>NW_022106189.1:26969918-26972005 GCF_000313985.2 Echinops telfairi
TTTATTCGATTCCTTATTTTGATGTTGGTCTTCTGCTTCCTGCTCACTACTCACTGTCCTCAGGTCAACTCTGACTCATACAACCCTACAGCACAGGACGGAGTAGAATTGCATTGCCCGTGGGTGTGAGATTCCAAGACTGGAACTCCTGGCAGGAGGAGAAAGTTTCTCCTTTGTCCTGCAGAGCAGCTGGTGATTTTGAATGGCCAGCCTTGCAGTAAGCAACCCAAGGCTTAACCCCCATACTGCCAGGAATCTTTTAATTCTTTAAAAACATGAGTCATAATCATTTTATTGGGAGTTCTTATCAATATTATAGCAATCCATAATTCAGTTTGATCAAGCATAATTGTACAATTGCTGTCACCATCGGTTTCAAAACATTTTCTTTCTTCTTGAACTCTTTGCTAGTTCTTAAATTTACTGGAATCAAATAAATTATTAATAACTACTAATTCCACATAGCAAATTCTGTGTATTTTAGGTTAATTTCTATTTTTTCACAGAAAATATTTTTATCTTAACAAGAACATGTGGGCCAAAATCACAAGTTGTAGAAAATTTATGATTTAAAGATTTAGAAAGAATGACATACATGAATGCATCAATAGATAATAGATACAGTTGATAGCTAGATGATAGATGACAGGTAGATAGATAGATGATGGATGGATGATAGATAGATAGATAGATAGATAGATAGATAGATAGATAGATAGATGATAGATAGATAGATGATAGATAGATAAATAGATGCTAGATAGATAGATGATAGATAGATAGAAAGATGATAGATAGAGATAGAAAGATAGATGGATAGATAGATGATAGACAGAGCTCAATATCCCATTGAGCTTTAAGGTTTAATTTAAATTTGTATTTCATATCCCTGTGAAGTTTTCTAGAAAAAATTTACTCAGTGACATTATGTTGAGCTTTGGGCCATGAGTGTTGGCATTTATTCTGACATTTTTACTGATTTATATGTTATCTCCGGTTATCAAAAGTATATTTTCCACATCTTCACACAAGGAGGGCTCCAGTTTGCTTTTTATTTGTCACTGGAACACGCAGTGGACACTGAAGAAACACTTACTGAATCGGTGACACCAATTGAAATGCTAGCATGCCTTATTTACAATACTGTTGACTACTAGCTCCTTTTGAAATCCCCTCATGCTGGAACAAAAAGATAAAAAATCTGTAAACCCACACATCTGTTTTATTTGATGTCGCTGACCCCATATGTCAGAGCAAAACTCTTCTGGACTCCGTTCCTAACTGTGTCATTATGACCGGTGTGACCTTGCCCAAGGTAAATAAGCTTTTCAATACTCAATTTCCTCTACTACAAAAAATAGAGAGCAGTCATAGTATATTCCCAGTAAGCTCTTTACGTGGCAATGCAGGAAGGTCTTGGGGTAGTTGAAATGTTGTCCCAGAAAACAGGCGCTCTGGCATCTCAGACAATTAAACAATGTACATATTGTCTAGGTTCCCCCACTCACCCACAAAATCAATTGAATGAGAGTTGTAGACTTTATAGTTTGCTTTGTAAACTGCTGCTTAAATATTTAAAGAAATGGAATAATCTACATTTTTCAAGTTACCCTTTAGAAAATATTAAGTTGTTTTCTATTCAAGCGTGTCTTAGCGTAGGTTTTGTCCATCTTCGTCTACCTCTGTTTACATAACTACACTACTATGCAGGCAACCAGTGCCTTGGCCTTCTTCCAGAGATGGCGAACTGATCACTCTGTAATTCAGGGGTAAATTCTAAGGCATTGTGCTCAGTAAGCCCTTGCTCTTTGTGAGTAGGTCTGATAATTTTGGCCTATGAGAAATTAGGTGAGAGTAATCTGTGGGCTTTTGATAAAAGGGTTTTCTTTCTCTAAAAATAGGGGAAAATTGCTTTTCTGCTTCCGGGCATTGCCATGTTGGATGTGATTTATGAAATAATCTCAACTAACATGTTCCCATAGAGAGAGAGCGAGCCAGAAAGGAAAATCCACCTGTGAGCCAGGCTCCCTGTCTGTTGAGCTATTATTAGGTGGGGTAATGACTCTTGCCTTTATTGTTTGTCAGTC
>NW_022106189.1:26972105-26995154 GCF_000313985.2 Echinops telfairi
CCCTCATGATTTCTGTTACTTGCAACCCAAAGCATTTCAACTGTTTTCACAGAATGGTGATTCTACCACAATAAATATTTTCTTCCATTTAACTGGTATGTTTTGAGTGTCAGCGAGATCCCAGGAGCCAGGTTAGGGCCTTGAGATTTAAATGACAAGTGAAGCCAGGCGGCTGGCCTCTGGGCAATGCAGGGTCGAGTCTGGAGTTGCTAAGTGGTGCTGCTTTTACCCTTGAGCAGGGACAAGTTCACAAGCTGGTAATGATGATGTGTGTAGGGCAGAGTAAGTTGTCTTCCATCTATCAGGAGAATGTGGTTCTGTTGACAACCACACTCACTATGTCATTAGAGAATGTAGCATTCACCATCATGACAGGGGCTGATCAGACCCAGTACCCAACAGGGGATTGCGGGCCTCCCTAGGAGGGCATTCATTCTACACTCACAATGTGATGATGAAGTTTAATTTCTTAAGCCCTTTGAAGACATACTGGCGGTACATAGGAAATTTGTCATACGTGGTTATCTAATTCTATCTAGTTTGTGTCTACATTTCATTGATAACTCATCCTAACCCACTGTCATCAAAATGTCTTGGACTCATTTTAGTAAAAGAATGTCTACTTATTAGACCCCTATTGAACGACCTTGCTTTGATTTGGAATCAGCTTAATGATGGTGTGTCTGGTTTTGGTTTTATAGAGGGTTTTTGTTTTGATTGTTTTGTGTGTGTTGGTCTTGTTTTGTTCTGTTCACAACATGCAAAGGGAAATTAGGTAGGAAGTGTGGCAATCATGAAAATTGAATGCATTTGTATCTATGGAAATAGGGGAATCAACTGGCTGACATGACTTTCTTTGAGTATTTGTGGGTCAGGCTATTACCTCCATTAAATCCTCAGATAGGCATGCTTTTTTATCCCCATTATACATATGAGAATACAGTGTGGACAAAGAAGCTGAAGAATCAGGGCTACCAGTTAGATATATCAATGTGTAAAGCCAAAGCTCCCTCCCCTAAAATCAAGCTGACTCAAGAGTTCATTTATTCAAAATGTTTGAGTGTTCCTTGACTAACGTGAATCCTCTCTTTCCTCTATCTATGGAGGAACACCCCCCCCCGAACCCCAACCCCATACACACCATACACAACAAAATAAGGTAGGAAAGCACAAACGGGGAGGGAGAGAGAAAGGAGATACTGCTAATATAAATGAGATCTCAAATGTAAAGTTTAAATCCACAAAGTACAATGCTGACAAGGTACAGGAAGGCATATGAAATGCATGGCAGAGGCCTAAGAAAAAGGAGTCAGGAATTTAGAGTACTGCAAAATACAAGTGCCAGCCATTTATTACCGTGGAGACTCCACAGCATACTGTTGCCAGATATCAACTTCTTAAATAGAAGTCAGAATTGTAGGCTTTGATGTGATATCAATGGACTAATTCATGCTTCTACAGCTTTACAGGCCAGAATATTTCTATTGGATTTTGAAAGAAACATTTAAGAATACACAGTCATAGTAAAACATTTTTGACAAGTTTAATTAGTACATAGAAGCAATTTCTAGCCAAGCTATTAACAAAACATTTAAATAATATTTCCAAAACTCTGTTGAGTGCCATAATATCATATGTAAGTTATTGCTGATTAATTATAGTTTCTACTTAAAATTAAATTGACTATCTTGTTAAAGAGAGATAAAATTAACATTTTTTAATCAAATTTAGGTTTTCTCCCCTGTTTATAGAAATTTAAAATGTTATGATAAGTATTTATTAGAAACATACAAAATTATATTTATTTGTGTGTTTTGATGAGCAGAATTTCCTAATTCTTAAATGTTTTATTTGGGAATAATATCACAGATATTTTGTAAAAATATTTTGTAGTGTTCTGAAAGCATTGCTTCACTTTTCTTTCTCTCTTGCACACACACACACACACACACACACACACACACACACACACACACGAAAGCACCAACCTGAATTTACATGCACATTTTTGCCAACTATTTGAAATTATTCTTCATAGATATTATGCCTTTATTCCTAAGGAAATTGGAGTGTGTTTTTTTAAATATAAGGACATTCTCCTACATAGAATTATTGAACTCAGGAAATTATTACTGTTATAGTTTTTTAATTGAAACTGAGTCTTATTGAAATTTGACCAATTGCCCTTTAACTGTCTTTACGGCAAAAGAAAAAGAGAGAGGCACCAATCGTAATGAATGGCACATAACCACACACCCCCAGCCAGGGGGAAGAACAACAAAAACCAAAGGGGAAAGGAGACCGCGGTCAGTGTGAGATTTAAAAATAAGTAACAATCTACAACCTATTAAGGGGCCATGAGAGTTGGTGGGGGAGCAGAGGGAGGGAAAAAGAGAGGAGCTGATCCCAAAGGCTCAGTGGAAAGTAAATGTCTAGAAAAGAATGATGGGAGATATGTACTGATATGTTGGATACAATTGATGTATGGATTGTAACAAGCATTGTAAGAGCCCCAATAAAATGATTAATAACTAAACAATATTGGTACTCTATATGGAAAAAAGAAGAGAGGGATATGATCCAGTTTGTGAGGGTCATTGGTTGCATTTAATGTCCTAGTTCTTTGTTGCCCTTCAAGCTGGAATATTTCCTTAGCCTTTCCTCATCTCATGAGAACGATACTTTACGAGTAAACCAAGCCAAACCTACTTCCATTGAGTTGCTTGCAACTCACATGGACTCATAGGACCGACTGGAACTGCTGGCCGGGCTTCCCCAGCAGCATACTTTTACGGAAGCAGATTGCCAATCTGTCCCCCGCAGAGCAGCGGGTAGTGTGAATGGCCAACCTGTCCATGAGCCGCTGAATGCTGTAACCACTACACCACGGGGCACCTTTGATAAAGAGTAAAGGATATTTATTTTTTTAATATGTTTCAGTCTGAATTTCTTTGATATTTTAAACATCTTAATATTACTCTCAGACCTTTGTTATTTTTTAGAATGCGGTCGGTATTATTTTTCTTTCTAGTGCTTCTCTATCCCTCCCCACTATTCATGTGTCCAGCATATATGGAAGGCTTTAACGTACCTGCTATGCACTGCTTTCAATAAAAGTAAAAATATCTTGGTGTTTATTTGTATTATTATTCAAGTCAAGATCCCAGCTCTTATCATGGATTTTTCTAATCCACAGATTAATAAAATGAACTTTTACAAATTACCAAACATAATGAGGTTGCTAGTTTTCTTTTTAGATTGGAATGGACACTGAATCACATTACTGAAAGATAACTTTTAACTTTGTTGGGAGTGATAGTGTAATGGCCCAGAATATGCTCAGTTTTTATAAGTGAGTAGTGTATGAATATTTCAAACTGATGCTGGTCCAGTGATTATTGGGCATATTATTTTGTAGATCACAGTAAGCCAGCTATCTAAATCATGCTATGCAACATCACTCAAAATGTTATATTCACATATGCCCATTATGAATTTTACATTTTCTCTTACAATTCTGATAGATTTTGTTGACATATTATAAGGTTGCATTCCTACCCAGTGGCAAAAAGAGTGAAAATTGCTGTGTCTTTCTGATGAATTCAATCATTTTATCATTGTAAAGGATAGCTATCTTTATCTCTGGTAAAGATTTTTGCATTCCATTCCATTTGGGGGGGTTGTTGGTTGGCTTTGTTCATATATATCCACAGAATTTGTTTTGATTAGTTTTCCTGTATAATCTTATTTTTATTTTTCTTAAAATACTGCCTGATGCTTTAAACCACAAATGGGTTTAAGTAGTGGTCTGAGTTGCATAGAATTCCTTATGTCTTTGTGCTTGGTTTTGCTGGGCACCTGCTGCTGCTCCCATCTCTGGGATATTTGAGGGGTCCTGGAGCAACAAGCATGAGTTCCCCGGATGTAGGCACATATCGATGCCAGCCTGGACTTCTTTTCCCGTTTCCTTCTCCCCTCCGGCTCCTCCCCATCAGTACACCCCGTCTCTCAGCTTCCAGGAGTGGGGAAAAGAGTAGACATTTGCAGATCTAACCTGTTCCCCCTTTGAAACAGTTCTGGAAAGTAGATCCAGAGAGATGGAGGAGAGGAGGATGTCTCTCACTACTCTCTCTCCTGTTCAAGTCCTAAGAGCGGATCCCTGAAAGTACTCAGAGAGAACATGACCCAAACTCACTGTCATCGAGTCCATTTTGACTCAGAGTGACCCTGTAGGACGCGAGAGATCTGCCTCGACCTGTTTCTGAGGCTTTATGTCTTCGCCGGAGCGGAAGCCCTGGTCTTTCATCCGCAGAGCAGTCGGTGAGCTTGCACCATGGACTTCATGCTTAGCAACCCAGTGCACAACCCAGGACCCTCTAGGAGCTTCTTCAGAAACCACGCGGAACTGGGAAGCAAGGTTTTCTGATGAATATCTTAGGGCATATGCAGCTTTAGTGCATTGAAATTGTGCATGAGTTTCTTTTCCAAAAATTCTCCTGGAAATACTGGATTATCTTCTCAAATACTCAGCTTTTTTTTTTAATTAAATCATTTTATTGGGGGCTCCTATAACTCTTATCACAATCCATATATACATAGGTATAAATATAGATATTTATATATGTAAATATATAAAGCTAGGTGTATTTCTCTCTCTTTCCATATATATACACAAATACACTCAAAACAAGGAAGCAGATGGACTTTGGGCTTCTACTTAAATATTACCTTAGTACAAGATGGTTTGTTTGAATAGTGTGGCATTATATGACACCTTCCCATCACAACCACCGAAGACAAAATGGGTGCATTAGCAAATGTGGTGAAGAAAGCTGATGGTGCCCAGCTATTAAAATATATCGTGTCTGGGATCTTAAAGGCTTGAAGTTGAACACGCACCCAACTATCAAGGAAGTAACAAGTCCACATAGAAGACGCACAGGAGCCTGTGTGATCATGAGGTGTTGACAGGAATAGGTATCAGAAATTAAAAAGCAAACAATCAGATTCATGTGAAGAAGTGTAGTCAAAGTGGAGACCCAAAACCCATGTGTAGGATAAATGGATAGTCCCTCACAGAAGGGCACACAGATGGGACGTTATATCCAGGAAGTAGTATAGCATTGATGAAACATAAATATCCTCTAGTTCTTTTCTATTATGGTGTTAGTTTCACCCCATTAATCTTGTGATACCTATGTGTGTTCATTTGTATAATTAATATTGTTTAATGCACAAAGTCTGAGATAGATAAACCCTCCAGAAATAGTAATAGGAATAAAGACTCCCTGAGGGTGCGTGCAGGAGGTGGGGGTGAGGGTGGGGGGATTGATAGCAAGGATGACTGCATAACCACACTAGAGGGGAACAAATAACAGAATTTTAAGTTAATGGATACATTTCATGGTGTAAGATACAGTAAAATAATGTAGTAATAAAGTGTTCTGGAGGGTAGAGTAGTGGAGGGAGGGGATACATTGGAGCTGATATCAAAATGTTCAAGAAGAAAGAAAGCATTTTGAAAATGATGGCGATAGCAACTATATAATTATGCTTGATCTATTTGAATGATAGATTGTTATCATATCTGTAAAAGCTCCCAGTAAAATGATTTTTTATAAAAAGACATTTTCTTTTTTTACAAAACAAAGTCATAAAATAAATTCTAAGTAATTGTTGACATTTATTCTGTTCCTTCTACCCTTGTCTCCACTGCCACAAGGTATATGACTCAAAGTGGCAACAGAGAGCTTACTCAAACATTTAATAAAGAAACTCTTCATGGATATATAGAAAAGGAATCGAAGAAACACAAAAAATGGATCAGAAACCTAGAGCTTAAGCTCATCCCACCTAACGGTCTTTCATTATCTATAAATAACATTTTCATATCACTAGAAAATAGAAGAAAAGCATGTTGGTGAAACATGCTGGATAAAGCACTCAGTGTTATTTTTTTGATAGAGAGACAGCAATCACATTACCACATCCTTTGGAAATCTCCTAATATTTTGTTGTTTTTTGTTTTGTTTCTTTTCCCCTGTGAATTGTAAAGCATATGAATTAACACTGAATGCGATTTCTGGAAAGGTGCAAATTGAGTTCTCTCTGGGGAGTCTGTTTATACCTCACACAAACCCTCTGCTTTGGAAGTAGAACTTTAACCTCCTTTGGGGGGGCATGAAGGTGTGTGTGTGTGTGTGTGTTTAATATATTGCAAAATGATATATACACTAAATGAGCAGCAAGCTCATTGATTGGTACTTGGGTTTTTAAAAATACTAGCCTGCTGATAGAGGATGTCCCATTTGTTCATCCACATTTACACTCTCCTCTCCTCCCCTCCCCTCTTTTCCTTGCTCTCTGCCCTGTGTTGCAGAGTACACAAGCTGCACCCTGGGTATTCTTTGGATCAGCTCTGGAAATCAGGGTGTTTTTACAAGGAATGCAGAGAGGGGCATACTGCCAACCAAAAGGTACTCTCACTTTGCCCTCATGAAAGCACAATAAGTGCGATTCTATAGCCATAGGCTTGGCACACCATGTCCTGCCACTCAAACGCGCTACCATGGAGTATATTCCCGCTCCGAGTGATTCCGTTGGGTAGGGTAGAACAGCTCCCCACCTGAGGGGGGCGGCTCCCAAACTGTAAGTAACTTTTTATGACAGTAGAAAGCCTTGTCTTTCCCCTGCAGATTGGTGGGTGGTTTTGAATTGCTGACCTTTTGATTAAAAGCCCAACCCATCACTACTATGTTACCAGGGCTCCTTGGAAAACAACGCTAGGCTAGCAAAATAACAAAACCAAACTCATGCTCACCCCATGTTCTTTGTGACCAATGCATCTAACAAGTCTCTTTAAGAGTGTATCTATAAAGTCGTTTAATTTTACTCTATTAATTCATGTTTGATTACTTTTGTACATTTATAAAGTCATGGCTGAGATCTCTTATTTGTTCTCCTGGGGAGGCAATCAATTGAGTTTCCAAAAACTGAATGACTTAAGAGAAAGTCAATATAGTGTAATTCAATAATGTCAAATTCATGTTCTGCTCATGTTCTTTATGCCAATATAAGTACATCTAATATGTACTTGGACTCAAAGATGGTGAGACTTTGTCTCATGTATTTTGGACATGTTATCAGGAGAGACCAGTCCCTGGAGGAGGAGAAAGAGAGTCAATGAATACAAGAAAGGTGCTCAATGAGCTAGACTGACTCGGTGGTTGCAACAATGGGTGCAAGCATAGTGACAGTGGTCAGAGTGGCACAAGCCTAGGCACTGTTTCCTTCTATTGTACATGGGGTTGCTATGAGGAGGAGCTGACTTGAGGGCACCTAACAACATTTTTTATATACTATCTCAATGGTGGAAGCAAGACATGATACATTTGTAAAACCCAATAGCACAGAGGGTTGTGCAATACTTACGGCCTTTAAAAATTCATTTAAGGAAATCGAAAGATCCTCAGAGGGAAATCAAATATTAAAAAATACTCTCACAGTATTAAGGATAGCTAAAATAATTTCATTGAAGAATACATAAAAAATGGCCTAAGGAATTTAAGAATAAACTTGTTTGTAAGACTCACGACAAAAGACTCTCCACATATCACCTATACCCTAGTTAGTAATCATCCCTTACAAACAGCATTATGTGTTAACATGTCTGATATTGTTACATGTCTATATGGCATTCAAACAACCATGAAAACGAATGGAGAGAGACAGGGATTTCACTTTTGGAGTGTAATGTGAACAATAAACAAAGAAGTGAGTAAAATGACCTGTTTGGCTATAAAACTGGAAACATTAGCATGAAGTCATATTTATATTAAGTAGCTATACTGTTGTTGATTATTATGCTTAATCCAGTCTGACTCATGGCAAAAGAGTTCTCAAGGGTATGATGTTTTAGAAGCACATTACCAGCCCTGCCCTCAGAAATGTCTCGGGTGGGGGGGGGATGGTAAGGGGGAGTAGGGGGAGGGTTTTGGACTACCAATCTGAGTAGTCAAATGCTTAAGCATTCATGACTCCAAGGAGCTCCTATATTGATATAGATGATTGCATATATATGTGTATTTGTAGATAGGCATATAAACAGGACTCCCTGCTCCCATCTACATTTGTACCTCACATTTAACACCCATCACTCATTGAACAGAATTATGTCTAGTTTCAGTGGAATTCAATCTAGGATTCTAGAATACACTCTTTGTCGTGGATCTAGTTTCCTCTGCTCCCTGATTCTTTCCACCGGTTTTTCTTGTTCACTCTCATTTCCTGATCAAATATGTTATAATAATCTCAGCGCTAGACAGGGTCTCCATGTGGCTCCTTCAGCTCCAGGGCTCTAGTGTAGCTCCAAGTGTCTTCTCAACAGTAATGTCTCACAGGGAGTGTGTGAGCGTACCACCTCTAGTGAGCTATTTATCTCCTTAGTGCCTTCAAATGAGGTTATCAAGCTACCACTGGGTCCACAAGTCTTTTGACCCACTGGCCTGTGATCTTCCTGCATTCAGCATCATTGCATATGTTGTGTGAGTCTGAAGAGGAATTTTTAGATTGGTATAGGACATATGGGCTAATACTGGATTAATGGACTTGATCTGGACTGGGGTGGGATGTTTTCTCAATACTCAATTGCTGTTGTATATAAAGCTCTTTCTTACACACAAATGAGTGTCTATGAATTTGTTCTCTAGTCTACCCAGACTAACACAATATGTATGATTTTTAGTATTACAACTACATATTTACTACAGGAAATATCTACCAGTGTCATTAAAACTCCTTCACCCCACCTCCTCAACATACATATCAACTGAATGACAGGAGTAACTTGAAGATATTTCATTAGGTATCAAGCTGCGACCTAATTGACTGGCTAACCTCAACCACTTCATTCTTAATAATTTCAAATTGACAACAGATTATGTAACTACAACACAATTATAGCCACACACTTTTCAGTACTAGTATCAAGGTAGGATTAGTTTGTAATGCACCATATTTGAGACTCCAATTTCAATGATATACTAAATTAAAAAATGATAATGTCAGCATATTAAATCCCCAATATAAGACAGGTTTTCTTTTTAATGCAATTGGAGCAACTACATAGAATTTTAAGAACTGGTTGCAGTAAAATTAATTGTGGTAAATGCAAGACTTAAAATACAAGAAATAGAAAGCTGAAGATGTCAACACAAAAATGTGCAAAGGACATACATAAATAGTTCACAAGGATCCAAATGCAAGTGACCACAGTTATAATCAACATGGAGAAAATGCTCATTATTTGTAAAAACAAAAAATGAGGTACCAAACTTTAACCTATTCAGGCTAAAATAAAAGATGCGTATGTGTATGTTTGTGTATGTGTGTGTGTTCTCATATGACAACTACTCCAGTCCCCATTGTTTTCTAATTAATACTTCTGCGTCTGTCTTCATCCCTACTATGTCTACTCTGGAGAGTGGTTCTGGCATTGAAAGGGATGAGTAGAGATGCTTTGCTTCTGTGGATCAGATATTCCAAAACGGGGCGGGTGGGGGGGGGGTGGCTAAGCATGGCATCACTGTGAAGTATGTTTGACCTTCTATGACTTAGAAGTGGAAGGAATGGTGCATTTATGATAAAATAGTAACTTCAAACCCTAAATTTACACAATTGATAACCCTGAGTTGACATATCCCTTATTGTCCATCAAAGGTGAGCAAGAAGTAAAAACAAACAAAAGGTAAGTAGAAAGTATTTAAGAATAATTAAAAGGTTAAGAGGCAAGCATTGGAGAACAGGCAGTAAAAACACGAGATATATAAAGTGAACTGATGGATATATATTTTAAGTGAATTGATGGATATATATTTTAATTACAAATTCCAATTTCAATATAAAAAATCCTGAACAGAAATGTCAATGTCTGAAAATACTTCACTTCACATTGATGAATTATAGGAGACACTGGCTTTGGAAATGGAGCTTAAAGGGAGATGCAAAAGCCATCCACACAATAGCAAGAACAGATGAGTGAGGTGACATAACTAAGATGCGGGGTGCGGATGCTAAAACGACACTGATGTTAAAATTGCATTTGAAACAGCGACAGACAGTGTGCATAGAGCTGGGAATGGAGAGGAAGCTTGGGAAGGGCATGTGGAACACAGAGGACCCACAGACCTACACTGGCAAATCCTCCACCTATTTTCAGATCCAAACACCCCAACTCCCTCTTTTTACCTGTGTCCCAGAAACACCATTGCTGTTCCTTGTAAGCTCAATGAAACCACTGACTAAGAACACTGAAGAATGTCATGTTATCGTCCTGGATGCTGCTTCCCCTCTTCAGCAGGGGTGTCTTGTTCATCTTCAGATCTCAGCTTGGATGCCTGCATCTCAGGAAAGCACTGCATCCCCCTCGTTTTACATTACAGCCACCTTGTTTACGATTCTCTAGTATCCTTGCGACTTCCCAAATTAGTGTACAGAAGTGGGGGCAGGCAAAAATTCGTGGAACATTTCCATTATCTTTCAATATCTTCATACTCCCAACATCTATGTCCTCGCAGACATGTACTGTCCGGCTGTGGAGGTTATGTGGTGCTATGAGCCTGATCAGCATCAACTAAGGTGTTAGACTTAGAGAAACTAGCACAATGTCCTGGAGATCCATTTTGTAAACTACTAAACTTACCAAACTCTGATTCCAACTCACAGGGACCCTGGAGGTCAGGGTAGAACTGGCTCTATGAGTTTGCAAGACTGTTAACTGTGTACAGGAATCAAAAGTCTCATCTTTCTCTTGAGGAGCAATGGGTGGTTTCAAACAGGTGACATCACGGCTAACCATAGCCCATGTGTCTTTTGTAACTTAGTCAATGAAAATCTCAGTCACAGTGGACAGATCCCCAACTACTCATAAGAACTGTGTAGAGCCAGGTAGTGTTTTATTTTGCACAAAGACACCATGCGTCAGGTGTTCATGGCATTGCAGCTGACATATATGTTTAATGGTAAGATGTATCGATTGACCTCAGAAGAATGAAAATTCAGGCAAGCAAGAAATCTTAGAATGTTTTAACACTCATAACATGGCAGAGCAGTCAATACTGGAACTGAAATTGGCAGGAGAATGGATGTACCAACCAAATTGCCCGGCACACAGGGGCGAGCACTATGTGTTGGGAGATCTTTTAGACCACAGGTAAATCCAGTGTCTCTGGACACCTCATAAAGACCACGGTGGTGATAGGATTCATACACCCCGGTAAGGACTTACCAGGTGAGAGATAGATAGCGCCTTGACTACGCAAATGTAGTTTCTAATAATAAAACTGCCAAAATATAATTTAAGCCATCGTTAAAAAAAGATATCTTATCACATAATTGTTTTCCCTGAGCACATTTATGTAAATAATCCTTTTCAAATGCATTTCCACCTATTTAGTAGATAATCTACCTGACTATTACACTTAGCTTTGCTGGGCAAACAGATGATATTCTGGTCTTGGTTCATTTGCTTTCTTCAATAGTTATTCAATGAAAATAAGTAATTCACCTAAATTGTCAAAGGCTGGAATTCAGGATCTCTCCTCACGCCAGACATGAATTCAAATAGTAACATCATAATTACCTGCTAATTGTTCTGTGATTACATTTACCTTTAGCTGTCACAACTATAAAAGGTTCCCTAATTGGGGCTCGAATAATAGCATCCCTCCATCATGTTATCGCAGGCCTCACTGCAATGCAAAATAAGGGTGCTTAATTTCTTTGATGCATGATCACCTCATTGTGGATATTAAACAACTTTAAAGAGAAGCAGTTATTAACGAGGAAAGCTGACGCTACTTGCGCCTGCCCAGAAGGAAGATTTATCGGAAGGCACAAGTAATGTGTTAATGTAAAAAGACACTCTAAAATTATACACCTAATTGCAAGCTTGTTTTGATCTTTTCTTTCTATAAAACCCAAATGGCGACTGAAATCCTTTTAGAGTAATGGTAATTGGACCAGCATGGATCACTGACAAGCACAACTAATGTTGTTTATAACTATCGATAGACCGATGCCTTCTTAATGAGGATACTTTTAGCCAGAGGGAAAAGGGATTTAGCTAACCAAATGTAGGAACGGAAACCACCATGTATTTCCTTCGAATCTTTTACCTCGCTCCCTTTTGTTTTGCTTTTCTTTCAAGAAAAAGTGTGATCTCATATTTTCGTGTACACCCAATGGCCATGGGTTGTGGGTCTGGTTATTCTAATGCTTAGACCTACTCAGGTTCCTGGGCCTCACAACCAATAAACCTAAATGTTGGCTGTTGGAGCCCAACCAGAGGCGCCATGAAGAAAGGCCAGCCAACCAGCTTCTTTAAAGATAATAGCCAAGAAAGCCCTGGGGAGCAGTTCTACCCTGTGACAAAATACAGGGCTGCCATGTGTCAGAATCAACTCTTCCTTGATGCTTATGAGTGTGTTGGGTTTGTCTGCTCTTCGTGTTCAACCTACTCAGGTAGGCCCAGGGTTTCTCTGGGCTGAAGGTTCTATTTCTCTTAGCCAGTGAGATAACCCTGAACAAATAGTTTATTTGGGGCCCTCCTCATCCTCTGAACATTCCACCTAGAATGGAATTTTACTCCCCACAAATCACCATACCCCATGCTCCCCTTAGCCTTGCTTATGGATAGGAACCCAAGTTAATTAGAGTTTCTGAAAGAGCCAAGCTTTTCTCAACAGAAGGTAGGTGGGGGAGATGGTTCTATCTGGGGACCACTGTGTAAAAGGAGTGGTAGCACCTCAACGTTTTGTGGTGTTTTGTTATTAGCATTGCATACATGGTAATGTGAATTTGAGACTGAAATCAGGAATTAGAAGATTCTGCCTCACCTTCCAGGAAAAACACCAGCCCAGTGGTGTGTCCAAGAGAGAGAGGGCAAGAGATGAGAGAGAGAATGGATGTGCAGAGTTTATTCTGTGGTTTATCATAGGACACAGACAGCTGTGACCGAGTGGCAATATGCACTTGACAATTTGGAGTGAATCAGAGGCAGGTTCATATAACTGTGGCCAACTCATTGTACCCTTCTGAAACTCAACTACTGACATTGTAACCTGGGGAGAATAAAAATAGGAACGTATTTTTATAGTAAGGATCTAGTGGCACAGTATGGATTGAGTAGTTAGGATACTGCCTAGCATCGCGAAACCACCATTAGTATCAAGTGAAAACTGATCGCCGTTGAGTTGGTTCTGACTCAGGCTACTCTGTGTGCTGCAGAACAGGGCTTTCCTGGCAGGAATTTAAAGAAAGGAGAATGCCAGAGCTTTCTTTCACAGTACTCTGTGCGGATTCTTCTCAATAGCCTTTGGGTTCGCATTTCAACGCAGACTTTTGGTGCGAACCAGGAACCTACTAAGAGCTTAACACCAACTTAATAATGTTATAACAGTAAAGCAACATTTGTATATTATGAAATTTGTGTCTAACTATGACTGCTTAAGGTTATGACTATGTTTCCATAAATTCTGTATTATGTCTCTGACACCTTTAAGTATTTTGTGAGATAGATTTATTGACTAGATTTGATTTACAAGGTACATGCAAATGCATGTGTATGTGTTTGTTTCTCATTTATTGAAAATGCTAAACTGGTCTCGCTGTCCCTGGGATCTGTTTTTCCTGTTTCACAAGAATTAATGGCTTCTGTATTTTCTGTATTTCCTTCCTCCTTTTTTTTTTTTTTTCTTGGTGCACGATCTCATTCAACATCTGTTTTTCATGAAACAGACAAAAGTTGTCTTTTACTTCCATTTTTCCATGAAATTAAAAAAAATCATTTTATTAGGAACACTTATAGATATTATAACAATCTGTAGTTCTATTAGAGCAAGCTTAGTTGTACAATTGCTGCCACCATCATTTGCAAAACATTTTCTTTCTTCTTGAAATCTTTGATATCAGCTCCCTTTTATCCCCTCCCTTGCTCACCCTACCACCCTCATGAACCCTTAATACATTATATGTTATTATTATTTTTGCCATATCTTACCCCATTCAATACATCCATTCACCCACAATTCTGTTGTTCCTTGCCCTGGAGTGGGGTTATACAGTCATCGTTGCTATCAGTTCTTCCTTTCACCCCTCTCTTCCTTTACCCTCAGGGAGTCATTACTTCCATTACTGTTTCTTAGGGTTTATCTATCTCAGATTTTGTGCATCGAAAAATCATAATTATACAAAAGAACATATACAGGTCCAGCAAAATTAGTAAGATAAAACTAGGGCCATAATAGTCGGAGGAGGAAATATTAAAGAACTAGAGGATATTATGTGTTTCATCAGTGTTCTTCTGCACCGTGGATATATCATCACTTCCTGGTAGCCCTTCTGTGAGGGACTGTCCAATTATCTTTCAAGTGGGTGTGGGGTCTCCACTTTGTCTGTGTTCCTTATTCATCAATTTGAGATCTTGTTTTTGAACTTCAGATACCTATCCCCATCAACACCTTATGATCGCACAGGCTGATGTGCTTCTTCCATGTGGGCTTTGCTGCTCCCCTGTCAGATGGCCGCTTCTTTAACTTTAAGCCTTTAGGACCCCAGGCACTATGTCTTTTAATAGCCGGGCACCATCAGCTTTGATTTTTGTTTTGTTTTGGTTTATTAAGAGATGAATCGATTTTGAAACATTAAAAATATTGACAAGTCTGCATTTTTACATCTGTTGTGATATGATTATTGTCTCTGAGGGAAGAAATACACACTGAGGTTCTGGTGCTTACCCTGCTGCTTTAATTAATTGCTTTATTAAGATACAATTGACATACAAACCTAAAATGGGTCATTGTAAGTGTATGATTGGGTAGTTTTTAATTTTTAATCAATGTGTACACTAAATGTATGCATTACCATAATCCAGATTTAGAGCATTCCCATCATCCCAATGAGTTTCCTCATGGCCATTTGCATGCCAGGGCCTGCTCCCACCCTAATCTTTGGCAAACACTACGTTGGCTTGTCATTTTATCATATTACCTCTTCTAAAATTGCTTTGGAAGAGGAAATCATAATTGTATGTGTCAAGTGTAATGTTAGTGGAGAATATTAAAGACACCATAGAGTACCAGGAGAATGGACAGGTTTGTCTTGGGATAAGTTCAGCCAGAATGCTCCTTGGAAATGTGGATAGTGAGACTTTGTCTCATATTCTTTGAATATGTTATCAGGAGGGACGAGGCATTGGAGAAGGTCATCATGCTGGGTAAAATTGAGGGTCAATGAAAAAGAGGAAGACCCTCAAAGGGTTAGATTGAAACGATGGATGCACTCAGTGGCTCAAAGAGGAAGGATGGGTCGGATTGGTGGGGATCAGGCAGTTTCCTTCTGTCGTACATAGGATCACTCTGGGTCAAAGAAGACTGGAGGACGCCTAACAACAAACTGTACATAAGTGGACCAAAAGATTATGCGTCCTTTTTTTCTGGAGTTTATCATTTAGCAGTTTTGGAGCTTTATTTGTGTTGTTCCATATATTAATTTTTGATTACTTTTTATTGTCCAGTGGGAGTCCAATTGTATGAACATTTCTTGATATTTTGATTGTTTTCCATTTGGTTTAATATGAATAACATTGCTATGACTCCTAAGAGCAATTCTGCATTCTTGAATGTGAATGGATCTATTGGTAGTTGACACATTTAGCCTTCATCTTTCAAGAAATGTAAATATATACTTTACCAGGAAAAAATGGTTTCCATCTCAACTTGCACAGGATCCTTGAGTTCCCAATTATCACTTATGTTCCCCTGGACTCTCAATTAAAAAGCTTCTTTCTAAGAACATGATTTTAAGAATCATCTAGGCCTTCTTGTTCCCTTATAGAAATTATAATTGTGCTGTGTGTTAGAGAAGGAGAAGTTGGTCCCAAAAGAACAGAAGTCCTTTATCAAGCCAATCTTGATAAAGCAGGAGGTCTCAAATCAGCAGAGAGGTCTCAGATCGAGAAAGAATGCTGCTTGTTGCTGACATCTACCATGTTGGCAATGCAGATATCAACACACTGGAAAATGTGCAATATGACAAAGGGGCAATATGTATTACTATCATGACTTGGTCTCAATTCTTGAATTCCACAAAGAAGGCTATCATATTTAATCATCAACATCTGAGCACTGAGAGAGGTTTTTAAAGGAGACATGAAATCCCACATATGGTGGCTGCCAGCAAGGAACTCGGGCTTGACTTGTACTCATTGTTATTGTTAGTTTCCTGCAAGTCAATCTTGGCTCCTGGCAACCCCAGGTGTGGAGAATACAACCACCCTTACCGAATAGCTTATTGGTGCAGCTGACAGTAGGCAGCAAAACCTATAACAATCCTACTGTTTTGACAAGTACAACCCCGTGATACTGAATACATTTTTTTAATCGTTTTATTAGGGGCTCATACAACAGTTATCACAATCCATACATACATAAATTGTGTGAAGCACATCTGTACATTCATTGCCCTAATCGTTCTCAAAACATTTGCTCTCCACTTCAGGCGCTGGCATCAGCTCCTCATTTTTCCTCTCCCTCCCGCCTCCCTCATGAACCCTTGATCATTTAAAAATGATTATTTTGTCATCTTGCCCTGTCCCACATCTCCCTTCACCCACTTTTCTGCTATCTGTCCCCCAGGGAGGAGGTCACATGTAGATCCTTATCATGGTTTCTCCCCTTACAACCCTCCCTGCTCTATGCTCTAGTATCGTCACTCACACTGCTGGTCCTGATGGGATCATCTGCCCTGGATTCCCTGTATTTCCAGTTCCTATCTGTACCAGTGTACATCCTCTGGTCTAGCCAGACTTGCAAGGTCGAATCGGCATCATGATAGTGGGGGAGGAGGAAGCATTTAGAAACTAGAGGAAAATTGTGTGGTTCATCATTGCTACATCACACCCTGACTGGCTCGTCTCCTCCCCGAGACCCTTCTATAAGGGGATGTCCAGTGGCCTACAAATGGGCTTTGGGTCTCCACTTTGCATTCGCCCCCTCATTCACAATGATGCTTTTTTGTTCTGATGGTGCCTGATCCCTGATCCCTTCGACACCTCGTGATGGCACAGGCTGGTGTGCTTCTTCCACGTGGGCTTTGTTGCTTCCGAGCTAGGTGGCCGCCTGTTGAATACATCCTTGAAGTTGTGAGGCACTTCATACTCTCCTTTTCTGAGCTGATGACAGAAAGATGACTCTGCTTACAGAACTTTCTCTCAGCGCTCTTTAGGGCCCCGTTCAACATAATGGTGACATTTAATACTCCTTTTACAATGTCCTGCTTCTTCTGAGGAGGATTCATGGACCAGAGCTGCCGTGCTTCTAATAGGGTGTCAACATGAGAATATGGAGCGTCCTTGCACAGTAACAGGAAAGTGACTTTGAGGACTAAAGTGTCCCTGAATTGAGCCAGGCTATTTTCAATCGCTTCATATGCATGTGAAAGTTGGACATTGAATAAGGAGGACTGAAACAGAATTGATGTGTTTGAATTGTGGTGTTGTTGAGGGATATTGGGCGTACCGTGGCCTTCCAAAAGAACACACATGCTTGATTTAGAAGAAGTGCAGTCAGAATGCCAGACGTCGACTCATGTACTTTGGGACAACTTGGCAGCAGAGACCAGTCCCTGAGGAGGACATCATGTTTGGTAAAAAGGCCGAGGAGTGAAAAGAGGAAGGCCTCTGACTAGACAGACTGACACAACCCCGGGGGCAAACATAAGACCAAGCAGGTGGATGGTGCTGGACCAGGAACTATTTCCCTCTGTTGTATGTCGAGTCTCTCTGAGTTGGAGCTGCCTTGGTGACCCCTAAGAGTAGCAACATGCGGGTATGATGTCTAACACAGAATAGGCATTTCATTAACTGCGGCTACTAGGTTCTCTCCCACTCTATCATTATCAAGCTTTATTTGGAGAATTGGGTGAATTTTAAAAAAAACCTCAAGATGATGGAATCATGCTATAATGGAAGTATGTGCAACACAAACATGCTGTCGAAGCCCAAAGCAGGGAACTATTTTTTTTTCTGATTGAGCCTTAAGGAAGAGAAGATTCAGATGCAGCTTCCTAAAGAAGGAAAAGATGAACTGGGTTTTACATGAGCAGATTCATAATGTCAATTAGAAATACTGGCAAACAGAATCTGTCACTGAGAAATAGCATATAAAGAGACATGGATGCCTGGTAGTGTAGGAATGTCCCTTCGCATTTCCAAATGTACTACAAGGAAGAGGTGCCCGTCTCAATCCTTTAGCAGGAAGGAAGGCAGGGCCGCCAAGCAGAGAGGACAGGCCAGGAAGACGGACATCTGGTCATGCCCCAGGGCATTTCTTGTCTTTGTTGCTGTTGTTATTAGGTGCCATGCAGGCTAACCCAGAGCAAATAAAACACAGCCCCACCTGCACCCTCCTCACAATTGTTCCTGTGGCTGAGCCTATTGTTGCAGTCGCTGTGTCAAGCCATCTCCTTCAGGGGGATTAGAAACATGTGTAATCCTGAATATTTCTTAGCAAGCTTATATAATACCTCGTATTATATATGCCTCTCACACTAAGTCTCCCATGCTGGACTCTGCTGGGCAAATCCATGTCTCCAGCTGATTAAAATTTCTTACTATCTAAAAAGAGTGATCAGCATGTCCTGTAGATGGGTAAACAATGAACATAAGGAGGTAAAGAAGGCCCGAGCTGCTCTTGAGAACCTTGCTGGTGGCCAGAAGGCTTAGAATGACCATATCATTAAATGGCATCATCAGAAAAATAGTATATACTTCTTATTCTACATCATTACCTCACGTCTAAGTGCTTAATTAACATCAAGTGATCACAGAATTTGAACAACTCTCCCTTTCTCTTACACACACATACACACACACACACCTTTCATGTAAAAGGTTCTACAATATACTACAGCTTACTTTGCATAGTGTTCTGCAGCATCTTAAGCTGCATAACATCATTCACATGGGTAAAAATTACAGATGCACATGTGTCAGTTGTAGCCTTTGGTTCCCTCTGTACATCTCATAACCAGAAATGGCTGATGCTGCCTGACGGGACGCTTCCATGAAATCTGCCCTCCTCTCTTCCCATTTCCCTGCATCCCAGTACATTTGTCAAATGGAAAAAGAGATGGGCACATTGGCCCAAAGAATTTTATATTGTTTTGTGTTTACTTTCTTCAAAACACCAACCACAAACAAACAAACTGATTGCTATCGAGTCTGTGCTGAATCATATGAACCTGTGGGACAGGGTCGAACGCCCCTGTGAGGGTTGAGACACTGTCTTTACAGGAGTGGAAAGTCCCATGTTTCTCTGGCAGAACACCTGGTGGTTTCAAACTGTCGGACTTGAGGTTCGCGACCCAACATATAGCCACCATGTAACTAATTTCTTCAAATGGATGGAAAATAATGTAATACATTTGCAAATATCTATGCATGCAGGGAAGCATGATGAAATATTTCTTAACTCTTTCCAAGTTAATCAGCAATGTTTAAGATTAGTTTAAACAATTGTAGAATTGAAAGAAGGAAATCGTAGTAGAACGTAGAGAAGGCAGAAAGGCAATCCTATTGAAGGTTGTTCCTGTTGTTATATCGTTAGGCATCATCCAGTTGGTTCTGACCCATAGTGACACTGCACAATAGAACAAAATACTCCATGGTTCTGCACCAGGCTCACAACTGTTCCTGTGCTTGAGCCCATTGATGCAGCCCCAGTTTCAGTCCTTCTCCTCCAGGGCCTTCTCTTGTGCCACTCCTCCACTTCCCCAAACATGATGTGCTTCTCTGGGACTGGTCTCTCCTGACATGTTCAAAGGATGTACGATGAAGTCACGCCATCCTGGCATCTAAGGAGCACTCTAATCATACTTCTTCCAATACAGAACTCTTTGTCCTTTTAGTAGCTCATGGTAATTTCACTATTCTTCTATAGCACCACAATTGAAATGCATTGATTCTTCTACAGTCTTCTTCAGTGTTAAACTTTCACATGTATATAACACAACGGGGAATATCACGACTTGGGTCAAGTGTACCTTAGTTCTCAAAGCAGCACCATTGCTTTTCAAAACTCTAAAGAGGTTTTCTACAGCAGATTTACCTAATGCAATATGTTTTGAATCTCTTTACTACTGCTTCCATGAGCATCGATTGTGGATCCAAGTAAGACAAAATCCTTGACATCTTCAAACTTTTCTTCATTTATCATGATGTTTCCTATTGGTCCAGTTGTGGAAACATTGGTCTTCTTTACATTGAGTTGTAAGCCATACTGAAGGCTACAATTCTTGATTTTCATCAGCATGTGTGTCAAGTTCTCCTCACTTTCAGCAAGCCAAGTTGTGTCATCTGCATACCGCGGTTTTCAGTAAGGCTCCCTCCAATCCCGGTGACTCACTCTTCATAGAATCCACCTTCTCTGATGATTTGCTCAACGTATAGATTGAACAAATATGGTGAGATAATACAACCCTGACAAACACAACAGCTTTCTTGATTTGAAACCATGCAGTATTCCCTTGTTTTCTTTGTACAACTGCCTCTTGGCCCATGTAAATGCCGTGAATGAGCACGATAAAGTATTCTGGAATTCTCCTTCTTCTCAAGTTATCTACAGTTCATTATGATCCACACAGCTGAATGCTTTTGCATAGGCAATGACACACCAATAAACATCTTTCTGGAATTCTCTGCTTTGAACCAAGATCCATCTGACACCAGCAATTCCATCTCTTGTTCCACCTCCTCTTCTGAATCCTACTTGAACTTCGGACAATTCCCTGTCAATGTACTGCTCCAAACTTTGTTGAATGATCTTAAGGAAAACAGTACTCGTTTGTGATTTCAATGATATCATTCTATTGTTCGAGCATTCTGTTGGGTTATAGTTCAAGCATTCTGTTGGGTCACCTTTCTTTGGAATGGGCACAAATATAGTCTCTTCCAGTCAGTTGGCTAAGTAGGTCTCTTTGAAATTTCCTGGCATAATTGAGTGAGTACATTCCGTGCTTCTTCAGTTTTCTGAAACATTGGTTATTCTGTCAATTCTTGGAGCCTTGCTTTAGGCTACCGTTGCAGGCTGTTGGAGTAGTTTATTCATCATTTCATCCAATCATCCTTTGAAGATGGGTGATAGCAAAGAATAATGTCACCTTATAAAGCACTTACCAGCTCAGTTTTGAATTATCCATTCAGCTTGTCCCATGGGCCCAGTGTTGCTCTAAGAGGCCATCATATTGACTGAGAAGTGTCTTTTCAAATTCAGAGCTTTCATTCCAGAGATATGGGTTGGGAAGGAAAACATGTAGATGTGTCATTGCTTTGTCATGTGATCCAGGCTATCTACTTCAGAGGTCTCCCTGGCTACTAAATCCACAGCATTAGGAATATTTAGAAAACTTTCTTGAGAAAAGACACTTGATTTTGTAACTATGAATTAAAATTAGAGATCTAGAAAATATTAAATTATCACAGAATTTCCATACAGTGAATTTCCTACCAAGTGGATTATTTTTCTGGGGTAGGGTAAACAGTTGGGGCAAAAGACACTGAGAAGAGGGGATGTGAGGGACACTCAAAACTCAGAACCCAAACCCACTGCTCTGGAGTCGACTCATTTTGGTTAGCAGTCTAATGCTTAACCCACTGGGCCACCATGATTAGAGATATGTAAAGGCAGACCCTTGGGCAAGCTCATGCATAAGGAATTTAAATTCACTCAGTCATTCAACACACGGTTTTCTTAAGCCCCTTCTCTACTGGCCACTACAGTGAAATTATCCTCTTTGAGATAAGAAATTATCTAGTGGAGAAATCAGGCAATTAAAAATAAACACTCGAATAAATATTCAAGGAGTGCAATTTTGATAAGCATTTTTAAGACAATTTTACAGTGCTATGCAGGATTTTCATCGTTGGCTACTGAAGAGTCATCAAAGGATTATAAACTTGGGACCAGTTCAGTAGACTTTTTTTCTTCAAGACGAATTTTTTTTCCTTTTTTTTTTTTTTTTCACACTACGTATGATGAAGTGCAGTCATTAAAATTTGAGTTGCTCAAGACAGCTTCACCTTCCCTGGTCTTTGACATCAGCAAGAGAGGGGACGAACAGACTGGAACAATTTCACAAGAGCTCTCAGAAGGAAATGCAATCAATTGCATAGGAGAGGCAAGTGAAAAGGAGGCATTTACTGAGCTCAAGCCAGTATTGCCTAAAGAAAAATGCATCCGTGCTTTCCTTGAACAAAGTCCAAGAAAGGACTGTGGAATGTGGAAATAGAAACTCACCTCAATTTTCTCCTGCACACTGTGGAGAAATATAAAAATTCTTTGGATAACAATATGTTTGTTTCTTTTTAATCTTAGTTGTTGCTTTTACATATTTAACAGATTTTATATGTTCTATTTTTTAAAATTCAATGTTGCCTTTAATAGTTTAGCCATTTGAGTGATGAGTGCAAATCTATCATTCACATAAAAATACAAAACTTAAACAGTTTACAATATATATTTTTAATATATTAGATCTGTCACCCTGATGAGTGAGAACAGCTTCAAATATTTTATATTTTGAAGAGAAAAAGTTGTTCTTCCACAGCGGCCAGAAAAGGAAGAATAATAAATAATAATAAATTTAAAAGATGGTAGGCTTAATTCACTGCAAAGAAAATTTTTCTAATAATTCTATATTCTGAAAATGAGAAAGGCTGATTCTGGATATATAAATCTCCCCATCATAAAAAAAAAAATTCAAGGTTACAATGGAAGAAAAAATTTTACAAATGGTTTTCAGGTCAGTAAATTCAGATGACAGAGTCAGATGTTCCATAAATATAAATTCAGATAGGCAGAAGCAAATTAGAGAAAATTGACCATTTGGAAAGCACACACTTTGTATAAATATTTATTTTTAGCAATTTATTTGCACATAATCCACAAATCATACAATTAAATAATTCAATCATATTAAGAAGAATTTCACAATCAC
>NW_022106189.1:26995368-26996260 GCF_000313985.2 Echinops telfairi
TGTAACTTTTTTTTTAAGTACAATGAAAAAGAATTTGGACTTGTAACTTTTTTTAAGTACAAAGAAAAATAATTTCAGGATGTTGTAAAACTTCAATCTGGTATAGTGGTTAAAAGGAAGACAAATAGAAAATTTGAAAACCACGTTACTAAAGATATTGTAACTTATCAACCTGAGAAGGACATTTTTCAGGTATAGCCAAGTTTCTCGGGTCCTTTAAATTAAACCCTGTGTGGTACTTTAGTTAAGTGTTCAGCTACTAACCCAAAGATTCATTTGGGAAGCCCTGCTGGTCAGTTCTACTTTAGCCTCTACAGTTTCTCTGAGTCAAAACTGACTCAATGGTATTGTAATTTTGTAATCTCTAATGTGAAAAAAAATAGTCCATAATACTGACTAATACAGATATGGCATTCCTAATATCTGAGCTCATTTCTCCTTCTGCAAGTTGGGGAATCCTGCATTATGGCTTTACCAGAATATAGAGGCCAACACCTTGAGGGCTCGCAACGTTCTTGTTGAATGAGCATTGGCACTAGGAAGGCGTGGACAGATTGGTAACTAAAGGGTGTTGGGCATGTACATCTTTCGAGGGGATAGCCCCTTAAAAATGGAATTGTGCTGGGTGGAGCAGAGCTTTCATAGCCTACAGTTTTCCTGGTATGGAAGCATAGAGCAACTCCCTTGGTGTGCACCCAGTTTGTGCACCCCTGGCCTCTCCTGCGAAGGTTTTCTCTGGTCCCAGTGATTTTTTTCATAAAAGCAGTTTCACTCAAACCTCATTTATTGTGATGGCCAATTTAAGAGAACAGCATGTGGCTAGGAAATTTTGATTCCTGCTAGGAAAAATGCTGCAGAAACTGTTGTGATGTTATATACAACTTACAAGGAC
>NW_022106189.1:26996380-27000569 GCF_000313985.2 Echinops telfairi
TAGAATTCTGAAAAAATTGAATAACAGAGTGCAACACAAAAAAAACACCTGATTTGTGGCAGACAGGGGACTGGTTTTTCCACCTGATTTGTGGCAGACAGGGGACTGGTTTTTCCACCTGATTTGTGGCAGACAGGGGACTGGTTTTTCCACCACGGAATTGCACCCGCTCATGCAGTCATCTCAGTGTGCCAGTTTTTTGGCAAAAAACAGCATGCTTTCCTTGCCCCACACACCATACTCACCTGACCTCACTCCACACAACTTCTTTATGTTTCCACGCATGCAGAGGAACATATAGGGACAGTGATATGATGACGTAGAAGAGGTGAAAAAAAAAGCCAAAGTGGGTGCTGTGCTACCAGCCATTCAAACAGATGGGTTAGAAAAGGTTTCCAAGAATGGCATCACAGATTTGACAAATGTATTCAGTGTAATGGAGAGTACTTTGAAGGTGATAAGGTTGTTGTTTTTTTAAATAAATAAATACATAGCTTTGAAAAAAATCCAGTTTGTTTTTTGGGGGTCCCCCCTCATAAATGCCAGTGGACTTCACAGTGTTATTTGTCTCTTGTCATTATTGTAGATATGACTGTAGAGGGAACTGATACCACAATCCTAGGTGACTATTTCAGAACAGTGTAAGCCAATCAGCATGTTGTGCTTTGCTTGACCCACCTTGCTGTCAAATTGGACATGAGCAGAGGCAGAACCCTCTGTCCTTGGCTACTTAAATTTTGGAGGAAAAGTGGCCAGCAGCATAAACTCCCCACCTTCAGAATTGCCAGTAACTGTCATTTCTACCTGTAAATAAAGTGAACAACAACAAGCCTAGGTGCATTCTGATAAAGTGAAGTGTATGAAATGATTCTCTGAAAAGAAGCAAAGGTAGAAAACTGAATGCAGGAAACATGCCCACATCCCCATAACAGCCACTTTAACCGCCACTTCTCTGGACTATGCATGGGTGCTTGGGGGAAGCTGTTTCCGTTTCCTCTCCGTGATAACTCCTTTTTTTAAAAAAAAAAATGTAGCTCCTTGCTTCTCTTACCTTATGACAGTTAAAGTCCTAATAAAGACATCAATTTCATCTTCTCCAGGATTTGCTTAATCTAAAATAACACTTGGCAATGAGTCAGCTCCAATTCATGGACTCCCCATGGGCCAGAGTGGAACAGAACGACTTAGGATTTTCAGTGGCTGATTGTCTGGAAGTAAATCCCTGTGCCTTGAACCACCAACCTTTCAGTTAGCAGCTGCGTGCTTCTCCATTTCTGCTACCCAGGGACTCCTCAAATACAATATATGGTGTTTAAAATATGTGTTGGTAGCTACAGCACCAAAGGGTAGGGGGTGAGGGTGAGGTGACACCACTATACTAGAGATGGTCTTCTTCTTCTTTGGATTTTTATTTATAATGCAGAATACAAACCAAAAGGGAAAAAACAACTAGGATCTCTATAAAAGCTGATGTGCTGAAATCCACTCATTTTATGATAGGCATTTGATCAAGTGCTAATATTCGCCTGTCTGCCTGTCAGTCCCTGAGAAGTCCCAGGTTGCCCTGAGTCACCTGCAGTCCACACTAGCTGGAAGAGGAAATGCTATGCTTCTCCAAGGTCGTGATCTGGATGCACCAGAGTCCTGGGCAACGAGATTTGGGAAATGCAACTAACAAAGGAATCCAGCGCCTCTTGTTCTCATATTCTCTGCATCATATGGGAAATTGATACTCAGCCATGCCTGGGCAGATGATATGGGAACAGGTGGCAAACTCAGGGGACGTAGGGGGCTGAAGAGAGAGCCAGGACTTCAAAGACAGAGACCAAGGTTCAAGTCTTGACTGCACTACTCTACAGATGGGCACGTTTGGGGCCATTGAATGAATTCCTTTGAGCATCAATGTTTCTATCATTTGCAGTAGCTAGGTGAATCGTACATAAAATACCTTGAATTTCAAATGAAGTCATGTATGTGAAATCCCTTTGCACATAAGAATGTGATTAAAATGCTTCTTCCCCATTGGTTTCTTGAACATCCTCCCTGGGACAGTCTAACCAGCAAAGTAGAGGAGGTGGGGAGAGGGAAAGAGATGAAAGAGAGGGTTGCATAAACTGATTGTATCAGAAGTCCCAAGTTACCTGCCTGGCTAAAAGCCAAAGCAAGGAAAATTGCATTTCAAATGCACACATGTTCCCAGGTACAGCTATTACCCTTTAGCTTTCTGTTTCTAGGGTAATTTTCCTCAGTGTTTTAAGAATATATGCCAGTTCTCTTGAAATACTTTCACTACCCAAACTAGACACATATTCTTAAGCCCATCTGAGGTCAAACATGGACAATCAAATAAGTACATGCTAACTTCTCTAGTTCCTCAAACAGTACATCATGTTTAGCAGAGAATAAAAAACTTGGGGAAGATCTTCAGCGAGACAGATTGACACAGGGGCTGCCACAGTGCCCGGAGACATAGTCACGAATGTGGGGTTTACCTCAGGGCCAGACACTGCTCCCTTCCGGGATCCACAGGGACAGGTTCAATGATGCCTAAGAACAAAATCACCCTAATTGTTCATTTTATTAACAGATGTGACAATTGGTATGCTGAATGGAAAAGACTAAACATAATAATAATATACCACCCTTACGGGGCACTTTTCATATGCCGATCACTATCTTTGTCACTTCTGTTAATGTCTTATTTGTATTAAAAAAAAACTTTCTAAGAAAGACGTTTGGGAATTTCAGGTCACTATTGTTAGAACCAGTGTACATTAGCAATATTTTTAAAGGTCAGCCAATACTATGGCAGCCATCAGGACAAGACACTGAATAAAACAGTGTTCCAAACCTCAGGAGGGATACAATAAAGAGTGAAATATTAAAACAGCGTCACAAAAAATAGTAATAGTTGCTATTTACTATGCAAATATATGTGATAACCCATAAGGCACTTTAAAAAAATATTTGGAAGAATATGGAAGAATAAACCGGTGGGTAGAAAGTAAAATAAATATGCAAACTCATTTGGTTTGCATCCAATATGCACAACGGATAGCATTTTGCACATAGATTAGATATATACAGATTCATAGATACACAGCGAGCCATAGTTATATATCATTAAGGCCTTAAACGATCAGCCTTTTAATGTCATCCCTGTCCACTGGCAAGTTGGATTTGCAAACTCTTGATTCTTCGAGAGTCTCTTCATAAATATTTTTGGAATGCCCAGCAGGATCTGCAGAGACTAAAGCGAAGAAAACCCTAACCCCATGTCTCAAAAACATTGCTCAGGATGGCTCATACAGGATGAAAACTGTTGGTTTGAGAAGACGTGGAAATGTCCCTAAACCAAAGAATAGTCCAGAGGGGTGCACAGCCCGCACCCACACCCTCTGCGCTGTTAGCATCTTCAATTTCTGACAGTGTTACTTTAGTTGGCCAGGTGAATTGTTCTTCTGTGTTTGGCTGCTTTGTCGGTAAACTGATGCGATGCTGCACCGTATAGCTTCCATCTGTAAAACAAATATTTCATAATGCCTTTCAATTTTATTTTGTTAGGGCTTCGTGCATGCTCCCTCACCATTGCTCTGACAGCCACAGGTCATCTAGGGCTTCCCTAATGATGTTACCCTTGTGGGGAATGGATGCCCCTTAGTTCGTTTGGAGCAGTAGCTCCAGAAAGCTTGTGGAGCCCAAGCCCAGGTGACCTTTCTCTGAACACACATTGACATATTGACTGGGAGCATGAGGGAAAGATAAGACAGGATTGATAGCAGTGATCAGATTTAGATCAAATAAGAACAATTCTTGAGCAATTCAGGAACAGAAAAAAGTGACTGGCATCTCATTTTGCAACATGAGGCGGCTTGAGAATGAGTTGTGTTGCTAATACCAAATAGACAAACGTTTGCCCTCTTGTAGAGTACCAACATCAGATTCCCATGAGCCGATGATTAAAATGCTAATTTACAGCAGGGAGCCTATCAGATTGGAATATGTGCTATCCACGAGATTAAAATATTAGGGCAGCACGGGCAGTAACCGATGTTGTTTATCTTATTTTCTGTTCTATCATGATATTTAGAAGCTCTGATGCTGTCATGGTAATAAGTTGGACTGCAATCCTCATGGTCAGCAGTTCGAAACCACCAGCAGCTCTGTAGGAGAAAGACTGGGCTTTCTA
>NW_022106189.1:27001249-27002786 GCF_000313985.2 Echinops telfairi
TGAAATGCTGACTGCTGGAGGACCACAGCTCAATCTCAATGGCTTGGTGCCCACTATGCTTAGATTTGTACATCGTTGTCCTTTGAATTTGTTCTTTCTTTTAAGAAGTTCAGAGTAGTTTGGAAGGACGGCTGAACAAAGTGTCAGCGGATTCTAATGTAGAAGACATCGTTACACTAAAGAGAGAAAACAACCGCAAACATGAAACAGAAACCTCTGCCATCGAGGCAGTTGCTTCACGTCATGAGTCTGTATCATGTTTCTGAGGTTGTAAATCGGTTTGAAAATATATAGGCTTCTCTTTTGCGCATGGAGGGCTGGTATGTTTGAACCTCAGACCTTGTGGTTAGCAGCCCAACATCTAACCCACAGCCCACCATGGACCATGCTAAAGAGAGGAACACCTTCAAAGGGGGGAAAAAATGGAGGGACAATGGGATTAAAATTAGCTCAGGGGTCTTACTTTTTAAGTAATCATTTTATTTGGGGGCTCTTACAAATCTTATTAACAATCCATTATTCAATAGTATTAAGTTCCCTTGTACATATATTACCATCAACATTTCACAACAATTTCTTTCTACTTGAGCCTTTGGTATCAACTCCTCTTGTTTCCCCTCCCTCTCCCACCCTCTGACCTTCATTGATCCTTGATAAATTATATATTGTTGTTATTTTGTGTCTTGCACTGTCCGTTGTCTCCCTTCACCTACCTTTCTGTGGTTCACACAGGGGTGGTGGGGGATGGGCCATACACTGTGATGCAGTCCTCCTTTCTCCCCTTCAGCTAAGGGGTCTTAAGGACAAATATTTGTGACCTCATTTATTTAGGAGATACAAAAAAATGCTGATGTGCAGAATCAATATTTTCCATAATTACCATGGGCAGGATAAAGCAGGGGCAGTAGGTTAATAGTGTAAAAACAAACAAACACTGAATATAGTAGGGAATCAAAGCTGATTCTTACAATTATTATCAATAAAGTATATAGCTATAACAATTTGAATGAGTAAATAAATAGTTGAGGATAAATTAAAAATACTAAGATATTATTACTATGAAATCATAGCTTTATTAAATAACAAATATAAAAATATCATTATTCCAAGGTATGCCTTCCATCTAGGTATTTTTCTTCTCTATAACCTTGTCCAGAAGAATTCTACACTATTGGATTTACACCATGTCAAAACAGCAATTTTTGCATCCTCAAATCATGTTCCTTTTACATGATCTTGCAGTTTAGGAAATAAAAAGAAGTCTGAAGGGCCAAGATCAGGACTGGAGACAGTGTGATTTCCTACGGAAATTCCCCTAGGACAGCCCGTGCTATCCTGAAGTCCTCAGTGAACATTTTTGTGCCATTTGCTCAGAAATCTGATTTTCAATTTTCTGAAAATATGATTATCTTATATTCCTATTATCATGGTAAGTCTTTTAAGAACATCTATTAGATTACTCCGTTTGCTAATCAACAACAAATCAAAAACACCTGTTTCCATCAACGTCTAAGCAGAGTTCTCTGCTTTGAATTTA
>NW_022106189.1:27012859-27014450 GCF_000313985.2 Echinops telfairi
AAGGGAGGGAGGGAGGAAGGAAGGAAGGAAAGCAGGCAGGCCCTGGCTTTCTGGGAAGGGGTCTGGGATTACGTACATTAGGTGGGGGATTAGAAAGCATGTTTGTTCTACAGGGAACATTGGGAACATTGATATCTAGCAAACTGGGAAGGCATTGCTAAGAGACATGTGTAGCTTCCTTGAACATTTGATAAAATATTAATCAAAGAAGAATGAAAATGTCAAGCCTTCAAAAATGAAGTGGGCTTCATAAAGTACTGTAGGCATTCTTGAGGTGAAAGGGGCTGGTATTGGCTGTTTTGAACTGGAACATCATATGGCCTAACAGGGAATGCAAAAATAAAGAAGCATGGCATCTGATTCATCAAAAAGAACATCTCAGGGTCTGTCTGTGATAGGATAATATCTATACCTCTACAAGTAAGACCAGGCAATGCAACTGTTATTCAAATTTGCTCACAAACCACAAAAACCGGGAATGAAGAAATCAAAGAACTCTACCAGCTTCTTTAGTCTCAAATGGATCAAACATACAATCAAGATGCATTGATAATCACTGGGGATATGGATCACAAAAGTTGAAAACAAAGAACAAAGAGCAGTGCTTGGGAAAAAGATGACCTTGGTAATAGAAATAAAGCTACAGACCCCATGAAAGAATTTTATAAGACCAATGACTTCTCCTTTTCCAATACATTTTCCAGCTGCATAAATAGTGGCTGTACACATGAAGCTCATTATATATAATGCATAGGAATCAAACGTCTATATCTGTGTGAAGAGACAAGATTGCTGGCGGCATAGTGGCTATACATTGGAAGAAAGATGAGGTTTCTATTCCCATGTAGAGTTACCACCTAGTAAACACAGGGACCATTCTACCCAGTCCTGTAGCTTATCCAAGAGTCAGAATCAATTCGATGGCAGTGAATTTGGTTTGGTTTGGTGGGAAGAGATAATGCAGGCACTCAAGATAAAATTATCAGCCAAAACAAAGCCAGGGATTGAATGTGAATCATAGCATAAATTCCTCATATGCAAATTCAGGTAGAACCTGTAGAAAATAAAAATAAGTCCATGCAAGCCAGAATACAACCTTAAGCATATTCCATTTGAATTTAGAGACCATATCAGTAATAGATTTGATGCATTAAGCACTAACGACAAAGACCATATGAGTTGTGGGATAATATTGTGAGCATCGTATATGTATAAATCAAAACGTTATTAAAAAGAAATGAAAGAAAGCAAAGGCCATTGTTGATATCAGAAGGGACTCAGAATCTTCCTCTGGAACCTGGGGTTGTGACTGCAATACAACACACTTACCCATGGCATGGGCCTGCAGAGGCCGCACAGTTGTTCTTGAGCCGCTTGTAGCAGTCACCTTGTGAACCCATTTCACTGAGAATCCTTTTTTCAATGACCCTTTACTTTACCAAGCTTGATGTCTCTTTCCAGGTACTGGTCTCTCTTGATAATGTCCTTAAAGTATTTTGCATGAAGTCTCACCATCTTCCCTTCCAAGATGGCATAGCGGTTACATGTTGCGCTATGACCCACATGATTGGCAGTTGGAAACCATCCACAG
>NW_022106189.1:27015188-27050524 GCF_000313985.2 Echinops telfairi
TATCTCAGGCTAGGTAATACTACATTAAAATATCCTGATTTTTATGAGTGAGCAGAGTGAAGAGTGGTATATGGCCTCTGCTCTGTATCTCAAAAACTAGATCTAGGAGGTGGAAACTGGTGCTAATTTTAGAATCAGTGGGTCAAATCTACCCAGAAACAAGTCTAAAACTCAAGGTACCAAAATGTGTGCTGGCCAGTGTCATGTGCCTACACATCCATCTTTACTCCCCACCTGTTACAATAATATAAGTTCCAGGAGACCAGCAAAAAGACTGTCCTATATTCATTTATGCCTCCTCAGAATCTAGAACACAGTAGACGCCTAGTACTGACACATAGTAGGTACATAGTAGTCTATTGAATAAAAGCACCCATGACTTTGTTGATCTAAAATGGTAGGTGGTGCTTTTGCAGTCTCCATAGTAGAAACGGCATTCTGTTTGCCTCCTTGTGGATAGTAGTATATCTGTGCAAAATGAAACTGTTGGAAGAGAGGCTGCACTGATATGTCACGTAAGCTGTCTTCACTCCCCCAAGTTTTTAAGTTTATATGAACAGTATCATTAGTATCTGTTAACACAAATATGGCAATATGTTGGTTATATTCACGTATAAAGGAGCCCTGATGGAACAGAGGGTTATATGTTGGGCTGCTAACTGCAGGGGCTCTGCTCACACAACCAGCTGATCTGTGTGAGAAGCATGAAGCTTTCGGATCCCTTAAGATTTACATTCTCTGAAAAAGGGGCAGTTCTCCTCTGCGTCACAATGGACTCAATGGCATTTAGTTTATTAATATGTGTGTATATTCGTATCTATTATTGAACATATATGCACTTTGTTTATAACACCTAGCGGACCCATAAACATTTTAAACTCCTGCTACTTAACGTTGAGTTCATTCCAACTCAATATCACAAGGTAGATAGTCATTGCCTTTGCAAATTCCTTTTCATAGATATGGAGCTTTCATGAAATTTCTAGTAACACTCAATTTTATAGAAACTAAATGTGTTTAACCCTGACTTAATTATACTAAGAAACAACTTCATCCTCTACCCAAAACATCTTATATACACTGGCAATGAATGCTGTCAAATCCAAATGGTTTTTATTACTTTTATAAAGGACACAGGTAAGAAAACAAGGGTCCACCTGCCTAATTTCAAAAAGATAAGGTCACATTTTAATGCACACACATTTTATTAAAATGTTTTCTTTTTTTTAAAGGATATGGTGATAGTCCAGTTGTGTCAGCGTCGTTGGGCCAGAGTTCTCAGTCAATACCCATTATGGGATCTAATATAATGCAGTCAACTCTTTGAGTTGACAACACTCGTGCTAGAGGGCCGCCCTCTTGATGCTATGTGCATCCGAGTGCAGCCAGGCTATTTGGAGCTACGACCTGCTCCTTTGTAAGCAGATTCTGTGAGAAAATCTGTCACTTCTGCTGCGTCTGGATCCTGCATCTGCGTTGGTGACCTCCTATCATACTGCCTGTCAGTCCCAGAAACCATCAGCAAGCTGCTGACCTTGAATTCATGCAACTTTGCACACGTTAGCCTGTTGTCTTCTTGTTTTATCTTCCTGCTTCCTGGTTTATCAGCCCCAGCAGCAGCACAATTCAGAAGAAGCTTCCAGCTTAGCATCTGATGCACAGACTTGAACTGGACTGGACTTAACATGCTTAGATAGCTATGTGAGCTGTTTTTTGATATAAATTTCTTTCTATAAACATACACATATAAGCATCATTGATTTTGCTTCTCTTGAGAACTTGACCTAACACATCTGGTTCTATGGGTGGATCTAGAGAAACAAAATCATAAGAATGAGTTTTCTGAATTGGTTCTCTAGTCTGATTCTGTTTCAAAGTGGTGAGAAATTACCCTCTGTCACAGATAGTATAGATAAGTTTGTCACTTTCAGTAAATTGGGTACTTCGAATCCATGGCATGAGGTGGTAAAGCTAATACTCCAAATAGCGCCACCAGTAGATGAAGTGCTGGTGAAAAGTGATGCTCCGGGTGATTGTGTGTTTCACATCTTTCTAAAATTTTTCAGAGAGTACGAGATAGCTGGTTGGCTAGTACTAACAATAGACAAACTGCTAAAGGAAAAAGGTGAACTTAAGGTTTTAGAGACCCAATTCAAGCACAACATAAAAGTCCTCAAAACTGACTTTTTCCACCAGGCTGGCAGCTTATCTTTCACTTGTATCTTGGGCATAGATGGTAGTATGGCCCCTAAATGCCAGTCTTTGATCCTGCTTCAAATGGAGAAAGCTGAGCTCCAGGAGACTTGGGCCACTCGGAACATGCGAAAGAGAGGAAAAGAAGGTTATGAAGCAAATTAGCATATTGATGAAGCACAAAATGACAAGGCGAATGAGGAGATTTTGAAAGTAAGAAAAGAAATACAACAAACTCTGCCAACCATTCTTTCAGAAGAAGTCAGAATTTATCACCCAAATCCAATATTTGGGGCAACAATCTTTCCTAAGTGTCTGCATTGCTTGGGGAGGAGGATGGAGGGGGACTGTGTTCTTTGACCAGAGTTGAAGTGACAGAATTTGAAGTTATTACATCAGCTTACAGAATACATTTCTTAAGATGAAAGTCATTACTTTGAAAAGGCAGTTTTCTCCAAAGAACATCCTCTGTGTGAAAGTGGTGATCAATCTTTAAAATCAACGGAAATTAAATGGAAATCTGGAAAGGGCTTGAGGGAACATTCGAGGGCAACACAGAACAGACCCAGCAGAAAGAGCCGACATGAAGAACCAAGTGTTTCTTTCCCTGGTTTACCCACCATCCTGATGCAGGAGCAGATTAGTTAGGAGGAGTCATGAAAGATGATGCTTGGCCAAATCCATTAGAGTGTTATTTGGTTCCTGATATAGAGATGAAAAAGGTGAAGTAGAAGAAGAAAATGATGATGACCGTTTAAAAGACGTTGACGAGGAAGGGGAGGAAGATAAAGAGGAAGAAGAGGAAGATAATGATTAGGGAAAGGAGGATGAAGCGGAAGATGTCTAATTGAACATTGATATATTCCACCTTCCTATTTTATTGTTCTTCAGTTCCTCGGAACAAGTTGCAGTCTTTTGTTTTTGTCTGTTCCTCTTGTGCTCGGTAGCCGTGTTCATGAGGCCTCTTTTCTTTCCTCTACACGAAGGTTTTCAACGTGTTTCTTGTGTGGGGGGTGAAGGGTAGAGGGATGCCATCAGCATATTATAGTGGAAAATGACCTCTACCTCCTTGTATTCCAAATTTATATTTGTCCATTCCTGTCACAACGCAAATTCGGGATTCAACCACTCTACTCCCTTTGCTCTGCTGGAGGCTGGAGTCAGGCCCCTGTGTATCGAAGTCTAGCTCTTTCCCTTCTTACTCTATCTATTGGGCTCAGAGATTACATCATGTCTCTATATGAATATGAACAGTTAGCATTTACCAACATGTATCTGTCTAATTTTCTTTTTTTGAAAAAAAAAAAAACCCTTAAAAAAAAGGTGTTCATTGAAGGTCAGCAAAGAGTGAGTTGAAGATGTTTAGGTGGTTTCATGTGGGCATTTTGGCAGTATGGTTTCCCCTCTTGCATGTTTAATTGCGATGCTTAACAGACAGCCTGGATGTTTAGGCTGGCACTTTTAGAACACAATTCTCTCCTAATGATGACGAGAGCCCTGCTACTCCTTGAGAACATCAGCAGAACCTGTAGAATTATAATTGTAATTCATATTCTCTACTGTAATTTTGTTCCTGTTTATTTAAATTTGTTTTCTATTTCTTTGGAAAGGAAAAGGATGCTCGCTTTTAAACCTTAAACGTGTACAGGCTGTTTTTTTTTACACTCACACTAAATATATGTAAAACAACAACAACCTATCCCTTGTACCATGAAAAACAGCCTTAACCCTTCTAGTATCAGAGCTGATGTTACTGAAAAGCAAACCCCGAGTCCTATCATACAAGTAGCTGGGGAAATGTATTTCGAAATAGATGCTCTCGGCTTCTAGAGGAGGAAAGCAAGGCTCTGAATATTTTGTGGGTAAAAAATGGAAAATACATGAAATTTGGGAGAGAAGCCCAGCTTTACTCTGAGCAATTCCTATCAAGATTCAGAACTTAATTAATTCAGTTAGGAAAAAGACTAACTTCTGCAGGTGAGAAGAACTTCTAACCACATTGTTGTCAGGTGCCACTCAGTCAGTTCCAATTCATAGCGGATCCTTCCCACCAGATGGCCAAACAGGGCTTGGACCTGCTCCAGCCTCACAGTTGTTATGTTTGAGCTGATTGTGTCAGCCATTGTGTCCGTCCAGCTACAGGAGGATCTTCTTCTAAGTTGACCTTTTCAAGGGAATTATCTCTCCTGATAACATACAAAATGTGTGTCTTGCCAGGCTCAACGCTAAGGAACACTCTGGTTGTTCCTCTGAGGCAGATTTGCTTGCTCTGCCAGTCCACGGTACTGTCAATATTCTTCACCGACCTCAGGAACCCAGATCATCAATTCCTGTCCAGCCTTCCCTACGCATTGCCCAATTTTTACATGCACCTGGGGTGATTAACCATGTAAGTCTCCTACATTCTAAACTTTTGTTTATTCATGCCATAAACTGGGAGGCATGTTTACCAAGTCTAGGATACCTCTGGAAAATATTTTTCCCTTTATATTGAGTGCTTGGTTATGGCTCTACCATATGGTATACAGTAAAAAGTGATAAATAAAAGCAAGGGAAGCTGAAACTATAGGCTAGGGGGCTGACAGATATTAACTTGGGTGAAGGGCAATTGGAAATTCACAAGAATTTGAATTCTAAGGATGGGGACAGGTTAAGCTACTGGGGAGTTTGACAAGTAGTTTAAACTGTTAAACACCAAATTTCAGATCTGAAATGTGAAAACCCCACCTAATTCACAATAAAAAATATTTAATAATTAAATTAAGAAAGGAATAGAAGTAAAACTAAGTAGAAATTGAATTTTATGAACATTATGCCTAATATTCAAAAGTAAATTGCCTACATGTCTCTGATAGAAATTTCTCTTGTTATCAAAAACTTCCATTGGCAGCAGCTACAAGCTCATGCCTTCTTAAAAGCAGGATATTGAGCCGATGGATGCACTGTTGCTTGGGAAATGAATAAATCACCCTTTCAAAGCCATAAGTCATTTGTGGAAAAGTACATGCCAAATCAACCCTACATCACCACTGCCCTTATTTCACTCCACGTTTACACTCCATCACTCTTTATTATGAGATTCATGCTCCCCTTAAAAAAAAAAATCATCACCTCGCCCTAGGGGAGTCCAGAGCTTCTTTGCATTGCAGGAGCCACCTGAAGACAAAGCTCAAACAAATGTGTCATGCAAGGCTGACCCACACAGATACAAAAATTAATCAACAGCCAGATATTTCTCCCATTGAAGAGGCGGAGAGAAAAGCTAATGCCTTAGTCAACGTGCAAGTCGCTAACCTGGGTGAAGAGCTATTTCAGAGAAAAGGAAGGGAGTGGGTCTGTGACATTTCCATAAGTAGCAGGGGTCTTGCACCAAACAGTATGCACTTACAAAGATGGGAAGCGGTGGTCATGGAAGTCATCGAGTAGAGCCTATTAGAGGAGAGGAGCTCTGTGAGTGTGAGCCCACCTGGAGAAGCAGTGGTGGGCAACGAGTCGTGTAAAACCTAGAATTGGGCAGTTGATAAAGATGGAAAGTAATCATGAAAGCCACAGGGACTTAATGAGAGGACCACCTCCATTCACCCCCAAACCAGGTTATCTTCTTGAACACTGGAAGATGCAGCCAATGGTAACTTCCAGCTACAGACAGAACCAATGTTATACCAAACCCTGATAGTGGTGCTCATCAATACCTGATGCAGAATAATCTCATTTTGAAAAGCAAACCTAGTTAATACTTCTAGAACTTGAGTGTCATGAAGTAACTAAATCAGGTCACACCATTCATGTGAAAATAGACTAGCAAATATCAACAGAAATGGACAGCAGTAGGTATACCCTTCATTATAGCTTGGAGGTTAAGAAGAGGGACTTCAAGAATTGAAAGAAACTATGGTGGTGTAGTAGTTACTAGTTGTGCTGCAATCCCTTTAGTTGCCAGTTCGAAGCCAACAGCAGTTCCTCAGGAGGCAGAGTGGGATTTCTACTCCCATAAATAGTTACAGACACAGAAACCCATAGGGGTCACTGTGAGTCAGCATTGACTTTGTGGCGGAGTTGGTTTTGGCTTTTTGTTTCTGTTTATTCATGTAAAATAGCTCATCACAGCACTTAGCCCATGGAAAGAACCTAACAGAGACAAGGGTTTTCATGAGCATCACTCAAAATAATTTTGTGAAATTTTCCAACTTCCTACAGTGTCTCCCCACAAAACATACCGGAAATGACCAACCATTAGAATCTTGAGTGTGCCTGTAATCTGGGGAACTAGAGGCACCTTGGTCTGAGAATATTCTGGAAGATAAAGCTCTGATATAGGGTTGCCTGGAAACAATTGTGCCATGTGTTGTCGCTGGACCGTTTTGTGGCTCCGACTTATAAATAAATTAATGTGAACACAGTGGAACCTTTCATAAGAACGCAGTTCAGAGCTCTGAAACACAAAATCTAATTCCGTTTTAACAGGAGGTCTTAGTTTGTAATAGATCACACGATAAACAGGTGCTTCCGACAGGAGACAATTGTCTTCCCTGGGCAATTAGTCAGCGCCCCGTGGGAGACTTTTAACACTGATATTTCTCTTTTTCAGCTCGCAGCATTGGGCATTTAACTATGGTTTGCATGTTCATTAATTTTCCATTTTTAAGAAAAATGTGAAAAAGGATTCAGAGAAAGAGTGGATGTGCATAATCAGTTGCTATATGGCATTAGTCGTTTCCAAATCCTCTCAGAAATAACAACCCACGCTCCAAACTGGAATCATAGCATTGGAGCTCAGGAAGCCACCTGACAACAACAGTTTTCTACTGGGACTTCTGGTCATGCTAATTGTTCTCATTCAATCCCAACTCAAAGGTCTATCAGCACACTGATACACTTTGTACGGGTCTGCCTTTTGAATAGTTATGTGTAACCATTTACTCAGCAGCTTGAAACACCATCAGCTTCATGTAATGATGACAGCACTTTCTACTCCCTTAAAGAGTTCCCGTCTTGGAAACACACAGGGCAATTCTACTCTGTTCAACAGGTCATTATAAGTTGGAATCAACTCAAAGGGAATGAATTTGGTTTGGTCTCTATATTTGTATGCATGTGGATCTGTCTGCTTCTATAAGGATGTACAGCCTTGGCAACCCTTTATAAAGGTGGCAATAAGTCAGAACAAGAGCCCTGGTATGGTCCTGGGCTCTTAGAAATCACCAGCCATTTCATGGGAGAAAGATGAGGCTTTTTACCCCCATACAGATTTAAAGTCTCCAAACACCCAGAAGGGCCATTCCATTCTGTCCTACAGGGTCACTGTGAGTCAGAATTGACTTAATGGCAGTGAGTTTATAAGTCAGAATCAATTTGATGACAATGGGTTTTATGTGTGTGTAGGTAAAATACGAGTATATATGCTTCTGTGTGTGTGTGTATGAGTATGATTCAAAAAGTGTGTTGCAAAAATCCCATTACATTTTAATTCCATGTTCTCTGAATTTTTGAAGCATCATTGAAGTACACATATTTGTGTGCATATTTATGTGTGTTTGTGTGTGTGTGCTGGTTTGAAGGTGTGCATATCAGAAATCCTTTGGAACTGCAGAGTAATGATCTAGTATAACAAGTATCTGATTTCAACTTCGTACTTCCAATTGCCAACCCAAATCTATTCCTGAGAGGGAGGCAGTGGTCTGTTACCTATCAAGGGCCCAAGAGAGCCTTTGAAGCCATTAGATAGCAATATATAAGTCAAGGTCATGGTTGTGTTTGTAAAGCAATCAAATGTGGATGATCACTGACAGACACAGCTGTCTCGTAGAAAAAAAGAAAAGAAAATACCCAATCCACCGATAAATAGACAGAGTAGAAAAAAAGAAAAGAAAATACCCAATTCACCGATAAATAGACAGATTCTCGTAACCTGTTACTAAGGTGCGTTATCATTTGTGGTCCTCCGCCACCTCAGTGTAAGGTCCAAGAGAGGAAGGGCCTGTGTGTCTTTCTAACAAGTGAACCATAAGCACATAGAAATGTGTCTTGTATGTAAGTACTTAATAGATCTTTCTTAAATTGACAGAAGAATGCAAAGATTTCTTGGGTATTTGGGGTAGTGTATTTTATTTATAATGTAAACCAGTAGCTGTAGAATAAATCCCCAATCATGTTACATCCATGTATTTCAGAGTAAATTTGTGCTCCGTGAAGTTTCAATTGCTGATTTCTATAGGTACATTGTCAGCCTTTTTTTTTTTTTTTGAGGTACCATTGTGTGGACCTGTCAGTTAATGGGCAAGTGTGTTAAACCTTCTTAAGACCTAGGGGCAGAGTCAGCGTTGATTCAGTGGCAACTGGTTTTGGGGCTACAAAATTATTTATTCTCAGTTGTATCATAAGATGATAACAGTGCTTAAAATTCAGGAACGGAAAAGCTACCAGATCAAGCACTCGCCATGTTCCTGCCCAATAAGCAGTTCTGTGGTAACCCGAGTGCAGTAGAGACCATGAGTGGGAGCAGATCTGTGCTCTGGTCTCTCAGGACTAGTGAGTCTGATTTCATCAACCCGTGATTTCATGTTGTTTTGCTCTTCCCTTGAAAACCACAAACAACATTGACTTTCTGGACCCTGGCTCCCAGAGGAAACGTGTTAAAACAGAGGAAGAAATTCGTGAAGTCTGATTTCAACTCTCACATTAATTGCTTGTGTGATCTTGAGTGATTCAATTGACCCTTCTGAGACTCTGTTTCCCCATATATAAAATAAGAGAAAGTATAAGAACTCAGCTTATGTAGGGAAAAAAATTGAAGTGAACCAACCAGCTTGTTAAGTCCTCTGGATATAAAACTCCCAAAGCCCAAACTCTCTGCCCTCAAGCCCGTTCTCACTCATTGCGACCCTATAGGACAAACAAGGTGCACCTGCCCCGTGGGTGTCTGAAGCTGTAACTCTATATGAGTAGAAAGCCTCATCTTTCTCCTATGGAGCGACTAGTGGTTTTGAACGCGTGACCTTGTGGTTAGCATAACCCACTATGCCGCCAGTGCTCCTTTTTAGGACATAAATAAAAATATAATTGATGGCACACAATATTAATGGTTTATTCTCATATGTAGTCATGATTAGATTTACAACCATCAGTTATGTTTCTGGGCTCCTAATGGTAAGGTCAGCAGCAGCCCCAGGGGAGAAAGAGGCTCTCTATTCTCAATAAACATGAACATCTCAGCAACATACAGGGGCGGTTTTTCTCTGTCCTTTAAGGTCATCATGAGTAGGACTGAGTAAGAATGGACAGTGGTGGGTTTGGTTTTGAGTTATATTTGTTGTAAGAGAGGTAATATGGTGTCATGCTTAAGGTGTGATTAGGTGTTTGACTTCCTGGGTTCACATTCAGATTCCATACATGACAGTCAGCAAATGCGTTAGCTTCTGTGTGCTTTCATACCCCCTTGCCCGAGGAAGTCAGGGAAGAACAGCCCACCTTCGCCGTTGCTTTGCTTGGAAGTGTAACCCATTTGTTATGTCTGAAAAATCCTGGAAACATAGCATGGGACATATGCTGATTGGTTTTATGAATATCGTTTGACTGATGTTATTATTTTATTACTGTTCCACTTTATGGATGAGAAGGCAGGTTCAGAAAGGAAAGCTATTTTACCACTGCCATACAGTTACAAAAGGATGCTCTTGAACCGGCACCTTTTCCCCAGGCAGCCAATCACAAAATTCTCCTGTCATCCAGGCTCTTTAACACTGGTGTTAACACACGTGTAAATATTTTTTACCCAGACATACCCCTGCCACACATTCTGCAGTGAGTATATTTTTCTACCTGAAGATGCTAGTTACTACGCCCCCGTACCTCTAAAGACCATGTTTGCCCAAATGTTTGCCCAAGCCCGACACAAACGTCCTGCAACCTGCCAGGAGGCAGCTCGGATTTCATACTGTAAATTGGAAACCAGCTCAGGCATAAGTATAGACTTCTGTCATTTAGCACAGAATTTGGGTTATTCATATTTTAACCACACTAAATAATGTCTTTTCCCCTATTACTCTTTTACATCTAATAAGACTAAGCCATCAGGAATATTATGCCGTGAAACATGTCCTATAAATTGAATATGCTTTTCTTAAGCTTATGACAGACCATGTTTTGATTAAATCATAATATGCCAAAAATATAAGCAAGAAATGTATATATTTTTAGGCAATTAACAGTTGGAATTGGAAATGGGTAGCACTTCCTCCTCCTTACCAGTTGGTTGACGTTCACAACTGGTATTTTTGTCCAGGCTGGTTTTGATCATCAGTCTCTTATAGAAGCAGACAACCCTCTCAGGTTTCCAGTTTGTGCATCTTATCTGATTTAATACAAGGACTATGAAAGATGAAGTTGAAATTGGAAACATAACAATGTCTAGAATCTTGGGCCCCAGTGGCATTCATCAAATGGGTTGTACACAGATATTTTTTGCAATACTTGATGTACAAAGGATTAAATAAATGACACGGTGGAAGTTCTCTAGGGTGTGTTTGTTTTTCTGGAGAGCTCACACTTCTAGCATAACCTTTTTGTTTGTTTCTTCTTTATTATCGATACTGAGACAAATTCTTCCGACACTATGTTCTTTAAAGCAAGACCCTTCAGATGCGTTTCTAGAGGTGCAATATAGCTTGTGTTTTTCTTTACCCCCTCAAGTTAGACAAACCTTTCAACTAAGAGTAGACTTGTTATAATCATTGTATTCAGTGGTGTCATTAGGGTTAGTGTAACCCAATGCAGCAACTCACAGCATCCTCCTCTCCCCATATGACCCTCTGTTGCTTAGACCATAGATGTGCTTAGTAATGAAACTTTGCTGTGTGCAGACAGAAGCACACACAGAAGCATGGTAACAGGAGCCATTGTAATTGGGTAACAATAATGGCTCCAACAAAATCACATTAGAAGGTTCAAAATTGGAGTTTTAGCCATATATATCCAAACTGAGCTTTTGAAATATGTTTCTTGTTATTATAATGAAAGAATATTATTTTTTAAAGTAACCATTTTTTCTGAAATTGCAGAAAAATTTTATAGACAGACATTTTCACATGAACCCTTTTGACAGTTTCACCCAGTGTCGTCCACCCACCACCTCACCCTCTCTCTCATACCTTGTGGCATCACTGAATGTAGTTGCCTCTTAAACAGCTAGTCAGCCTATAAAACTGAGGGAACTCGACTAGTAAGGATATTTGTTATTTTAGAAAATCTGTGTGTTTAGCTACTATGCCATTGAGTGGATTCATGACGTTTGTCATCACAACTTTTGGTGAACACTTTTCACTTAGGTAAAATTGTGACCAATCTGTAAAGGGATAAATCTGAGAAGGTGGCTAATGAAGCTCTTCCCCAATGTCAAAGTGAAGTTGGGGCCATGTGAAGTTAGGTAATTACTTACTATGGCTCTTTTTGCCATAATCTTTATAGCTTCCACCAAATTATTTATTCATGGGGGAGGGTCGGAGCAGAGACCCAAAGCCCATCTGTAGACAATGACCCCTCCCCACCTACACACACACACACACACACAGAGGGGTCATAGTCAAGGGATGAGTCACCAGGGCCCAGTAAAGCACTGATGAAACATACAACATCCCTCTGGTTCCTTGAGGCTTCCTCACCCCTCACTATCGTGACCCCAGTGCTGCTTCTCACTTCAGACTAGACCAGAGCATGTACACGGGTATAGATCAGAGATAAGAGCTCATGACACATGGAATGCAGGAACAGGAATGGGAATAGCAATACAGAAGGGTAGGGGGGAAGAGCAGAGTGGAGGGGAGGAAGGGGGAACTGATCACAATGATCGACATATAACCACACACCCCTCTCCAGGGAGAAGAATAACAGAAACCATGGGAGAAGGGAGATAGCGGTTGGGATGAGATATGAAAATAAAAATAATTTATATTCTATGAAGAAGTCATAAGGTGTGGGAGAGGGAGGTCAAAGAGAGGGGCTCAATAGAAAGTAAATATTTAGAAAAGATGATGGCAACATATATACAAATATGCCTGATACAATTGATGTGTAGATTGTAGTAAGAGTTGTAAGAGACCCAATAAAATGATCTCTTAATACAAAAATGACTTACTCATGGTGAGTCTTGGGAAGAGACAATAGAAACTGATAGGATTATATTATGCAGCTATGAGTAATTGTCAATTATTTGTAACTCGAATAAGGTGGTTGGTCAATTTGTCATCCCACGGGGGTTACAATTTGTCATCTCAGAAGCACTAAGGAGGTGGCGAGTTCACTACCAGTAAGAAAGGAGAACCATGAGAGGAGCATCTCCTTCAGACCCCGAGATCCCGATGCATCGGACCACCTTGATCAAGGGACAGAACTTTAGAACAAAGAGGAGTGGTGGAAGAACAGCAGTAGCAAAACCAAGAGCCAAAGCAAGAGACAAATCAGTGGACGCCCCAGCCCATGGAGCCAGCCTCCTTTGGGGGCAGAATTCTCAATGAAGAAGTGGGGTGCCGCCAGAAATGTAATTGGAAAGCTAGGTTTGCTGACTCAATGACCTACAGTTGAACTCATGGCTGAGTGTGTGCTCTATAGGCATTTATCGGCAGCGCTAAAATACCTTTGCAACTTTGCCCATGCAGGCTAGAGCCAAGCTAAAGGGCTTATAGTCAGAGATATGCCTGCTTGTGAGAGAAGAGGGGAGGCTGCTCTAAGCAAGAACTGTATCCTTAACATATCTGATGCAGAACTGTAACTTGGTAGTTTATCTCATAAAGGCTCTCATCATAATTATGGTCTGTTAGCTCTGGGTGGCATGGTGAATTATGGGACCCAGTGGAGATGGACAGAGTGCTGGGGGAGGGATGGTTAGTGTCAGAATTAGTAAAGTAGGAAGGAAAAAGGGGGTGGGACTTCTGCCTGACCTCTGCCAAATAGGAATCAACCTTGTGGTGAATTCGAGTGTCATCTCCCTGCACCACCACGGTCTTGAGATCAGAAGGGGTCAAATACTGCTCCCATATAGCTTTCCATAGGGTTCTTCTTAGGCTTATTTGTCAAATGAGTTATTTTGTACTTCTATCTGCCTATGTTAGTTTATTCTGAGGATGGAAAAATGGAAAACTGAAAAATTAACAGTGCTTAAACTAAGAGAGGAGCAGTAGAAACAGAAAACTTGAGTTGGCCTGGAAGGACACTAAGCCTTGCCAATGTGTATTTAACTCTCCGTGTAGGCTGCAAGCTGCTAGACGTCAAGTGCACCATTTTCCCATGTGGAAGGAGACGGCCTTCTTTTCGAAGTAGAAGTCATCAGGAGTATGCTATGTACAGAGATAAGAATGATAAAGAAAACCAGGAGCATTTTGTCTAACTTCTCTTTAGTTAATCAAGACATTTATGGTCCATCTGTCCAGTATGAAAGCCTGGGGGTTAGTGTAAAAATTTCCAGGACACGATAATAAGTCATAATATAATAAAAAGAAAATAGATAAAATTAATGTTGATTTTTTAAAAGACTCAGTTAAAATGTTAGGAAATGCAATCAAGATACAATGTCCACTTTTTTTAAAATGAAATTTTAAATTGCCCGGTAAGTAAACCCAAAATAAGATGCTAATAACTCTATTATATGGAGGTAGCAATAGGATTGTACATTATTTTTTTCTACTCTTCTGAAACTTTTCAGCACATTTATGCACCTTTTAACATGCACTGACTTAGACATTTTATAATAACTTCAAAATTCCGTGCGGTTACATGGTTCTGTGGCTTCTAAGGAACAAAAAGGTCTGTGTGGTAATTATTGTGGTGGCGGGAGGGGTGGTGGTGGCGAGGGGGGTGGGGGGTTAGCAAGCTGGGCTGCTAACCACAAGGTCCGTAGTAGTTCAAAACCACCAGCTGCTCTTCTGGCCAGGCTTTCTAATCTCTTAGAGAGTTACAGTCTTGAAAACCCACAAGGGCAATTCTACCTGGTCCTATAGGATTTCTATAAGTCAGAATCAGCTCAGTAGCAGTAATTTTGGCTTGGTTTTATCCCTTCAGTATCAGGTCCATAGCTCTTCTTGGTTTAAACCAAACTCCCCAAGGGAAGGAGCCACAGCATTTATGGTTGACCAGTCTCAACCCCTGGGTGTTGTGGTTTTAGCTCTCTCGCCAGCAACTAAAGCCCTGCCCACACACAACTCAGCTCCCAACTGTGTCCCATGCAATCATCCTCCACCTCTGTAGCTCAGGATTGGTATGCGACCCAGTAGAATTCCCCGGAGGTCAGGTTCACATTCGTCTACATGCAGAATGCATTTTTGAGTGTTGTTACTCTTGCTTTTTTCACCAAGCTTGTGTGTGTGTTAATCTTAACACTCCCAGGAAAGGTGTTAATTTGTGAAAATCAAGTTGAACTTAAAGCCACAATCCTAAGGGATAGTGGGAACACCTGCCAAAAAGATGTAAACACTATAAAAGACGATCAATATTGTCCTTGGATAGACAATGAAATTTGATAGTTGACAAAACATGGCTTTTGGAGTTTGAAGTAGCCAACGTCATTTACCTACTAAGTGTTCTAAAAGAATAGTTTCCTCCGAAACAAGACACTGGCAGCGGTACTTAACGCCTAGGCAGTTCTTCTGGGAGCTGTCACAGGAAGAAATCCCATCAGTAAGAAATAGAGAAATGACACAAAAGAGAAGACATTGCCAGCAAGTACACGTAGGAGCAGGTTAGTAATGGGAATAACTGGAGCTCAACCCCACGAGGAACTATGATAGAAAAGAGTTATTCCACCCCCAAACCAAGGAGGATTGGAGTGCTAAGTACCTCCTCTTATTAGTTATTATTGAGTTCCGGTGGTATGGTGGTTAAGCATTGGGCTGTGATGCACGTGGTTGGCAGTTCAAAACAATTAGCAATTCCTTAAGGAAAGGCTGGGCTTCTAGTCCCATAAACAGTTACAGTCTCAGGAATCCCACAGGGGGTTGCTATGGGCCAGCATTGACTCAGTCAGCTCAGTGAGTGGTAGCCATGGGTGAAGAACAGTTCCCAGGGATTGTTGATTCTTAGTCCTTCCAGTCTATCCCAAGAAGGGGTAAAGAAGGCTCTCATGACCAGATAGAGCCAGGACGTTTGACTAAACTGGACAGGCCTGAGGGAAAACGGGACACAACGGCTGCTATGGAGAATAAGCTAGGAAAATATCTCAGTTTTCTTCTCTGTGAAATAAGGCTGTTGATAAGGTGTCTGAAGGCAGTGCATGTGAGCACTACCATGTGCTCGATGCTGGAGAAGCTTGCTGTTTTCATTCAGGATATAAGACAAGTGCGGTTTATGTGCACTGCTTGGTGGACTGACGTAGGAGGGATCCTTCTTCCTCTTCTTTAAATTGCTCCTCTTAGCCTGGCAACTTCCTGGCCAGCTTTGAAGACTGAGCTAGAAGAAGGACTCGTGGGTAAGTATTCTGAATCTGCTGCTAATATCAATTGATTGTTTAAGTATATCAAAAAAGTTATTGTAGGACCACAACTGTGTAAACCATCTCTAATGTAATCTAGTCATGATGGAATATTGGACAAATGAATTCCTTGCTGCAGATCCCACTACCATTGAGTTGATTCCAACTCAAAAATGCTATATCGAGTTTATGGGACAGTGGCTTTTTATAGGAGCGGACAGCCTTCCCTTTCTCCTGCAGAACACGTGGTGCCTCTGAACCTCCGACTTTTTGGCTAGCTGCCCAACACCAAACACTCAGCCCCACCGATCTCCTTAATTACCTGCTTAGAGCAAACAGATTTTTTATCTAAAAGAAATAAAAATGAGGCTGCTGACCTAATATTAGTGTCACAAACAAAAAGCCCACTTTTCTCTGAGATATCCAGGCTACTTTTTCGGACTGAAAACTATGTTTTCAGTAGGGTGTTCCCAACCATCCACCAAGAGGGTAAAGGAGCCCCAAGCACTCAGCCCCTCTCTCGCACAGGTTGTTCTGGTTTTTGACTTGGTCTGTTGTGTGGGTGGAAGGTGATGTCTCATCGTTGTTTTTATTTGCATTTCCTGACTCTCCAAATGTGTGTGTCAGTGATCCAAGTGTCCACTCTTATGAATTGTCTAGTCATGGCTTTTGCCCAGCTTGTCATTGGATTATTTGTTTTTGTTTTCTGATGGGGGTGGTATAGAATACTATGGATTTCAGGAACTAGTCCGCTGCATGTTGTGAAAACAAAACCAAAGTAAAATGTTAGAACTATTATAATGAAATGTATGAAAAGCTAGGGTTAGAAAATCAACAAGGAAGAACCTGCTCAGTATAACTCAAACTGAGCTCCTCAAGAAAACTCTAAGCCTCAGGTTCCAATAATGAAAGATTCTATAGGGAAAATATTGAACGATGCAGGAAGCATCAAAAGAAGATGGCAAGAACACAGAGTCAATGTACCAAAAAGAACTTGAGGACATTCATCCCTTTGAAGAGGTAACATATGAGTCAAAGCAAATGCTGCTGAAGAAAGAAGTTCAGGATGCAAGGAAAGCAATAGCCCCAAACAAGGCTCCAGACTTCGGTGGAAAACCAATTGAAAGGTTTCACCTAGCCGATGAATCGCTGGAAGCACTCTCTCCTCTTTGTCAAGAAATTTCATCTATGTGACCAACAGACCGACAGAGATCCATATCTGTACCCATTCTAAAGAAGATAGTCGAACAGAATGCTTAAGTGATAGAACGATATCTTTAATATTACATCCCAATAAAATTGTACTGAAGATCATCCAACAATGGACACAGCACCACATTTTCCAAGGCTGCTACACATTCAGGTTGGATTCAGAAGAGGAAGTGGAAAACAGGATATCATTGTTGCAAAGAATGGGAATTCCAGTATATTTAATTGTGTTCATTCAGAACCTACACATGGATCAACAGGCAGTTGTGTAAATAAAACAAGGGAATAAAGCATAGTTTAAAATTAAAGAACTTGGGTGTCAAGGTTGTATCCTCTCACCATACATATTCAATCTGTATGCTAAGCAAGTAATCAGAGAAGCTGGCTTATACGAAAAACAATGTGGTATCAAGATTGGAGGAAGGTTTATTAACAACCTGCAATATGCAGATGACATAACCTTGCTTACTGAAAGGGAGAAGGACTTGAAGCCCTTGCTGATGAAGATCAATGGTTGTAACCTTCAGTATGGATTACAACTCAATTTATGTATTATATATAAACATATATATCATTTTATCGAGGAGCTCTTACAAATCTTATAACAATCCATCATTCAATTGTATTAAGCACATATGCACATATGTTGCCATTAACATTAGACATTTTATTTCTACTTCAGCCCTTGGTATCAGCTTCTCTTTTTCTCCCTCCCTCCCCCAATCATGAATCCTTGATCAATTATATATTATTGTTGTTATTTAGTGTCTTACACTGTCCTTTGTCTCCCTCCACCCACATTTCTGTTATTCATCCCCCAGGGGGGTGAGCTATATATTCAAACTTGTAATGGGTTCCCCCTTTCTTCCCCAACCCATCCCACCCAACACCCTAACCTCATGATGTCAGCTACTCACATTACTGTTCCTGAGGGCTTTGTCTGTCTTGAATTCCATGTGTCAAGAGCTCTTATCTGTACCAATGTGTGTACTCCAGTCTAGCCGGATTTTTAAGGTAAAACTAGGTCATAGTATTGAGTGGGAAGAAGCATTCAGGAACTAGAGGAATGATGTGCATTTCATCGGTGCTATACTGCACTCTTTTTGAATCATCTCCTTCCTTGTAACCCTTCTGTGGGGGGATATCCAATTGTCTACAGATGCAGATCGGATTTGGGTCTACACTCCAATCCCACTCTTTCACATCAATATAATCATTTGTTTTGGATCTTTTTATACCTCATCCTGTTGACACCTCATTATCACACAGGTTGGTGTGCTTCTTCCATGTGGGCTTTGTTGCTTCCCTGCTAGATGGCTGTTTGTTTAACTTCAAGCTTGTAAGATGCTATATCTGTGATAGCTGGGCACCATCCACTTTCTTCAACACATTGCTTGTGCACCCATTTTGTGTTCAATTTTGGGAAGGTAAGTATCAAAAAGTGCCAGGTTATTAGAACAAAGTGTTCTTGTATTTAAGGAAGCTTTGAGTAGAGTACAAAAATCTGTCTGCTATCTTAATATTTACATATATGTATATTGGCCTCTATCCCATTTATTATAAATTAATATATTGACTTACATGCATGTCTATATTTTTACCTATATAAATGTCACTTGCTTCCTAGTTTTTTCCTCTATTTTCTTTCACCTTCTTCCTGTCCCATGATCATGCTCACCCTCCATTTGGCTATCAGTAATTCTTCTTGGATACATTGCACTTGATCAAACCCCACCAGGCATTATATACCCTCCTCGCCCATCAATTTTAAATCTCTTGTTGTTCCCTTTTCCCTGCATTTGTTGGCTTCCCACTCCCATTCCTTGACCCTTCCTTTCCCATGTCCCCCTGGGACCATGAATCCTGTTGTTTTCTCTTTGGGATTGTTTATCCTGCCTATCTTATATAAATTGACGTAGGGCTACAATTCAATTGAAAGAAGACCAAAATCCTCACAACTTGAACAATAGGTAACATCATTGGGTAAATCTGCTACACCAAACCTCTTTAGAGTATTGAAAAGCAAACATGTTCCTTTGAGGAGTAGAGTGCACCTGGTCCAAACCATGGTGCTTTCAGTTTCCGGGCTTGCATGTGAAAGTTGGCCAGAGACTGAGGAAGACTGAAGAGGACTCTGTGCATTTGAACTGTGGTGCTGCTGTGGTGCTGCGGAAGAACACCGACAGTGTCGTGAATGCGCAAATCTGTCTTGGAAGGAGTTAACCCAGAATGCTCCTTAAAGGCAAAGATGGTGAGACTTTGTCTCCGATCCGTCACACATATTATCAGGAGAGACCAGTCCCTGGCAAAGGACACAGATGGGCAGAAAGAAGAGGAAGACCGTGGATAAAATGGATTGATATCGTGGCTGCATCAATTATCTCAATCATAGAAACAGTTTTGAGGATGGCACTGGACTGGGAGATGTTGTAGGTATTTTGGGGGATATTTTTTTTTTCCCTAATAGTTTTATTGGCATTTAATTCACATATCATACAATTGAGCAGTTCAATTATTCAATCACGTCAAGGGGAGTTGTACAATCACTACCACATCTACCACATCTACCTTAGAACCTCACCCCCCTGCCCCACCCCACCCCATGTTTATATCACATTTAAACTGAGTTGGGCACTCAGGATCAGTTCTAGTGCTCCTAACCCCCTCCTGCCATCATTGTTTACTCCTGAAAGCCCCTTTCCCTCTCTATTACCCATCCTCCACCGCTAAATTCCTTATAACACCTTGAATCATTTATTACTATTACACATCCGCTCCTGTGCTTCACAGCTGGGAAACCCAGCAGAAAACAATACAAGACAAATCACACTAAGGTGGTAAGGATAAGATCATATGAGCATAAAGGCAAAAATACAAATAATGCGTAAGAGGGAGGAGACAGACACCCATCAGCATTCAAAAGTCAGGGAAGAAATTTCTGTCATGGGACAAGTAAGAGGTACTTGCACCCAGTACTAATTCAGGGTGTTACCTATAGGGAGGACAACTGGCCTGGTACTGGTTGCTATCCTGCATAATCAAGATGATAATGGTCTCTGCCCGAGAGTAAGGGTGTTCAGGACTCTGGCCTTTGGCTAGAGTACATCTGCCAGTGGCTCTGTCCTCCTGGACACTCTGCACATGGGTTCTAGGTTCCCACTGTCCTCCGGGGCCTTCTCCAAATCAGCTCTGATAGTTGTCTCATCACCATGTTCAAATTTTGTAATTGTCATCTTTGGGTCACACAAGCTGGTATGCTTCTTCTGTGTGGACTTAGTTGGCTCCTTGCTTAGATGGCTGCTTGTCTGAATATAAGCCTTTAAGACCCCAGGACTAGGAGATGTTTAGTTCTGTTGAATATTGGGTTGCTGTGAGTGGGAATCAAATCAGTGGAGCCAACAATAACAAATGTTTCCTTTTTCATCTCACGTAGTTGGTATGCACGCCTCCTCTTGATTACCCTACTCTTGATTCTTATTATCTCTCTCGTCCTGTGTGTGTGTGTGTGTGTGTGTGAGACTATTCTGTAAGAACTAAGGAGCTACAACATTAGTGATTAGTGTCTGAAAAACTCATGTGCATCATTAAAGATAATAATATATTAACCAAGAGAAAGAGATGTAGATATATGAAAAGTTGGGCTAGCCTTCATAGGAAGAGGGAAAATTCATTTGCTACCTCTTAAAGTTCTGTCAGGCCTGATATCCTTCTTAACACATTCATTAATCTGTTAACTATTGACATCTCTAAAAATATGTCTCCCTGTGAAGTTCCTTGTCTCTACTAAAATATTTACTAACGATCATTTAGTTATGATATGCTTTATTTATTCCAAGTAGGTCAGAACAGTTAACTGAAATTATGGATCATTTATCAATTTAGATAATTACAATGAAACAAAACACTCTCATTTGTGGCTCTTTTTCTTTATCATAACTTGTAGAGCAAGGAAAGAGATATTAGTATCTGATAGACTACAGGATGACTAGAGAGGAAAGTGTAACACCAATACAAAATCATAACCAACAATTGCAAAGCTCTTACTATGCATCCATCACTGGGGTAAGCAGTCTGCATTTAATACCTCCCTCAACAACTGCCACCTTCCCCTTGAGACCAGAAGATGCCTACCTACTATTATTGAATGATTTTATCAAATATTCCATAGAAGAATTCTGCTTAACATTAGGAAAGTGCAGAATGGAATCTTAAATTCTCATTTTTCAATTTTTGTGGAGCCTTGGCAGCTGAATGAACGTCCTCAAATCTTGTCCTGAGATAATCTTTAAATGTTAAACCAGATAGATCCCCTAGTGTCTTCTCAAACTGAGCAACTATTTAGCTTAGGTGGTAAAATATGTCTGCCTTCAGAATGGGAGGCTTGGTTATGAGTTGGCCTTCTAACCATGAAGTCATCAGTTTGAAACCTCGAGCTATTCTACAGGAGAATGATTTACACTCTCAGAACCCATAGGGTACATTCTAGTCCGTCTATAGGGTCACTGGATGACATGGCTGGATGACAGTGAGTTTGGGGTTTTGGTCATAAGAATTAAGCTGCTTTAAGAAAGAGCTTAATTTGATGGAAAAAATTGGCAACAGCAGAGATTAGATAAAACAGTGAGTTTCTGTAAATGAGGGAGGGACAGCTCAAAAGGAGAGTGAGAATGCTTGCACAAGGCAAAGGGAATCATCGATGTCTGAATTGTACATGTCCAAAGCGGTTGAACTGATGTGTACATTTTTTTCTGTGTATATTTTCAGCAACAACAATGAGCCAGAGAGATGAAATAGTAGCCTAATCAAAGTTTAGTGTACTATTATACAGTTATATACTACACATGTTTGTAGTGTATTGAAATGGATGGAATTATGAATCTGGGCCTAAGACAAGAAGACATATTGTGTATTTTGTCAGAGCACATAGTTTTCAGCTTTTAACCTGAGTTCTAAACTCTCTGTGTACCTTCTTTTTACATTATTCAAGACTCACTCATGAGTAGAAGCATCGACTTGCACGAAAAGAGGAATTACTTCCACAACACACTCAAGGCTTACTACGTATGACAAAGAATGACATAAAATGTTAAATTGGGTTTTAGTCCATTACTAGAGGATTTGCCTGCATGAAGTGATTTTGTTCAAATACATCATATTGTTTTTTATTTGACCCCAAGGTTGGCGCTCTACACACACTCCATATCCTAACTATGATCAAAATAACCATTATTCAATGATTTTAGCACAGCATTCACCAAGAGTACAGCTTATTCTTGTCACTGAAAAAAAAATTGCAAGATGATTTATAACTTAATGCTCTCAATTCTGTTGATGATGTTTCGTTGTTTCATTTATTTTAACTAATGGTGTGACTCAAATCATTTTTGTCAACCCTCAAATAGCAATTTCCTTGAGTTTTCACAAGATTATTTATGTCTTCCTACCCTGCTATACATACAACACATTTCTATCAAATAGTCTGGGGAAAATAAATATTCTTCCTTTATGTCATTTTGCATTGCACAATGTATATAAAAAGTTTGGCAAATGCTCTTAAATTCTTTAGCATTAGTTCTAGAAGAAATAAAGCCAGCATGTTCCTTAGAACACGGATGATAAGAATTCAATGTACTTGACTTGGACATGTCATTAGGAAAGACCCATTGGCAGAAAAGCACACCCTGTTAGGCAGCAGGATAGGGACAGCGGTTGTCCCTCCCCATGCCTGAAGGCGCCTCCTACAGGAGATTGGCGGAGAACCAGGGGAGCCTCAGCCAGCCATAAAAACTATGGGGCATGCGACAATTCAAGCCAGAGCCAGATGGGTGGTACACCTGAGTGTGCCCAAACGAGGCCAGGTGGGCTTAGTTCAGCCAATGAGGCGTACCAATACCTTCGACGATGCCTCCCAGTAGAAGGTCCCAAATACTGGGACCTCCAGACCCCCGTCCCACTTCTGTTTCTTCTCTGCCTTCTGCTCAGTGTGCCGCAGTCGCTCTGGCCTCAGGCCACCACGTGTGGGTGTGCAGTCCCATAAGGCTGCCCGTGTTCCGTGACTGTAAAACCAGAAACTTCTTCCGTCCTTTATGCAAACCCACTTGGTTCACAAAGCAGGCTTCTGCCTGAATTCATTGTCATTCGAAGCTAAGAACCAAGGTATTTCCCACCGGAGAAACCTAACAAACGTCTTTGGTAAAAGAGAGGGCCTGTGCAGATGAGGGCGGTCTTCATTGGGATGGGTGGACCTAAGAGCCACCACGGTGAACTCCCAATCACTAATGCTCATGAAGAGGCACGGGACCAGGCATTGCTTGCTTACTTATAGGTGAGGGTAGGTCTTAGTTCATGACAACTGACAGCAATCACAATATTAATCACAGCTAGACTGTGTTTATGTGTATATAAAATTCACATTTTGAGGATTAAACAATATATATTCTAGAAGCTACTGACAAAGCTGTTAGCTAGTCAGAAAATGGCAAGCTGGGACGAGAAGCTGGCCTGCATCTTAACCACAAAGGAGGTGGAAAAGGGCTTCCATGTGTGCAAAGACACAAGCCTCTCCAGCACAAAGGAAGAGGAAGGGAAGATGAGAATACATTTCCTTATCAATGGGCCAGAACAGCCATATTGAGGATAATGAAATGGCCTGGGGGGAGAACCACAGGATGTTCATACAAGCCCACAATGACTGAATAGCCTTGGAGTTTTGGGTCTGAGACAAGAGCACAGCTTGATGTCTGGGGCACTGTGGGGGGTGGGGGTGGGGATGGGGAGTAAGATGCCAGAATATGCACACCTGAAAGTTGGAAGGACAAGACAGAGGACCAGCCAACAGCAGAAGACCTGTCAGAAAGAAAGCTTTGGGTGGGACGTCCACTATTAGAAGAGTACAAGAACCAGCTTTTAGACTAGCTAAGGGAAATGCAAAGGTTTGGCCGTCCTTTGCTCAACTATCACTCTACAATGTAGCGTCTACATGAAATACAGAGTAACCAGGCTTGTTCCAGTAAGGCAGAGCAATTTTGCAGATCAAAAATTTAGGTTTTCAATTTCCCAGATTTTGCACATATTTACACACACACACACACACACACCCCGACTGAAACTCCCAAACCCCTCTTTGGGGTCCTGGAAATGCTTTAAAGTAGGTCTAATGAGTGAGGCGGCTAGCCAGCCATGCAACTTCCTGAGAGATCGGGCCAGGCAGGAGTGGAGCTAGATTCCCTGACTCCTGAATGCCTTCTTCCTAGTACTTCAGGCACAAAATGCGGTGTACCTAATGATCTCGGGCGACAGCTCTCTAGTGAAAGAAGTCCTATAAATCTCCTTGGTGAGCTTCCACAACACAAGCCACCTTCTATTGGAATTTCTCCACTAGGATTTAGAGGCAGAAACAAAAAACAAAAGAAAACCTATTTCCTAACACTACTGTGAAGATGGTGGATTGTTCCAAAATGTGAGGTGCTTTCTCAGATATGTAATAGGAAGGCATACAGACTCCAGACAAGACAGAAGAGAGATCACCAATGGGGAAAGAGAGGGAGTTGTATGTGAAAAACGAACACACAAAACCAGAAGTGGAGGTGAAATAAATAAATAACCTGGAACATGTTAATAGGAGAAGGCATGAGTGCAGCTTTTAGCAATGTGAAAAATTGCATTCAGGAAAGAAACAGTTATTTCTGATAGCCGAATTACTAATTCTAACAACTTTCACAGCGTTTCTGGTCATAGTCATTCCCTGGAAGATAGAGAATAGGATTTGTGTGTGCTGTCAGATTTGGAGCAGATGATTCCCACAGGGACTGTTCTGGACTGCTTTCTCTTCGTCAGCACAGCTGTCTCCTCTGTCTGAGGGTAAGTGACAATCCTGGCTGCAGAAATCCTAGAAACCACTATTCAACACAACATCAAAATGTGAAGCTCCTGATTCTCATTGCCAGGCATATCCATCTTTGAGATCCATGTATTCCAAAGGGGGTGTTGTCGTTTTTTCCAACCCTTCTCTTTAGAAGTCTATGAGTGTTGATGTGTACTACATCCAGACCCCATCATCTTCCTTTGAAATGTTCTTTGCGTTTCATGATCAAAAAGATGTCTAAAGGCACACGTTTAGGGATGTAGGGCCGACAGCGTATGTTTTCCCAACAAAATTTTCCTGGGACTTCCCTGGCTTTCCTTGAAGAATGAACAGGTATGTTATGACGATGGAGAAGTAAAACCCCTCCGTGCAACTTCCCAAGTCTTTTTCTCACAAATGCAGTTTCCAGTCTTCTGAAAATTTCTTCATACTAAGTCTCCATGAGCATCTTTCATCCCTGAAGAATATATATCAAGATTATCCCTTTGAAGGCCCTAAAAGCAGTCTGCATAGCCTTCTGAGCTTGACAGGTAGCCAGATTAGGGATGGGGGGGGGGTCTCCCCCAAATGCCTGTCTAGTGAAAAGCTGCTAGCCAGGCCGCATAAAGGGGCTGCAAGGAAGACAGGCGTCCATCGAACACCCATGGGAATATCCAAACCTGGGGCTCACACACTACTAGGCACCTGCCGCATGATGTCACACAGGTGCACCTGAATTTAGCCACTAAAACTGAGCACACACAGACTAAGACCACCTATGATTAGGTAAAGGTCAACATTCACAGATAAATGGCACCTAGACTCGGCCAATGAGATCATCCAGTACCCTCAAGCACACCCGTTCAATGTAGATGGAGGCTGAAGGGAAGGTCAAGGAGACAGCAGTTCTCTTGGGTTTTTGCCCTCTTGGGATTTCTTGCTCTGGGTTCTGCATGGTTGGCTTTGTGCTCCTGTTCCGGTATTCCTTCCTAGTGTCTTTCACATGTTCTGCTGAAGTGGCCAGCATCACACGCAAACTCTTGCACGGTTCCCGGGATACTTTGCACGCTTTCCAGAGATAGCATGTTCCTTTCTGAGACTGTAATACCTGAAACTACCCTTATCCTCATAAATGTTACTTGGATTTACAAAGTGCTTCTGCAGCATGAATTATTTCCTGCAAAGCAAGGGAAACCACCCCAAAAACCTAACAAGCTGACCCTTCTGCCTTGAATTGAACCGGCTCAGTAGATCCTCTCAGTATCCACTCTTCTGAGGGGACCTATAATGCAATTTAAGGAGACAAAGACACGAGGATCAACGAGAGAACTTATCTGTAGCCATCCACTGGTCTCAGAGACATGTTTAAATTCATTTTTTTGGAATAAGTGCATGCAGGCGTGAACTAGAACCCAAGTAGCAAGTGTTCTGACTTAATCTCCTATTTCTTTCTTTTTTTTTAATTAAATCATTTTATGTGGGGCTCATACAACTCTTATCACATACACATCCATTGTGTCAAGAACTCCTGTACATTCGTTTCCCTCATCATTCTCAAAACATTTGCTTTCTACTTGAGCCCTCCTGTTTCAAGGGAGGCCAGTACAATTGACATTGTTATGTTAACAAAAGAACCTTTATGTTATCCAGAGATTGAAGAAATGTATTATTCTTTTTATTGATGGGTTGATACCTTCTGAGGGCACCCTGTTGTGCTAGTAACTGTAAAGGTCAGCAGTTTGAAGCTACCAGCTGCTCTTCCAGAGAAAGATGAGGCTTTCTACTCCCATCATGATTTACAGTGTAGAAACACCACAGTGTAGAAACACAGTGTAGAAACACCACAGTGTAGAAACACCACAGGGACAGTTCTACTCGCTCTGACTGCTGTGAGTCAGAATTGACTTGATGGCAATAAGTTTGATTTGATTTAGGTTCTCATGCCTTCTGATCTCTCATTAATTGATTTCTAAGACTGTGACTCTTTACAGGAGTCATTTTATACAATGTATGTCTGTTGAAGTATATAGGCGGGGCTTTCTACTACCATAAAGAGTTACATTCTCAGAAACCCACAGGAGCATTCTACAATGTCCCCCAGGGTTTCTATGAGTTGGCATTGACTCAATGGCAGTGAGTGTGGTAATTATATAATTGTCAATTTGAGGATTAAAAGTGTAGGGATGGAGTCTAGCTTGTCAATTAGATCATAGCCAATGAGACTGCTTTGTGGGTATGGCCTTCTCCTGAGAATTCTGGGAAATCTGGTACTTCCTCTTTGGAGGCTGGAGATATTTCTCTCTTGGCTCACACCCTGGGAGACATAGCAGCTGAAAAGACCCATGGACCAACCCTGATGCAGCCCTGGGTGAAGCCATGCAGAGACCCCTGCCAGCGCTGAGATGTTTCCTATGCCACTGGATCCAAAGACTTTGTACCCTCTGGCCTGTGAGCATCTACTTTGGCATCATTGCATGAGCTTCTTGAGTCTGACGAGGACTTTATAGATTGGTATCAGACATATGGGCTAATATCAGACTTATGAACTTGATCTGGACTTAGCTAGGATGTTTCCTCAATGTTCACTTGCTCTTGTATATAAATCTCTTTCTTATATACATATGCGTGTCCATGGATTTGTTTCTCTGGTCTATCCAGACTGATGTAGTGAGTTTGTTTAGTGTTAATTATGTAGAAAACCTTAATTTTTGATATTGTTTAATGTCAAGAGCTCTCCATCTATTACCAATATTCTTCATAGTTTTGTTTTGAGATTTGTTTAAAGTTCTAATATAAATTGCTGATACAGTTTTACATTTTTATGCACGTGCTTCAGTAGAAAAATGCTGATATTCTGATTATTATGTATTTTTCAATTTGTTAATCAAATAGATTATCTAATTATTCATTTATTGGGTAAATTATTCCATTATTTACACCTCTACTCTGTGTCTCACTCTGAGAAAATAATGATAGCTAAGGTAGACTATATAGCATTATGGAACCTACATTTAATAGAAAATTTTTATTTTCTTTTTTGGTTTATTGATACTATTACTTCATTTTATAGGGAAACTATTATGTGCCAAGTGCCTTGCTAACTCTAATTAGACTTATATTCTTGAGAAGTTGGCATTATTATACCTATTTTACTGGTAGAGGAACTATAGGCTAAATGATAGGTATATAGTAAAACTACCAAATTACTAAGGCAAATATGGGACCAAGTCCTCTCTAGATGGTTGAAATATATTGTACCCATCACATAACATGGATGTTAGAGGCATCTGAGGGATAGAAACAGTGACTTCAAGCTATTGGAATGACTCATTGTTGCAGCTCAATCTGGGAGCAGAAAGAAAAGGAAAGCTTTCGGTGTACTCTTGTTGCTAGGTGCCCTCATGTCCTTTCTGGTTCGTTACAAGAGTATGTAAACAGAAACCCCACTCCACCTTGCATCATTCTCACAATTGTTGTTATGTGTTGCCATTGTGTCAGTGCCTCTTGTGGCACATCTTCCTCTTTACCATTGCTCTTCTACTTTATCCAGCATGATGTCTTTTCCCCAAAGCCGGTTTCTTCTGATAACATCCCCAAAGTATGTGAGACGAAGTCCCCATCCTTGTTCTGAGGAGCGTGCTAGCTCTCGTTCTTCCAAGACAGGTGTCTTTGTTTTTCCAACAGTCTTCAGGACTCTGCCAGCACAAACATGTACATGCCTCCACTCTTCTTTAGTCTGTCTTATTCTCTGTAATTGTTCACAGTAGTCTCTGTAATTGTCACAGTACTGACATCCTTGCTTGCTCTTCAATGGTTTAATGGGGTCTTGTGCAGCAGATTTGCTCAATGCATACATGATTTGAATTCTTGACTGCTGCTGCCATGAGCATGATTATGCTGTTTCCATGATTATCAATTTCTGTTGTAGAAGTAATGGGATCATCCCTCCACTTTTGGTTTCATATCAACCCCGAAGCAAACCCATTGCTATGGAACTCATTCTTACTGATAGAATGACATCTTTAGGTTTCATAGGCTATCATTTCTAGGGATGTCGTCTGCCTCATCTTTTTTTTTCTCCTGTACTAGCAGAGCACTTAACCACTTTGCTACCAAGACTCTTTAATTAATATGGTGTAACTATTTAAAAGTAGGATGAGCTCTTTTGTTTACTTTGTATGATTGTATGTCGTTAACCTCCATCAACAGGTGTGTGAAACATAACCCTAGTGTGGGATCCAGCCAGCCCTAGAGTCAAAAAGGGGGCCTTAGGAACAGCAGGTGCAATTAAGTAATAAAAAGATGACAGACAGCAGGTAAACAGGGGCTCACCTCCTCCGATGTTGGAATCAAGAGCAAGAGAGAGCAAATGTATTTCCCTACAGGGTTATGTAATCATGAAGCTTGCAAGTCTTCAGCAGACACATACACAGTAGAATGGGCAGTGGATGTCCCTGAACTCATTGGGGAAACACCCTACGATAAGTATCAAAATGCATCAAAGGGAGTCAACTGTTCCTTGAGTAGGAAGGACAAAAGAATCATTGTTTTTAAACACAATTTTGCCTTTTTATGGAGGGCTATTCTGGGGCCAACTTCCAGTGTAGAGAGTGTGTATTAGGTTTGATCTCTGTCTTGGCACTGTGGAAATCTTCTCCCACTAGAGCTGGTCTTCCAAGCCTGATGGTTATGGGCGTGAATATTAGGAAGTATAAAAACTCCCTTCCAGGTCCTCTGTTTCCCACATAACCGGACCCCCAGGCCAGATTTGATTTGTTCAGAGGTTGGCCTTTGTGGAAGGACTGTTTTTTGGTTGTAGTTGTAGTTGTTGTTTTTAAATAATATGAGACCAGAGAAAGATTTAGGTCACTTGCCCACTGATTGCTGAATCTAAGATATAAAATTTAGAAGTTGTCTGTAGTCACATTTTCCAGGATGTGAAACAATAGTTGTCAAATGAGAAAGAGGAGGCAAACTTATAAATGAAGAAGAAAAGACAGAATACACACCACAAACACACACACACACACACACACACACACACACACACACACTAGCATTCAAGACTCTAATGTCAAGCGTTTCGAATTACCAACTTTCTACTTGATCTTTTATTTAACTCGAACTTTTCTTTAACTGTCTCAATAGTGTAGTGGTTACCAGATGGCCTGATAACTGAGAGATCAACAGTTGGGCACTGCCAGCCTATCTGAGGGAGAGAGATCTTTCTACTAGGCTTGTAAAGAGTTACAGTGTCAGAAACCCCCAGGGGCAGTTCTCCCCTATCCTACAGGATCGCTATGGGTCAGTTTTGACTCAATGGCAATGAGTAAGCTTTTGAGTCTCTATGTTTTTGAAATATAATAATTGTCTTACTTTTATTTTCACTTGCATCAAAACCCATCACCACAAATTAATAAAACTATACATTAACCCACCAGCATTTATTCTCTCAACTGTTTCTTGCTATCTGAGTAGAACTACCAAATGCTTTCATTTATCTGGTTATTTCTTCCATAATCTGAAAAACCATCAACCTTGGTGACTTCACAGTGATGTTGCTGTTAGGTACCTTCAAATCAGTTCTGGATTTAGACTGTGATTGCAGCTCACATGTAAGAATAATTGTGAAGATAGTGCATATGACTAGGAGAATCAAATTAGATATTGTATACACAGGCATTTATGATAGGAGAGACCAGTCCCTAGAGAGGGACATCAAACTTAGAGGGACATCAAAAAAGAGGAAGCCCCTCAGCAAGATTGACACAGTGGCTGCAACAATGGGCCCAAGCATAAGAATGATTGTGAGGATGGTACAGGACCAGGGGGTGTTTCAGTCTGTTACGCAGAGGGTCACTGTGAGTTGGAATGGACTAGACTGCACCTAGCAACACCACCAGCAGCCACATCTCACTTGTCCAGGTAGAGGTAAAACAGTAATAAGGAATTCACTAAACAGGTGACTAGATACATCAAGTGACTCTCCATGAAATGACCCATAAAGTCTTTTGAGGGTGCTTGTCTTCTTGCTTCTCCAGTGGATGTCACACTCGATTAATATTTGATCATGTTGCATATATCGCAACTCACTGACCATATCCTTTCATATTTGCACACACTGTTCCCTGTTCATGGAAAGTGTGTTTACCACAGTCCCATACCAATTTCCTGAATCTTTCATTATTCTTAAAGATCAAATCTGTTATCCCCTGCTTACAGGAAGAATGAACATTGCCCTATCTATACTGTCTCATGGAAATTACCCTTCTATTGATCTCTCAGCATTACTAATGAAAGATTTATTCTCAAATTGGTTAGTATTCTTGGCTACAATTATTAGGGGTTGATGCCTTGCCTTCTTTGATTCCCCACAAATTAATTGACACTCAATGTGGAATCTAGCCTGCTGGTTTCTATTGTGCATCTCCCATCTCTGTCAATTTCCATATACTCCATATACTTTAGTGTTACCTTACATTGAATTTAATTTACTCAATCTTTGTGTGTGTGTGTGTGTGCAATTCCATCGGTATTTCTTAATTATCTTCATCCTTAGTTAAATCAATGTTAAAAGAACTTTGACAATTATAAGTGGCAATGGCTATGGAAGGGCCAACATATCTATTGTCAGAAGGATATAATTTTAATATAATTCAGCAACTCCAAGTTTTCTGTGGCTTAGGAACCACAAGAGATAAAAAAAATTTTGTCTCTTACTTTTATTAAACAATTGTCACTTTCTAATCCATTATGATCACTTGCCACCTTCTGAAATATCTGATTGTACCTTAATCAAGAAAAACAAAAGTGAATGTCATGGCGTCAACTCCTACTCTTAGCATCTCTGTAGGAGAGAGTAGAACTGCCCCCATGTGTGTGTTTCCAAAATGGGAGCATTTCAGGGAAGTATGGCCTCACCTTTCTCTGTGTACCCTAGTAGTGCTCATTTTTCCTTGGAAAACATCTACCTCCACTAAGAAATTTGGTGTATAATATCTTATATAATTTATTTTGTCTTTACAACATTGTTGTGAAGATTGTTTGAGCACCCTGTCTTCTATGTTTGAGGTTACATGGCTTTGTCCCTTAGAGGAGTGATTAGTACAGATAGAATCATTGATATTCATCTCATCAACCCAAAGTAAGGAAAGCCCTTTCTCTGCTAATCAGTTTTATTAGAGTCTTGAGTATCCCCAGGAACATTTTTCCAATTGAACAACATCTATCTGTCCCATGGTCCTCTGTCTAGGCATTACTTCTTGACCGTCAGACTATGTGAGCTATTCTTCCACACAGATCCCAAGTTCACTTGCACTCCAACTATCATAATCGTCTGAAAACAACAACAAAACTATGTATTCTATGAATCTTGTTATATGGCATTTTGAGTTCATATAACCCATACCATTGAATTCCTAGAAGCTAAAAACCAATCCTTACCTATTTTTGGAAACTTTAGTAAATGATTGAATGATTCGTTGGGTCATTGATTGCATTCAGTACATATTTTTGAGTGAGTTAAATGTTTGTTATCAAACTCTTAAATAGTTACATTCCCAGTCTTACAATTCTGATGTTGTTCTTGTTAGTGCTGTTGAGTGGGCTCCTACTCAAAGTGGCCCTACGGAGAAGAGAAAGCAACGCCGCCTCATCCGGCGCCATCCTCACAAGGATTCTTACGTGTGAGCCCATTGCTGCAGTCACTGCGTCAATCCCTCCCTCCAGCTCATCCAGGACCGTCCTCATCTTTTCTGCTGCCCTTCTACTTTATCACGCAGGATGTCCTCTCCCCAGCACTAGTATCTCCTTTTCGCAACTTCAAAATATGTGAAGGGAAGTTTCACCATTCTTGCTTCTAAGGAGCATTCTGGGTATACTTATTCCCAGAAAGATTTCATTGCTCTTCTGGAGCAATGTTAGTTTCAATATTCTTTGCCAGCACCATAATTCAAATGCCTCTATTCTTTCCAGTCTTCTTTATTCGCGGCCCAACATTCACGTGTGTGTAACGCAATTAAGAACACCATAGGTTGAGTCAGGTACGCCTTGGTTCTCAAAGTGACCCCCTCGCTCTTCAGCACTTCAACAGGGACTTGCCAGCACATTTGTCCAATGCAATATGTCATTTGATTTTTGACCGATGCTTCCTTGAGCATTGATTTTGAATCCCCCAAAAGGAAATCCTTCACATCGGCAATATGCCCTTCGTTTATCATAATGCTCTCAGTTGGTGTCATTGTGAGGATTTCTCTATTCTTTATAGTGAGCTGCATTCCATACTGAAGGCTGCAGTCCTTGATTTTCATTAATAATTCCTTCAAGTCCTCCTGATTTTCAGCAAGCAACAATATGTTATATACATATCGCTGGTTGTTAACAAACTTCCTCCTATTCTGATGAGGCATTCTTCTTCCTACAGTCCCGCTCCTCAGATTCCTTGCTCAGCATACAGATGGAATAAGTGTAGTGAACGGGTACAACCTGGTGCCAACCTGGTTAAGAGGGGATTGATTAGTAATTCATACTGTGGAATACACAGGTAATGGTCTGAATTATAAATTCCCAACTATGTTCTAATTTTGTTAAAAGAAGAAAATAATGATTAACCAAATGTGGGGCCAATATACAAATGACTACAATCTTGACATTAATTGCTAACTGACAGATGTTTTCTGTCTCACTGCATGGATGTCAGAATTAGGTAGCATTAGCCCTCATGTGAGAGATCAGATAAAAACTGGGCTTTGCCAAGGAAACACAATTATTCTAAGAAGGCAGGAAATAGCTGTGCTCCAGAACACATGCCCTACTCTGTCTCCTCAGTGTTGGTGTTCAGCGTTGCTCTTCTCCATTTCCATACAGGGGCTGCAGCCAGGAGGCATGCATAAAAATGATGCTAGCATGTTTTTTCATATTACAGATTTCGGGTGCCCATCTTCCCTGACCAGTGCCTGAGAAAAATCAGGAATCTCTATTTCTAACATATTATTTTTTCTAGGAAATTTTTATATGTGCCCAGATTTGGTGGCCCTGGATTGCATTATCAATATTCTCCAGACCAAACTGAACTTCTGGCAGCAAATTCAGTGCAGTCTATCAAATTAAGTTCAGCAGGCAAAGTGGATACCCAATGTGTGCCCCAAATTCTATTTGGTGAGTCTTACAACACAAATTCTAAAAAGCCAATAAAATAGAGCCCAAGGTACAACATAATCATGATGGGAGATAGCATAGAAGCAGAGAAGGTGTAATACTCCTGTCCTCCAGCATGAGAGAAAAGTCACCATGAAGATGCTAGAGAGGATACTTCCTTCCAATTAATTGGAGGTCACATCCATAAAAGAGCAGATGTCTTTAATTATAAATATGTCAGTGCCATAAAGCCATTATGCCTATTGCATTTCTAGCTTAAGACTTCAGTTTTCATTGGAGCAAATTTCATTTGCATGAGTTTTATTTTTTATTCTTTTTTTTTTTTAGATATCTACCTATCTTTTTGAAGGCCAGTGGTTCAGAGATATTGTGTTAAATCACCAGAAATAACACTGATGCCCAAGTAAGTTTATTCTTTATACTTCTTCTATTTGACCTTTCATTTTTAATGAATATTTTATTGACTACTTCTTATCATGGTACATAGGCTATATAATGTGACTCAATATATGTCTATATGTGTGTGTATATATATGTGTATATATATACATGTATATAACTTGTTATAGATCTGCAGGGTTTAATTAGTTATCATTTGAATCTGGATACAGTTTGTGAGAAAAGATGATGCCATTGTGGAAACATCCCTATTTTTCACATGGAGTATTTGAAATTACCTTTATTGTTTTCTCTTGAAATATCACAGGTATTAAAGTTTAATGATTCCAAATTAAAACTAGTCCAGAACAAACTGCACATGTAATCCATAATAACATTCTTCTAAATTAAGTTTCTTCCATTTCCCTTTGTGTCTTTGTCAAGAAGATTTTATAATTGAAGGGAAGTTCAGGTACATACAAGGAAGGGATCTTTGAGATTTGCTGACTCCTCCACACTCACTGATGGCACCCATGGTATCTCAAGAGGATAAGAGACCTGACCAAGGGTCCATAGCATACCGAGCCCTCACATTTATATCTCTCCGTTATCAACCCATAATCTTTTCACTTTATCTATTTCTTCAAACAATATATTGTAGGGGGTGATTCTTGAAAATACCATTTTAAACCTTTTCAGGGGGATGTGTACCAGAACAAAGGGTTTAGAAACAAAGAAGGCTGACCTCTTAGCTGTTGAAACTATAATTTATCAGAAATTTTGAACACAGGCCCTTGACTGCCTCCGTGAAGAAACGCTGGGTGTAAAATAATTAAGTGCTCATCCAGCTGCTAAGGAAAGGGCCGGAGGTTCAAATCCACCCAGCGTTCCTGTGGCTGAAAGACCAGGAGAGCCTTTCCTCTAATGTTCTAGCTCAGGAAACCCTATGGAGTCATTCTAGTCTGTCCGAGAAGGCCGTTATAAATCAAAACTGGCTCAAAGGCACACAACAATAACAGTGACTCCTTGGATACAGGAATCATCCTGTGTGGGCATGGTTTCAATTGACTTCCTTTCCTAGAAAAGGTACTGTAGATGAGAAAA
>NW_022106189.1:27051376-27052965 GCF_000313985.2 Echinops telfairi
GCTTGACATAATGTATGTATGTATGTATGTATGGATGGATGGATGGATTGTGATAAGAGTTGTACAAACCCTCAATAAAAAATGATTTAAAAAATAAAACATTTACTTAGTATGCAATCAAAAGGTAATACATGCAATATATATAATTACATAGTAATATATACCTTAATATATACTATATATTAATATATATCTCTAGGCTAGTGCACTTTTCCATAAGTTAGCCTACAAGCCAGTAATTTATACTTCATTGTGTCTGGTATCCGACTCTTCACCTTTTTACCTGGAACAGACATTTTCATGTTTAAATGAACCAGGTGGCCCTAATGCAGTAAACAAGAAAAACCATCACATTAGCTGTGGAAGAAGTCTCTTTGAGCCTCTGATTTTGTACAAAATAGAGGAGAGATTGATTTCTGAAACCTATTGAAACAGTAGTGAAAATGGTTTATGAATAACATGATTTTTAGCTTTTCACTCTGGCATGTCAACAAGTCCGTGTGTTTCACAGAAGTTCTGTTAAGAGAGAACCAGTGCGAAACCTCAATAGGAACTAACAAATAGATGGTCCCCTGCCTTACGCACAGTACTGCCATAATAATGTTTAAAAGCTACTTTATCACAGTTCAAGAGATAGAGCAATTAGAGGTAGGCTACTACTAACTTCTTCCCTGCAAACTGTTATTGTTTTTAAGGGTCTACATCCAAATAAGTACGTGGACCTTTCCTTAGCTCTACTCACAAGCTACGTATCACTCTGATGGATTCAAATTTATTAAAAAAGGGTGGGGAGGCTCTTCTATGTGTCTGTGTGCATGCTATAACATTGTAATTGTTAGAACATCCAGTGAGATCCAACTTTGGTCAGGCAAATTAAATGGTAGTCTTTTATAGGCATCTGGATTACATTTTGAAAATTCTGATTGAGACTGGCCAACCACACGGTTGGCAGTTTGAAATCACCAGCAACTCTGAGGGAGAAAGACTGGGCTTCCAACTGCTGTAAACAGTTACAGTGTCGGAAACCCACAGCGATTGCTATCAGTCCCTCCATGACAGTGAGTTCAGTTATTTTAGCTTACATATTTTCAAGTGTCTGAGGTGGACGGGGGCTAGTTATGTAAACAACAAAGATCACATTATTCGTGAGGCAATTTACCAGTGAGGTATTGCTGTTTCGATTAGATTATGTCAAATAAGTTCGGACTCCTAGTAACCAAATGTATAACAGAAGGAGACACTCCCCAGGCCTGAACCAGCCTCACAATTCTTATGTGGATCCATTGTTGCAGCCATTGTATCAATCCATCTGGCTGACAGATACTCCTTTGCTGATCCTCTGGCATAATGGGGACCAGTTGGGCTGCAACATGCTGAGTCAGCAGTTCAACACCACAGCCACTCTGAAAGAAAAATGGGGCTATGAATCAGCATTGACTAGATGAACTGAGTTTGTTTCTTTGAGCTTACTTTACTAAGCATGGTATTCTTCTTCCGGGACTGGTCTCTCCTGATAGTCCATCGAATGTACAAGAGACAAAGTGTCATGCTCACTTCGACGGAACATTCTACTGTACTTCTTTTTTTTT
>NW_022106189.1:27053443-27069094 GCF_000313985.2 Echinops telfairi
CCTACTAATGGGCTTTGGGTCTCCACTCCGCACTCCCCCCATCATTCACTATGGTAAGATTTTTTGTTCTGATGATGCCTTATACCCGATCCCTTTGACACCTCATGATCGCACAGGCTGGTGTGCTTCTTCCATGTGGGCTTTGTTGCTTCTGATCTAGATGGCTGCTTGTTTACCTTCAAGCCTGTACTTCTTTCAAGACAGATTATTTGGTTTTTCTTTCAGTTTATGGTATATTTAGTATTCTTTGCCAATACCATATTTCAAAGGCATAAATCCTTCTGTATTCCTTATTCATCGTCTAGCTTTAATATGCACATGAGGCTATTGAATATACCCTGGCTTGGGTCAGGTGCACCATAGTCTTCAAAGTGACTCTTTGCTTTTTTACATTTTCAAGTCTTTTGCAGAAAATGTATCCAGTGTAATAAGTCCTTTAACTTCTTGACTGCAGCATCTATGGTCCTGTTGATGGTGGATCCAAATAAAATCAAATTCTTGACAACTTCAATATTTTCTCCATGTAACATGATGTTAATCAATAGTCCAGTTGTAGGATTTGGGTCTTATTTTTGTGGCAGTAGGATCCATATCGAAGACTGTAGTTTTTAATCTTCATTAGTAAGTGTTTCAAGTCCTCTCATATTCATCAAGAAAGATCGTGTTGTTTGCATATTGATGGTTCTTCACGAGTTTTTCTCCAAATGTCTGCATTCTTCTACATGAAGTCCAGCTTCTCAAATTATTTGCTCAGCAAGTTGATTGAATAAGCGTAGTAAAAGGATATAACACTGACACAGTGCCTGACCTGATTTTTACTATACAAGATGCTTTTGGTTTATCTATGTACAAAATCAGTGTGCTCTAGAATGTAAATTCTTTGCATTTTTTTCAAATGAAAATAAGTGTACAGAATCAATAAAGCACAGATATACATCTTTCTGGTATTCTCTGCTTTCAGCCAACATCCATCTGACGTCAACAACGATGTATTTCTCCCCAAGCCCTCTTCTAGAAGACTTTTCTGAATCTTGCTTGAATTTCTGGAAATGTCATGCTGATGTACTGCTGCAATTGATTTTGAATTATCTTCAGCAAAATTTTACTTTTACCTCATATTAATGGGATGATTTGATGATTTCCACATTCTGTTGGATCGTCTTTCTTTGGAATGGGCATAAATATATATCTCTTCTCATTGGCTCTGAGGCAGCTGACTGCCAAATTTCTTGGCACAGAGAAAGGAGTGTTTCCAATGCTGCATCCACTTTTTGAAACATCTCATCTGGTATTCTCTCAGTGCCTTGGCTTTCATTAATGCCTATAGTGCTACAGGGGCAGCTTCATGAAATATCATTTGCTCTTCATTGCATGCTATGTCCACAAATGGATGAGCATTGATCTCTTAATGTAGTGTCACCTTTTACATGAAAACTTGTTTTTATAGGTACTTATTTTTACTTCTGTATTCATGTTGAAGGAGGACTACTGGTGGCATAGTAGTTATACATGGGGCTGTGTGTAAGACGGGGTTGACTAGATAAATAAAGCCAGGGATGCTCATATATGTGTAAGATAGAGCTTTATATCAAGAAGTAAGTATATATCAAACAAACATCCCAGCCCAATACAGATCAAGTCCCTAAGTCCAATACTACTCCATAAATCCAATACCAGCCTATAAATCCCTCTTTACACTCACACAGCCACATTCAATAATGCAGAATGCAAGATCACAGGCCAGTGGGTGCAACGTCTTGTAGATCCAATGGTGGTAGATACATCTCCAGGGCCCTAGCTGTCATCGGTGTCCTCAAAGTGGCTTGTCAACAGGAAGGTGAAGCAGAGAGACAGGTGGAGGTTCCCAGGACCCTCTACTAGAACACTACTCCCACCTGGAGATATCACCATGCTGTGACCTGATTGACAGGCTAAATCCCATCCCTTCACTCTTTTGATCAAGTTGACATGAGATTATGTAGCTACAACAGGCTGCTTAGCTGCAAAGCTAACAGCTTGAAATCATTAGCCTCCAAGGGAGAAATACAAGGCTTTCTACTCCTGTAAAGAGCTATAGTCTTGGAAACCCACAGTAGCAATTCAACCCTGTCCTATAGGGTCACTATGAATTGGAATGGACCCAATGGTAGTCTTTTTTTCAATTTTATTTAATATTTTTAGTACAGATATTGACATTTTGATCAGTTGACAGAATGTAATATAGGCTACAAAGGGATTAATATATATACAATAAAATAATGTTTATGTAAAATATTTAATAGGTGATTATACCATAGCTGCTTATTTTATTGAAACAACAAATGAATATCAGTATACGGCATGCTATTGATTTGTACCAGTTGCCCTCAGGTCAAATCTGACTCATGAAGGTCTCCTATGTGCCAGAGGAGAACTGTGTTCCATGGAGTTGTCAATGGCAGCTTTTCCAGAACTACATTGCCAGTCCTTCCTTCTCAGTGACCTGGGTAGACGCAGACCTCCAACCTATACATAGCAAATGAGACTCTGAATCATTTGCACCACTCAAGAATCCCCCATGATTTATGATTACCTGTAAATTTTAAAGTTAGTCAGAAAATATTGCTATAAAGTCATAGAACCATATATCTAACAAAACTATCAAAAGGTGAGGCTGTTATTTCTGCGATGGACCTAAAAGCAGAGGGTGTGATCTGATAGTCTTCGCTCTCTCACAATCACAAAGTTAAGTTACAAATCACCTTGGGATTGGAACTTCATCCACCTCAAACTTGGACTGGTAGGATGTTCATTTTCATCAGTTCCCTTTTATGATACTTTTGTGTCAACTTGGCTGGGCCAGATTCCTCAGTGGTTTGTCAGTTAAAGCGGAAGTGATCTCCAACAATGATATCTGGCATTATGAAATCACCTCCATAATGAGATTTGCCATGAGCAACCAATCAATTAAAAAGAATTTTTCCTAAGGGCTGTTGCCTGCTTGCAATATAAGTGAACATTAGGGAAAAGTGTGCTCCTGGGGAGACAGATTGGACCTGCCTGCTCTGGTAATGTTTCAGTCTTTGACACTTGAAGGAGAAGTTCTGGTCTGCCCAACAGGTTTTCTGTGAGTCAGCATTTTACCTGGGTTCAGTGGGTTTTATTCAAAGATATCTCTTAATCACATCATATATTTTGTGTCTAAAGCTAATTATTATGTGTTTGGGTTGGTTTTTATATTTGTTTTAAAAAGTAACATTCACACCAGGCTTTCTAAAAATGAAAGAGAATGATTTTAGTACATGTGACACAACAATTAAGTACTAAGGGTTGAACGTTCAAACCCAGTATCACTTCTATGAGAGAAAGACGTGGCAACCTGCTTTCATAAAAAAATTAGAGTCAAGAAATCCCTGTAAGGCAGTTCTACTTTATTACAGAAGCTCAGAATCAACTAAGTCAGAATGAACTCAATAGCCCAACAGCATTATTTATTCCACCAATAATCCAGTGAAGTATTTTCACCAATATAAGAGGGAGAAACTGAGAAATTAATAACTAACCCAAGGTCACACTTCAAATAGGTAATTAAACTTAGATTTGTAAACAAAATTGTAGGATTTGATCATCTGTAGTCTTTCCAGTTACCTCGGTATCTAAGCAACAACAGTCCTGGATGCAGACCCCTTTTCTTTCGGTAACTTGTAGGGTCACAGTTCCTTTCTTTAACTTGTAATCCTAGCAATCCCATGGATGCCCCAGAGCTCATTGTGGCATTTTCCTAAGGACAATACATTGATTTTCAAAATTTGGAAACAAACAAGCAAACAAACTAGTGTTTTTCAAAGCTATCTTTTTAAAGATTTTTTTTTTAAACAAAACAACTCTCCATTACACTTGATACATTTGTCAAATCTGTGATTCCATTCTTGGAAACATTTTTTTCAAATGTATCTGTTTGGATGGCTGACAGCACCTCCCTCGGTTTTTTGGTCACCACTTCTACCCCTCAAATCCCTGTCCTGTCATGTCCCCATTCATTTGTGGAAACAAAAAGAAGTCACAAGGAACAGAGTCAGGTGAGTAAGGTGCATGGGGCAAGAGAGGCATGCTATTTTTTGTCAACAACTGGCACACTGAGATGGCTGCATGAGCAGGTGCATTGTTGTGGTGGCAAAACCAGTCCCCTGTCTGCCGCAAATTGGGCCTTTTTTGTCGTGCTGTTCTGCAGTCTTTTCAGAAACTAAATAAAAAGCTTAATTATGTCTGACCTGGTGGAACCAACTCCAAATGCACTATACCTCTCACATCAAAAACATCAAATGAGCATCCTCTTGATCTTTGATTTCATTTGATGAGCTTGTTTGAGGAGGTGACCATGGTATCTTCCACTTGATTGATATTTGCTTTCAGGGTCCGGGCAGCAGTAATGACTTTGGGGGAATCTCTGGATCACTTCAGAAATGTTCTTTCTAAGCATGACGTGTTTCCACTCAACACTCTTTTCCTTGGTTCAATCAGAACTTGAGGCACAGGCTCTCATTCCCAAATATTCTGTTAAAATTCATTGAACTGAATACAAGACAATACAAGGAACTTCCCCATCTGTTCAATGGTCCATCGTTGGTCTTCCAGCACAAGTGCATGAATTTGGTTGGCATTTTCATCTGTTTGGGAAGTTGATAGTGTCCAGAACAAGGTTGGTCATCAATCGACATTTCACCCTTTTGGAAATGAGAAAATCACTCAGACCCTTGAGTTTGTTATGTTTGCCCCCGCCTCCCCATAGTGCTGTCCTTATCAGCTGTGTTCCATATTGTAACAGTTTCTGCAGCATTTTTCCCAAACAGGAAACAAAATTTCACATCTGCATGCTTAAACTGGCTTCTTAAATTGGCCATCAAAAAAATGAGTTTCAAGCGAAACTGATTTTTTCCAAAAAAAATTCACTTTGACCAGAGAGAACCTTCCCAGGCTATGCCACTGGGTGCACTGACTCAGAGTGAGTTGTTCTATGCTAGCCTACCAGGAGAAATGCTTACTACGAAAACGCCACCTGGAGGAGCTTTTTACCCATTTTTGAGGGGTATGCCTTCACACCATGTGCAGAAAAACCACTACCAGAAGACATAATTTTAGAAGAAAGGTATTTCCTGAGGATAACATTAGAGTAATACATTAGCTATTGAATAAGGAATCGATAACATAATTAGCTAGTTTTAGATACTGTGTTCCGCAATGCCTCACTTTCTGAAGCTTAAAATAACCCCAAGCTTTGCAAATAAAGAGTTATGGAAACCTTGTCACTGTTGCTAATTAAAGTAGTTCCAGGGACAATGTAAATGAGAGAGTGAAAGAGAGGGAGGGAGGGAGGAATACAGAGAGGCAGAGAGGTAAGAGGAAAGGAGAGAGAGAAGAAACAGTCTTAAGTTGAAGAATATGACTTACTCATTGACTCAAAAATTGGAAATAAGTATGCGATCAGGTTTCCTTCTATCTGAGGATCCTTAGTGGCCTAGTGGTTGGGCGTTGGGCTTCAATCTGCAAGGTCAGTAGTTCAAAACTACCAGCTATTCTGTAGAAGAAAGAGGGCTTTATACTCCCACAAGGAGTAACAGTCTTGAAAACTCACGGAGAAGTTGGCATCACTGGATAGCAGTGAGTGTTGAGTGTTGAGTTGAGGGTAGAGGGGGAAAGACAGGGCTTTCTACTCTGTAGAGTCACCATCTTGGAAGCCTACAGGGGAAGTTCCACCCCACCCTATAGGGTCGTTATGTGGTGTCATCAACTGGGAGGCAGTGAGGTTTGGTTGGGAGTTGACCCAGGGTGTAGGGGGAGCTGTGATATTTCACAAAGTTCTGCCAGGAGCGGTGATACTGACTTTCAGAGTCAGATTTTATAGTAGGTCCATGAATGGAAAAGCTACTTTTCTGAAAATGGATGCAACTTAAAATAACTGAAAAATCTCGCCGTTACCAATTTAAAGGAGCCTTTTCAAGATCCAGTGCATCCTTGGGTATGATTTAACTTGTTTTCCTGTTCTAAAATGAAATACATGGCCAATTGAGGAATTTGAAAATTACTATGCAGTTCCTTCCGGTGGCAATCTCAGCACTGTTTCAATGAAGGCTGCAGCAGCCTCTCTGAAAGAACACAGTGCCCGCCCCCTCCCAGAATAAGCACAGTGACCTGGCTCCTACTTTCTCCTGGCTCTGAACACAGCTCCTCTCCCATCTCATTCACGTACATCTTTTCTTGATTGACGACTGGGAGAGCACAAGTCTGCTCGTAGTCTCTAAGTCCAGCAAATGAACCAGACAATGTCCCTGTCCAATTAAAATTCTACTGAAAGAAATAGATAATGAGCACAAAGATAAGGTTATTTCAGATGCTTAAAGTGTCATGAAGATGATAAAACAAAGCGGATCCATAGCTGGTAACTGAGGGAGAGGTGTAATTTAGATAAAATAGTCTCAGAAGATTTCAGAGAGACAATGCTATTTTGAGTGGAAACGTGAATGGCAACAAGGGACCATTTGATGGACTGGGTTCAGACTTCCAGGTAAAGAAGACTGCACGCTCAAAAATATCCCATTGAGAAAGAGCATCGTCTGTATTTTCAGAACAGTAGGAATCTGCTGTGACTGGAAGATCCTCAGCATGAAAGGACAGGTGTGAGAGCAAGGGGGGATGGGGGAATAGAAACTTTAGGGATATATATGATACCCTGAGTTACTTCAGCCTACTCCACTTTGAATTCCCTGATTTCTTATCACCTTTCTTTTAACCTGTAGACCTCAATAGACAGCATTTTTTAGATGTCAAGAAGAGCCATATTCACTTGGAATAAATGCTAGCATTAAACTGCCTAGTACTGTCTGGGGCATATCTATACACATCATTTTTCATATGAACATCTGTCAAGTGAAAAGGTGCCAGGCACAATGTAGTTTCCGAAACAGCATGGGGAAATGGAAGGCGAGTGAGTTGGGGACCAGAAACCAGTGATCTAATCCCTTCCATCTGCTAACTTTATTCAAGCTCTCTATATCCTCTTCCTCCAAGGGTTATTTTGGTATTGTTCTGTTTTTTACCCTGTAAAATGGGTCAAATAGAACAATGTTTGCATGTCTGAAGGGAGTTACAATGGGGTAGGCTGGCCTCGAGGGGGTAGACTTGGATAAATGTGATTACAGTGAAGAATTAGAAACGAATAATAGAAGTCACGAGGCTGGGAGAGCAAGAGCTAGCTCAGAAAGTGTAGGCATCTCAGAGCAATGACGAGAGTGGTCACCGCTCTGTCATTGGTTTGAAGAGCTGCGCTTCAGGTTGCTTGTTTTGCTTCATGTATGTGTTTGTTGATGAGAAGAGGCAATTCTATGTTCTGGAGACTAGAGTGCCTGGCATACAACTTATATTTCATAAACATGTTTCTTGGATTTCAGAAAAAATACAAATGAGCTTCTGGGTAGAGTAGTAGACTCATACAGAAATATAGCAAAGGTATTAGGACACAGTACACACCAACCTCCCTGGCCTACCTGTGCCCAGGTAGGCTGTAGACACAAAATCAGCCAGTTCCACCCTCCATTCTAGGGATCGGAAGTCTCTTCCACAATATCTATCTGTCAGGGACTTCAGTGAAGTGTTCTTCACGTTATGTTTATATTTTCAGTTCTACTCCCCTCTCGGACTTTTTAAGTACAATGATTTTTCAGCTTAACAGATAGGCTCTCCAGAGTCGAGTGGAAGTGATGGGCTCTCGTGGTTTCTTAAAGCATAATTAGAAGAACATTCAGTGCAGGATTATAAGAAATAATTTTATTATTGCTGAGAATATGCATAGCAAAACGCACACCAATTCATCAAATTGATACATGATCTGCACGATTCATCAACATTGATCACATCCGTCGAGTTGTGTGACCAATCTCACAGTGCTTTTCTGAGCTGCTCCTCCTCCATTACTGTAAACACACTGCCCCCTAAGGTTCTCGTCTAAGTTTCATGTCACTATTGTCACTTGCTCCCAAATAGATAGTTCTTGAAAAATTATATTGTGTAAGACAGATTTTTTTTTTGCTAGATAAACTATGACTTAGATTTAAGAAATATTCAAGGGAGTATTTTAGATGTAAGGGTTAAAATTAGTCCCAGAGAAATGTTTCTGAGCATCATCAAGGCACTTAAACGCCCAAAAAATCTGGTGTCTAAAATTCGCATTTTTAAAATGTCATTTGGTTGGTGTTATGTTTCCAGACTTAATGAAATCAGCTTTAGGAACTCTAAAACATTTTGCTTTCCATTCAGGTTATGTTCACAAGAGATATGAAGTAAAGCAAACTATTGAGTCTATTGGGAAGTAGAACTAGGGATATGTACGAGTCTCTAATTAAATCCAAAATATGTACAAGTCTCTAATTATATCCAAAATAATCATTCATACAAAGAAAAATATAAGCAGGCAAAAAGCTGAAAAGTAGTGCACGTGCAATGGTATATAGTGCTTTTAAAAGTCCTTCTTTGATTACAGTGAGTCCAAGGATAGTCAACCATGTGCTATGTGTTACTCTAAAATTGAATTAAATTCAGCTATAGCAATAGAACATATATCTTCATCAAAATAGGGCCATTATAGGCCTGCATTTGTCAGACTACCACCGGAATGCTATGCACATTTTTAAGTATTAACCTTTAAAAGTATATCAAGTAAAGGAAATGGTTTGAGTTGTAAAACATTTCCTAAGAGAAATAAGCAAGAACCAAGAGTTCTTGACTTAAATGAAAAGACGTAAATCAGCACGAAATTTATTTTCAAATTACCAAAACACTGCTTTGTTTGGGAGGGAAGTCAGAGAAGGAGCTATTGCAAGCTATATCCCCCTCCCACCCTAATGCCTTTCGAGTGCATGCTCATAGTCTTTCAGCCAGTGAGTCATTCATGGATTCAACCTGTAAATTTGCCAGATCACAACCCAGTGTGAAACCAGTGTGCCACCAGGCCCCAATGCAAGCTAAATATGAATGTGCCTATTTCATTATCGTACAAGAAGCAAATATATTATACCAAGATTATTTAAAACGTGGGAAAATGGCACCCATTGTAATATGCATGCTCAATTTTTAATAATCTCTTCAGCTTTTTTCCATATGCATGTTTGTTTATAAGTGTATATCAGGAAGGTTAATTGGCATAACGTAGCACACAAACGGGGATCTTCTCCTGAGTAGAAAATGGGGTTTGAGAAGCTTGTGTGCCGCCATTGAAGATGCAGCTATTCATCTCAGAGCCCTGTGTACCTGTGCACAGGGAGTGATGGGGCTAGAAGAGCAGGAGGAAAAATTAGTTCCATGAGCTATTAGGCATTTGGCATCATTGGTATGGAACATATGGGCTAATATCAGACTTGTGGACTTGATCCGGACTGGGCTGGGGTGTTTGCTCACTATTCAACTGCTCTTGAATATAAAGCTCTTTCTTATACACATATGGGTGTCTAAGAATTTGTTTCTCTAGTCAATCCAGACTAACTTAGGTGGGTATTCCTCAGCTATTAATTATGCTGAGCTACATATATGAGCATTGCTATGGATACCTGAGATTGAACGCCCTTTTGAATGTGGCGTGAAATATTATAATTAAGGCATTGTACATGTGCAATGTCCCTAAATGGTGTACATGGTTGATTTGTTTGGTTACTAACTGACAGGTTGGGTGTTTGAGTTCTACCTGCCTTGTAGGGTCTGTGAGTCAGATTGACTGGAAGTCAGTCAGTTTGGCTTTGGTTTGAGTGGTACTTTAGTAAAAATCAAACAAAAAACCTAGCAGTGATTTACTTTCAAAACTTCAGTCATGGAGAACTCCATGAATCAGTTTTCCTCTTCCACACATGCAGGGGTCACCGTGAGTCAGAATCAAGTGGAATTCATCTGGTTACTGGATAAATGCCCAGCATCCACCAACTCACTAATGACTTACCCAAAATGTCCAAGTGCATCCTGTGATCATACCAATTTAGCAAATGAGAAAATGATGTATCATCAAGATAGGCTACCAAGACCCACTTGAGACTGTTGGAAGTGCTCTATAGCTTTCATCAGTCTCGTACCTTTCTGTCCAGCCACCTCTGGCAATCTGATTACTTACACAAACAAAAAGCAAACTTTCAGGAGAGGTGTCAGAATGCCATGTCATCAATGAGAGCTTAGGTTTTTCAGGGTCGCGCTAATACAAGGTGTCTTGGTAGGTGTTGTGTTGATGGATGTCAAATGAGTGGTATTATACTTGTCTGCCTCTTTTAAAAAATAATTATATTTTTTATACCAAATTCTAAAATCTAAGTCCATTACTATACAGTATTTCTACTTTATTCGCAGAAGTTATCTCCTGCCAGATAAAGTAAGCTGTCTGTAATTTCTCACTTAAGAGGGTAATTTATTCATGACACTAATGGATGATGAAGTGATTATTAAAGCTGCACAGTGTGTCATTCCTTTCCGTTTCTCTGTCATTTTACACTGGGTTGGGATCTGCCTGTTCTAAATCCCTGTGCCAGGATAATTATATGGCCACATATAAATCACCACATCCCACCTCTCTGGTTTTTGAATGAAAACCAAGCATGGAATGACTGTGGATCCATATCCACTTTATACACACCATTAAAGGATCTTCAGAATTTAATTTGAACTATAAGGTAAAAATTAATTTGAAAGAGCAGTTCGAGGACAGGTTAGCAGAAATTAATGATAAGTTTGGAGGGTTTTAAAGCTAAGCCAAATGCAAGCTGCAGGATTATGCATTTATTCTCTTTACTAACTTCTTGTTAAAGCACTTTGTGACTTGTCCTTTATTTTATGACAAGATACTTGAAAGGTTGATTTGTGTGAGTCATCGTCATAATTATTAGGCAGTATAAAAAGATCATAGATTTTAGAACTTCGTTTTCTTTTCAAGATCTTAAAATACGACCATGAACTCTTGCACTATTTGGAATCTTAAATAGGATCTCTTAAGTGTCTGACATTAGGCACCAACCCAAATTTCAAAAGTGAATTCAAATTTAAATTTGGCTGGATACATTTATTTCATTATTTATAAGGTATGGATTATCAACCTTAGGTATAATGTGGAAATTCAAGTACATGCGTGGCATTTTTTTGCAGTCACATAAGATTTTAATCTTTTAGGGATGGGGATAATATCATGAACTCAGGAACTAATTTGGGACCCATTCAAAAACTGTAAGATTGCTGGAATTACCGAATACGGTCACCATTTTCTTGCTGTTACTTGGGTCAAAAATCTAAGTGAGACTGCTCGCTTCTCCTCACCCTAACACTTAATCAGTCAGAAGAGGCTATGGGTTCATAACTCACCTATGTATAAGAGATCATCTCCTTCCATTAGGCTCATGGTTACCTGAGCTCTTTAATAATCTAATGGTTTGTTCTGTTGCTAACACTCTTGTCCTCTACCATCTATAATCCATTCACTTTTTAAATAGTCTACTCATATCTCTCATCTACTCAAATACTTCTAATAGCTTCTGACCCCTAGGATGTTTTTTTTAATTCCTTACATGAGCTGTAAAGCCACATATGACATCATCTCCAACCACTGTCTTGACCACATTCTCTGAAGTCCTCCTTCCCTCCCACTCATCTCTAGCTGTACTCTTGTTTTTTATTGGTTTTCTTTTGTTTTTTAACTCCATCTCTACATTTAACTGGACACATTATATAGTAATTGTTCCAGACAGAGGAAAGAGCAAATGCCAAGATATCCCTCCCAAAACAAACAAACAAACAAACAAACAAACACACACACACACAAACTCACTGTCATCAAGTCAATACTGACTCACAGTGACACCATGTGGGCTTCCCAGCTGGTAACCAATTAAGGGAGTAGCAAGCCCAGTCCTTTTTCCTTGGAGCAGGTGCGGGTTTCAAAGAGTGCAGCATGCATATTGTAGCCCAGCTTATAACCAGTAAACCACCAGGGTTGCTAAGATAGCCTGTCTGGGACCATTTTCTCCCCAGCGATTTTTGCATGGCTCAGTCCTTCCTTTTATCAGATATCCATTCAGAAGTCACTTTCTCTCAGGGGTTGGCTCTAGGGAGACCATATAATATAATCCCTTTAAATTACCTTCTAGACCCTTTCTTTTTTTATTTTCATCTCCCTCATGAAATCACTCACTCACACACTTACTCACTCCTGTATCGACCTTATAAGACAGGGTAGAACTGCCACTGTGGATTTCTGAGACGGTAACTCTTTGTGGGAGTAGAAAGCATCATTTTTCTCCCTCGGAGCAGCTATACATTTCGAACATCCAAACACCGAGGTTAGGAGCTCAAAGCATAAGCCACAATGTAGTCACCACAGTCGTGTTCATTGTGTGCTCCCTCTCAAAGGGAAATTTCAATTAAGTCGCTGTTTCCTGGAAGCTTAGAGGAGTGTCATGCCCATTTGGTGAATGATTGAGCACATCAATGGATACTTTGATAGACTATATAAATGTATAAAAGTAGTAAAATGGATTTTTTACGACCTACGAAACTTAGACATCATCATGACAATAGTTCATATGATTCTTCTTTTAATTTGTTGAAGAACTTAATTACCTCAAACTTTTACGTGCATGCTTTAACATATTAAATTCTTGAAAATATCCAACACATCTTATAACTATGAAGGCAATTTTCCAAACCCAATGAAGGCTGATAAAAGCTTTGAACTCAACCCTCAATTTCATGATGCTTGTGAGGGATAGCAAAAGTCTGGCGTGAGCATAATACACTGCGTTAATAGTTTGTAAGGGAAAATCTGTTAACCTGGGGTATTTCATATTAATTTATGATGAATATTAATTCTTAGGATATATTCATTAAGATTGGTATGCCGTAGCTCCTTCACAACCACAAGGTGACTATACACAACACACACACACACACACACACGCGCACACACACGCACAAAAAAATCATAAAATGTTGGTAAGGGAGTCCAAAAGTGAACTAACCATGATAAAGAAGAGGTTGAAGGAGACAGAGGATGATAATGGGAGAAAAAGATTGAGGCTTTATACTGCTCCAGATGGAATTTGAAATGTGTTTACCATGAATATTCATTGTAATGCTAGAAATTGAGGTTTATAGGTCTCATTTTAAGATAAGGAAACAGTATTGCTACCTTCAAGTACACCGTATGCAATAGCATGCGCATAGCAAGAATTTCAGGTAATGATTTTAAGAAGAAGGGCTATGAGCAAATCAGTCCCCATGATAGTGTCAAGATTGTCTACCGTGTTTGGGATGCCCTGAGTTGTCAAAATGGTTCACCTGCTTGGCTGTGAACCCAAGTACGGGGGTTCAAGTCCGCTTATAGGCACCACACGAGAAAGCCCCAATGAGCTACTTCTAAAAGCAGCCATTCCAAACTCCACAATGCAGTTCTACTCTGATCCTTAGTGGCTCTCTGCGTCTTGGAGTCAACTTGATGCTATGCAATGGGTCCCGCCAGGTGCAAGTTCCAGGTGTCTTCAGTGGGATCATTTTGTGCAGCAGTTAGCTGGCAGAGAACAGGAGCGAAACTTATTGTGACCTTTATTCCCAGAACCTGCTCCTTGCAGGTTTTTTGCCACAGGCCATTGAGCATATTTCATGATGGCTACTCTTCTGGGTTCCAGTGAATTCGGCCTTTCACTGGCCCAACAGGACTGAGGTTGATAGATAGGTCACTTTTTACTAATTATAGGTTACTGATTTAAAGTATCTTTTTTTTTCAATTTTCCTTAAATATAGAACGAATTTTTAAATATGCGCAGATGTAAGACATGATGCGATCCCCAGGCATCTTGGACCAAGATTACACCTATTGATCACATGGTTCAAAGCTATAGTACAATGGCATAGCCAGGAGATTGGCAAGGAGCCAGGGAAGATGTAGGGAATTTCCATCACCACAGGGCTCTCTCGTAGGGGACTTTTCTAATTACAGCCATTTTCTTCTGGCCCCTGCCTACTCTTTAATCCCTGGCAAACTGTATTCTGTATCCCAGGTAGATAGTGTCGCTTCCAAAATGTGATCTAAATGGAATAATATAGTATATATTTGGCTTGGGGGAACTGGCTCTGGCCACTCTGTCTAATTCTATGGAGATTCATTCATTGTGTGTATCAAGGATTTGTAAATTTGTATTACTGAATAGTGTTTTACGGCCTGGATGAACTACAGTTTCCTAGATATTCCTCTATTGAAGACATTTTTGTGTGTTTGTATAGTGTGTGTTCTTTCTAGTTTTGAGCTCCTATTAATAATTGACATTTGTGCCTTGGTCTTTGGGGGAACTTTAGTTTTCATTTATCTGGGATAATTAGTCAAGAGGATTTTATGGCAGCTGCTGGTTGTGTGGTAGTTGCAAGTTGAGATTAATTTTTGCTGCTATTATTATTCAGCTTTTAAGAAACTGGAAACATTTCCAGAGTGACTGTACCATTTCACATTCCCAGCAGCAATGTCTGAAGGGCCCCATTTCTCTGCATTCTCACCAGAATTGGGTGTCATTACTTATTGTTATTATAGGCATTCTGATAGGTATGTAGTGATACCTCATTGTGCTTTTAATTTGCATTTTCCGAATGACTAATTTTGCTGAACATCTTTTTATGTGTTTCTTTGCCATCTGTATATGTTCTTCAGTAAAATGCCTCTTCATATCTTTTGCTCACTTTCTAATTGAGATTTTGTGTTCACTGCTGAATTTTGTGAACCCCTCTTATATTCTAAATACTAATCCTTTCATGGACACTTTTTTTTTCAAATATTTTTTTATAAGTCAATAGTTTAGTTTTTCATTTGGATGAAGATCTATATAGTGGTTTTAGTGTCAATTATTTAAAAAAAAATATGTACCTAGCACTAGAGCTCCTAATTTGTTAAAAACAAACAAACCCAAAACGCATTTAAGTCTGTGCTGTGTTTTGAGCTGGTCTTTGTAAACAGTGTGATAGCTTGGTAGATAACAGCTCCTTTCGTTCATAGACATCATCTCACTTCAGCAACCTTTGCTGCTGAGGCTACTTTTCCTTCAAGCCCTTTGGGCCCACGTGTGTGCATCTAGTTCGAGGCTCTGTACTGTGCGCCAATGATCTTTAGTGCACTGTTCCTTCACCGGTATTAGTCTTCATTACTATAAATATAGCCAGAGTCTGAAACTGGATAAAACACCTATCATTTTATCCAGCCCCCCCCCATATATTTTAAACTAGTTACTTAATTTTTCTGACTACATTTTAGAATAATCATGTCCCTATCAACATCGATAACATAATAGTTTGCTGTTCTTTCAGTAAGAAATTCTAAAGATTTGATAAATATCTGGATAAACGTGCACATCAGTTTGGGAAAATTTGATATCCTTATTAGTTGCAGTCTTTCAGTATATGAATAAACAATGTCTCTCCATTTACTTAAACATTGTCTTTCAACAATTGTTTACTAGTTTTAAGCATATAAGTACGTACATACTTGGTTAAATTTATACCTAAGTATTTTTCTCTCAGTTTTGAAGGAGTCTTTTTATACTTCAGATTGAATAGGTTTAAGACCCATCCTAGTGTCCTTTGGCCTAATTAGCATAAAAAAGAGAACCTGTTTTAAAA
>NW_022106189.1:27070802-27071936 GCF_000313985.2 Echinops telfairi
TAAGGTAGAGAAAGATGGGACTTTTTTTTCCCCCATAAAGAATTTGTCTTGAGATTCACAGGGGCAGTTCTACCCTGTCATTCATATATATATATATATATGCTGGCATCAACTCGATGGCAATAAGGGATATATTAAGTAGGAAACGACACCACATTAAGAGATTCTGGATTTGATCTAAACTTTCTGTGGCAGCGGACTTCCTCTGAAACTACTCTGACTGAGGAAGAAGAGTCATTTCCTCATTATAAGCGGGTCAGAATCCCTAGTTCTCCATTCAGCACTTGGTGATATGTGAGGGGCTATTCCTGGTTTCTGTAGGGCAGGGAATATTGCAACAAGGCAGGCCTCAACCACTAGGCCTCTGCTGATACCCACTCATCTGTTAGGGTTAAAGGAGCTTATTATACTCTCCCTGTGGCCTCTGTTCCCACCATTGGGGGTGGGGTGTGTGTGCCTTGGTAGCACAGGGCAATGTTGAAAGTTTTTAACAACCCTTTAGGCTTCTTCTGACACCTTCTCTGTAGTTTTGGTTTTGTACCACCACGTGGGCAGGAAAGTTATGTCTTTCTACTTGGCTTCCCTGAAGGTACTCTGACAATAGAATTGGGGTTACTCACTGCAGTTTTTCAAGGGTAGAAGTCTAGATTCCCCACTTGAATTTGCTGGTGTGGGTGTAGGGGGCCACAGTACTTCCTATAGTATGCGCTGGAGTCAAGCACTTGTCTGAAACCACGAGTGTTTCCGCAGTGCTGGCTTCCTCTGTTGATGGTGGAGATAGGAGAGGGAAGTGAACCAAGGGGACTCATCACTGTGTTGGTCTTTGGTTTTTAAGTTCTGTAGCAGACGGGCCTCTTCTTTTCACCTTTCAGAGTCTTCTTATGTTATACTTTCTTTTATTTTGTTTTTAGATCATGTCCAAGCTTCACATTCATCATTAGTAAAAATCTTCTCGGTCTTCCTGGAAGCAGAAGTCCCCATCATATCAGGACCAGGGGTGACAGTGGCGATACCAGGAGGGAAGGGGGTGGGGTAGAAAGGGGGAATTGATCACAGGGATCTACATATAACCTCCTCTCTGGGGGACGGGCAGCAGAGGGGTGGGTGAAGGGAGACACCAAGCAGTGTAAGATA
>NW_022106189.1:27075110-27076541 GCF_000313985.2 Echinops telfairi
GGTCAGTTAGTTCCAAACCACCATTAGTAGCATGGAAAAACAGACAGGGTTTTCTCCTCCTGTGAAGAGTTCGTCTTAGTGCTCCTCTGGGCCGTAGAGTCTCTAGGAGTCAGATTCTCCCAGATGGCAGGGATTTTTGTTTTGGTTTTGAGAGACACCTCTGGTTAGGTGTCACTGAATCAGTACCAACTCCCAACAAGCCTGTAAAATACTCTGTATACCACAAAGTGAAATCCTGTTGGGTCCTGCATCATTCTCACACTTGGTCTTAATGTTTGAGCCCAATGTTGCCAGGATAGAGCCCCACAAAGAGACAGTAACTAGTAAGAGTGACTTTTACATAGTAAATTATGTAATTAGTGACTTGTACACAGCACATTTTTAAAATGTTGATGAAAGAATTTCTTCACAGTATATTGTTTCTTGAAATAATGCAAGGGGGAAATGTACTTTGCAAAAGATTAAATAGAGACAAGAACATAGTATACATTTTCCAAGCATGTATTAGCATTACCCAACGAGAAAACAGTGCACACAATAGACATGACACCACATAATTAAAGTATCTGAATTAATGTCATCTTCTGGAATCATATACTTTGTATCTATATTTTTCTATCATATTTTGAAACTTAATTTTGACTGGCCTCTGGAGAGCATTTTACTTATTTGGCCAATGAAAGACAATTTTACTAGTATAATTTTTATTTTGCATTATAAGCTAGAGCCCTCTGAAATCATGTTTCTGAATTACTAGTTAATAAAGGTCAGCCATCCAGGAATTTGATTGGCTGAACCTGATTTTATTAGGTATGATATGGTAATGCAGGAGATGAAGAAAGCCCATCTTATTAAGATCGCAATTTGAAAGCCAAGAATCATTTGGGGATAATAGCATGCCGAATTCTTCAAGCTACCCAAGTGTAGAGAGGATGTTAAAATAAACCATAGTGCTTTAAATGGAGAACGCATCCTATGCAAGGAAGATGAATTTATGCTAATTGTTCATTTAGAGTGGATAAAATTGCCTTCTACTTTAGAAATCACTGACCTCATCAGAGATTGGTGAAGTTGGAGACAGACTGGAAAAAGGGACTCTTTTTATTTTTAAAGAGCAAGAAATAATAAGAAAAATAAATCAGTGCCCCCCATCATGCAATAACCAGATGCTACTACAATGGAGATTATATATATATATATATATCCTAATTAAATACCAATGGTCATACTCATAAGCTATTTTTCAAAATTCTGTCAAGTATTTTAGTTCCAATATGTGTTTTTTCTAAATTGTGCATTTTCAATAGAGAATATATTAAAATTAAAAGCAGTAGAGCCACAACTTAACTGAAGAGTACCAGAGATGCAGATTCCTTGCCTAAAGATGTGAACACTGTATTATAAAAGTTGTGTTTCCTTTCATCCACACAC
>NW_022106189.1:27077936-27092023 GCF_000313985.2 Echinops telfairi
TAAGAAATAAAATCATAATTTTATTTGACAGACATTTTAAAGAAACCAACTGAACAAGCAAGCAAACAAATATGAGGGGACTTCAAAAAGCTCATGGGAGAATGCTCTAAAAGTTCCATGGACTTCAAGTGTTTGAAAACTAGCTATGACCACTGCACCCACCGCTCCCACCCCACATAAAAAGGGAGGGAGCTACTGTTTTGTAGCTGAAAGAATGGTCTATCATGTTTACCATCAATATGTTTATTAAATTGTCTTCCGGCATCATGTTTACCATCATGCCTTAAGGAAGACAGTATTAAAAATATTTATGGATGAGAGTGATAAATTGTTTAACCCATTCTGTCCTGTTACACAGATGAGAAAAATTGACATTTAGTATTATAACAAAGTGTGTGTTATTGAAAATGTATGACAAACATCAAAAATTAAAAGAAAGGAAGGAAGGAAGGAAGGAAGGAAGGAAGCTGGAAATTATTATTTGGGAACTTTCAACAAAAAGGTGACAAGTAAAAATTGAACTGGTGTCCAAACCTCACCAACCCATTATATTAACAGTTCCAAATAAAGAATACTTAAAATAAAATAGATTAGAATTGAAGACTCGAATAAGATGAGAAGAATATATCTCTACATTTTCTACCTCTGTAAATGTCTGTGTTCTCCTACCTCCAAGTCACAGGTAGAATGAAATGACAGGTAAAATTTTGTATAAAATTTGGCACTACTAGAAGTATGGTATGTTTCTATGTGGTAGTTATATAATTGTCAATTTGAGAGGATTATGAGTGAAGGGGTGGAGTCTAGTCTGTCAATTGGATCATAGCCAATGAGGCTTCTGTGTGGGTGTGGCCTTCTGAGGATTCTGGGAAATCCAGTAATTCCTCCTTGGAGGTGGGACACTCTCTGCTCACACCCTGGGAGACATAGCAGCTGAGAAGACACATGGACCCACCCTGATGTAGAGACCCCTGCCAGCACTGAGATGTTTCCATTGACATTGGGTCTGAACACTTTTTACCCACTGGCATGTGATCTTTTACATTCGGCATCATTGCATGTGTTTCGTTAGTCTGAAGAGGACTTTACTGATTGGTATCAGACATATGGGCTAATATCAGACTTATCAGTTTGATCAGGACTGGGCTGGGATGTTTTCTCAATGTTCAACTGTTCTTATATGTAAATCTCTTTCTTATACACATATGTGTGTCCATGGATTTGTTTCTCTAATCTACCCAGACTAAGACACTTCTATAAGTATGTAGCTGATGGAGTTGTGCAAGGCTTTCCTCGTGGCATGTGCTGTCAAGGTGCTAGATCCTATAACTGAGTAATGAGTATGCATTGTAATATCTACATCCACCCCAACCCAACAAAGTATATGCCTGCAAATAAGATTCAGCTTTGGTCTGAATACCAAAAGGGGATGCTTAATTATTTATAGAAAAGAAGGCCAGAAGGCAAGAAAGATAGAATGGAGGTCAAGTAATTAAAAACAACAACAACCTTGTACATTGTTAAAAATGACAAGCTTTAAAGACTGAAAAAATAAAAACATAAAATAATCCTAGAGAAATGTATTGGGTTTGTGAGTGGGAAAATGAGAACAGGGAAGAGAGTGTACTCTTCGCTACTCTCATAACTAGTAGCAACCATGTGCTGGCAAGCAGCACCTTAAAATTGGTACCATTACGGGAGGACATTATAGAAAATAACTTTTACTTAGGAAAATGTGAATGAGATTCATGCTCAACTCAAGAGCATAAAAGCCTCCTTTCACCAGTATCTCAGCCTCTGAGACTCATAATTATAAGCATAACAGGAAGAGTATGTGCTAGGGGCATACACATGACAGGAAGGGATGTGCTAGGAGTATATGTGGGAGAGAAAGGTACACATGTAACAAGACGGGCGGGTTCTAGAGCTAAGATGGTGGCTTAACCTTGCTCATCTTGAAGGTTAAGTGTTTGAAGGCTATTTGCCCGAAGGTTGTCTGTCATCTAGAGCAATCAGACTATCCCACCCTATGTATGGCCCACTTCCTTCTGATAAGGATCATAGATTGCTCCCCTGTAGAAGAGCTCAGGCACACTTAAGATCATTCCAGCTCAGAGATGACTCAGCTCTCATCTTAACTAGCACATCCCTTTGCTATAATGTATGTACCTCTAACACAGTGGTTCTCAACCTGTGGGTTGTGACCCCTTTGGGATTCAAACGAATCATAACGATAGCAAAATTACAGTTATGAAGTAGCAATGAAAATAATTTTATGGTTGGGGGGCTCACCATAAAATGCGAACTATAGTAAAGGGCTGCGGCATTAGGAATGTTGAGAACCACTGCTCTAACACATCCCCTTCCTGTTACATGTGCGTATCCCATGACTTGTATCCCTGACATTATATAAGCCCGTGAGAGAATATATTCAACGCCCTCTCTGGTTCTGGTCTCCGTAGAAGAGGTGAGCCCTTGCATGCCTTGTCTGTTGTTTCTTTAATTTACCCTTCAATTAGACAACCATTCCTTAGGGCCCATTTGGTTGTGGAGGCTGGTCCCCACATTTGTGTTATTAAGTAAATGAGTAATTCATATCTGTATAAATGCACTATTGATACCGTATATAAATTTTAAACATCCCTGGTAGCATAGTTGGTTATAAGTTGAGTTTCTAAGCACAAAGTCAGCAGTTCTAACCCACCAGCTGCTAAATGGGGGGGGGGGGGGGGGGGGTGGAGGCTCTGCTCCTCTAAAGATTTACAGCATAGGAAGCCCAAATGTGTGTGGATTCATCTGTGCCATGGCACTTTGCTGTTATTCATATTTGCTCTACAAGTTATGCTAATATTTCTGTTAGTGTTCTGGTGGAGCTGTGAGGTAGGTATTACACTACTAGCCATGCGTTCAGCAATTCAAACCCACCAGCCATTCCACAGGAGAAAGATGAGGTTATTAATGTGGAAACCCCATACTGGGTCACTATGAGTTTGAATCAACTCAATTGTACAGGGTTTGAGGGGTAAGTGGACAAGAAAATAATCCTCTACTATCTTAAATTGTGCTAATAGATTTGCATTATTACAAGAACCTGTGCTCACTTGCCTTACCTTGTGAAGAAGTTCATTATAAAACAAGAGTTCTCAAAGTGTGCTGTGCAAACCACATCTTCTTCTGCGGGGGCCCTGAGAGCCTTCGTGTCCTATCCCAGTCCTACTGAATCAGAATATCTGGAGTTGTGTCCAGGAATCTGTGTGAACAAGGAGTTTTGGATACATGCTGAAGTTTGAAAACAAAGTACAAGAGCTGATATTGGTATTGTGATTTGCCATTGTGTGGATTTCAACTCACAAAGACACCATGTGTGATGGAGCAGAACTACTCTCAGGATTTGTTGTTGTTGTTGTTGTTGTTGTTGCAATCAACTTAATGGAAAGAGATTGCCAAGCCTTTTGTGTTACGGTGCTACCAGGCAGACTTGAACCACCAACTTTACATTAGCAGTGGCGAGCAAGCCATTGCCTCACAGAAGGACTAGCATGCTATTTTATTTTAAGAGCTAGGCTCTTGGTCAATGCTTTAATACATTTGGTACATATGTTTTCTAATGAGGATTTTGGAACCCTTCTAGTATAATGGTTACATGCTGGGTTGCAAGGTCAGCAGTTCAAAACTACCAACCTCTCCTAGGGAGAAAGATGAGGCTTTGTGCTCTCAAAGAATTACAGCCAAGGAAACTCACAGTGGTAGCTCTACTCTGTCTTAGTGGGTTGCTATGAGTCAGAATCGACTCAATGGCAGTGAGGTGTTCTTGGCTTTGTTTTGTTTTTATGAGGATTTGTGTCCTTTCCTAAGGACAAAGAGAAAAATTTTTACTGAGTTAGTTAGCAAGTGATCAAAATTATATGTTCCCATGGATGATGTGTAGTCCTTTCAAGTTTCAAAAGGCACTCACCACATTAGAGAAACAAATCCACAGAAGCTCATATGTATGAGAGAGTTTTATATAAAGGGTAAGTGCACATCAAGTAAACATCCTAACCCAGTGCTGCCCAAACCCACAAGTACAACATTAGCCTATAAGTCCAACACCAATCCACAAAGTCCTCCTCCATCTCACAAAACACACACAATGATGTCGACTGCAGGAGAAAAGCCGAGTCAGTGAATGTGTAAGTATTTTAGCACTGGCAGGGGTCTCCACACGGCTACTCCAGCACCCAGGGCTGCATCGAGTTAGGTCCATGCAGCTTCTCTTTGGGGATGTCTTGTAGGAAGTGAGCCTTGCCAGCTGAAGCAGGGAACTGGCTAAGGCAGCTACACCCTGGTGTGACCATTACAAAGCAAGAGACCTGAGAATTCAAAAGGTGAGGCTCACTAAGCCATTTAGCCCTCTGCCCTTCAATTAACCCCATATGTGTTTATAGATCTGGTTGGCACAATAAATTAACTACCTCAGGAACCATTCATACATTGAAGAATTAAACACAGAGTATGCCCATGATAGGTATATTTCAGATCATTCCCCGATATATTAACAGTACTAGGGTAAATATTGCATGTGAAGACAGAAGTTAACCATAAATTATAATACGTTTGAAAATATTATTATTAAAATTTCACACTGATGCATTAGTGAGCCATCTGAGCAAATTCATTGGAAAAAATTTCATAGATACAACACAAGGAGAGGAGATAATTTCCTCTTCATGGTTTAATTAATTTGATATTTGCTTATTCAAAATTAATGATTTATTTGGATAGTAAAAATAAGAAAGCCTAATGTACATTTTCTAGTCTATCAATAATTGCAAAAAATATGAAAACTTAATCAAATAAACAACTGTTGTACGCTACTGTATTAGCCTGAATTATTATTTTAATTGGGAGCTAAATTGGAAATTAGAGAACTACATTTTGTGAAGTTGGTGATTCGCTTTATATCTTTGAGCTCTAGTGTTCTATTATAATACAAAGAATGAAAGTCAGGTCTATAATTTGTATCTGTGATTCCAAACCAAAGCTCACGGTCATTGAGTGGAGTCAGACTTTTAAGGACCCATAGGGTAGGGGAGAACTGCCCCTATAAGGTTTCTGTGGTTGTTGCTGTTGGAAACCAACTTGTGGGTCACCATGTCCACCTTAGTTTTACACTTGCCCCTTTTACAGCCATTCAGGTATTTTATGGCCATTCACTACATGTTTAGATCTGACACGTAAGGGACTGGAGAGTTTTTAAAACTGTGACCCTTTTCTCTAGCTTGAAATTTTAACTTTCATTATTTGTTTGGGTTTTTATTTGTGTTTTTTATTTACGTATATTTAAAACTTTGTGTTGTTTTTTTTATGAATTAGAATACAGACAAAACCACATACTATGTAGTTACACAACCCATCTCACCAAATCAGTGCGAATATTCCTTTACAACCACCCCCTACATGTGGTTCTTCCTTCTTCCTTTTCCTCACCCTCCCTCCCTAACCCAGGGGATTTTTGAGATTGTATCTCTTTACTGGAGTGGAAAACCTTATTTTTATCTCCTGTAGAGTGGCTGGCTGTTTCAAACTGCTTACCTAGTATTTAGCAGTCCAATGCATAACTGCTATGATTTAATATAGTGAACCTGACCTCCAGTAGGTGTTGTTGTTGTGCATTACTGAGCTGGTTCTGACTCATTGTGGCCATATATACAACCAAATGATACACTTCTGGGTCTTACATTAACCTGTGCCTAGCATATCACAGACACATCTGGAATATGAAACAATCATGCTCACTCTAAAGCACAAATTATGTAGTCTATGTAATGTCTTGGAATAACTAAACTTGCTAAAAGCTACATATTTAATTATGCATGACCTGAATACTTTTGGAACAAATTTAATGTGTTCAAATAAGGACTGTTTCTAAAGAGTCCTTTAAAACAGAAATGTAAACTGACATTCCCTTTTGTGACTTATTTTCTGACTCAAAAGAACTTTACTTCTGAAAAGGAACATGAAAAAGATCCACTTAGTAGGTCACTGTTAGAAGAAAATGCAAATGAACAAGGAAACTTCTCTACACAAATCAAGCTGCCTAATCCCCTGGGCATTATTCAGTGCTTAGTTTAATATTTTCCTAACATTTTAAGAGTTTTCCAATTAAATATTAATATTTTTCACAAAGAGAAAGGGAGAGTTATTATCCTAAAGAGATGGTGAAGGGAGCAACAGTGATCTGTGTCAGCAGGAGGAATGAGGAACCGAAGAGAAAGCTTCATTAAAGAAAACGCGCTGAGCCTATTTTTTTGGTTACACACATAAAAAGCCACCAACAGAAGCCTGTGTTTAACTATGTGGTGGGATTAAAGAAAAATTCACTATTATCTCCAGATGATTAACTACACTGAGGCCGGAAGTCCCTGGCCAGACTATCAAGCTACTCAAAGGGCATAGAAAGGGCCCAGGGTGGCACGAATGGTCTGTACTCAACTACTAACCTAAGGGTTGGTGGCTGAATCCTACCCGGCGACACTGTAGAAATAAAAAATGCCTGGCAATCTGCTGCCATAAAGATAATAGTCAGAAATTTCCATGTAATAATTCTACTCTATGATTGTCAAAAGTCGGAATCCATTCAATGCAAAGGCCTATCTATATTTTTGAAAGACAAAGGTTTTACCGTATTCAGATATTCAGTCTAAGATAACACAAAAGTCTACAGACTTATAAGGGATCTTTGCATTTCATCTTGCCTGGAGTCACCCACACTGGAAACCTACTAAGCTCAAATGAATGGCATGAGCCACCTCCCAGCTATTCTCCTCCAAGATCAAAATAACTGTTCTGGAAGTTCCCAAGATTGTTGATGGTTGACAAATCACTCGTCTTGACTTAGAGGTCCCCTTCCTGAGGGTATGCACATCAATTGAGTAGCTTTCCCTGAAAACCATCCTAGCTACAGAGTACTTTGTGAAACTGTTATTGCTCTGAATTCAACATCACCCATTCAACTGGTTCAACTGTATTTACTTCCCCAACAATGTTGATCCTCAGCAATTCTCACTAAACTTTTGGGATTAGAAAACCCCACATGAAAGTATTGGCGACCTCACTCCAGTGCTTACTCAATGCAAGAACCCATTGTTCTATTAAATTGGCATTCCATGATGCACACCTTCCCAACACGATTGCTGAAGACAAATGTGTGCATAAGCAAAGGTGGAGAAGAAAGCTGATCATACCCGGGTACCAAAAGATAAAATGTCTGGGGTCTTAAAGGCTTGCTGATAAACAAGTGGCCATCTACCTTAGAAGCATTAAAGCCCACATGGAAGAAGCTCACCAGCCTGTCTGACCATGTGGTGTTGAAGGGACCAGTTATCAGACATCAAAGAACTAAAAATCATATCAGTGGGTACCTATCTTCCTGATATGATCACTGAAGACAAACATGTGCATAAGCAAATGTGGTGAAGAAAGCTCATGGTGCCCAGCTTTCAAAAGATGTCATGCCTGGGGTCTTAAAGGCTTGCGGGTAAACAAGCAGCCATTTAGCTCAGAAGCATCAAAGCCCGCATGGTAGAAGCACAGCAGCCTGGTGACCACGAGGTGTAGAAGGGACCAGGTATCAAACGTTAAAGACAAAAAAATCATACCAGTGGGTGCCCACCTCCCTGATATGATCACTGAAGACAAATGCGTGCATAAGCAAATGTGGTGAAGAAAGCTGATGGTGCCCGACTATCAAAAGATAGAGCATCTGGGGTCTTAAAGGGTTGAAGATAAAGAAGCAGCCATCTAGCTCAGAAGCAATAAAGCCCACATGGAAGAAGCACACCAGCCTGTGTGACCACGAGGTGTCGAAGGGATCAGGTATCAAGCATCAAAGAACAAAAAATCATATCATTGTAAATGAGGATGAGTGGAGACTCAGAGCCCATCAGTAGGCAACTGTACACCCCGCTACTGAAGGGTTATGGGGAGGAGATGAGCCAGTCAGGGTGCAGGGTAACAACATATAATGAAACATATAACTTTCCTCTAGTTCTTAAATGCTTCCTCCCCACCACTATCATGATCCCAATTCTACCTTCCAAATCTGGCTAGACCAGATGATGTACATTGGTACAGATAGCAACTGGAAACACAGGGAATGCAGGACAGATGACTCCTTCAGGACCAGTGTTGAGAGTGGCTATGCCCAGAGGGTGGAGGGAATATGGGGTAGAAAGTGGGAACCGATTGCAAGAATCTAGATGCCTGACAAATGCTTAAAGAGTGAAGGGAAAATTCAAATCAGAGGCACTCTACATGCTGGACTGTGTGCTTCCTTTCTCTGGCACTTGGTAGAGTGAAGGCTCATCTCATGGGTAGCATTCAGATTTAAAGCGAAGCAAGACAGCACAGAGGTAAAGTGTGTGGGCTTTGGGTCCAGGTTGCCTGAGTTTGCTTCTGGTTTTTAAGTTAACTACAAAAACCAGTTGCCATAAGCACAGATGGAGCGGATGCATAGAGACAATAACTGATGCTATGGTTTATCGGGGACAGGGGTTGGGGAGTAAACAACGAATGCCAGATTGGGGAGGGAGCACTAGGATTGATTGTGATGATGAATGTACAACTCTTTTAAAAAGGGCATTCATTATGGAAGTGTATAATCTGTGAATGTTATATCAAGAGCTATTAAAATTAAATAGAGAGAATCCAAAGTTGACCAATGGTTATTATGGGTGAAGGAAGAAGAGTTTTTGCTTCAGGGGCAATGAGTTTATGTTAATGGTGGTGGAATCATTTAGAAAAGGATATCAATTATGGCTGCACAACATGAAGAATATAATCAGGGGCACTGAATTATACATGTAGAAGTTTTTGAAATGGAGACTGTTTTGGTGTGTATATTTTTGCCACAATTAAAAAGATACATTTACACAAATAATAGTAAAGAAGAGAATATTCTGAAATTGGTTGCGGTAATGATTGTACAACTCTTCTTGATATAATTGAACTATTGAATTATATGATATGTTGGTGAAAGGGCAATAGAACTGTTTAAAACAATAAACAAAGAGTTGGTTATGACAAGGTAATTTTTTAAATGTAAGTTGTCCTTTCATTTTAATAACCCTTATGATATTTTGTGACGATGATGATCATCATAATCTTCATTTTCAAGTCACTTAGGTTTAACAATTACATGGGGTATGTTTTAACCATTCATACACATCACTTCATTTCCATTGAGTCCTTAGACTGCCGGTAGATCCACCAGTTCACCTAGCCTCCCTCTTAGAGCATTTAATAAAGTCACCAGCACCCCAAACTCCCACAAAACAGCTCAATGATGACACAACAGATAGTCATTAGTCTAGTTAGTGGTAAAGTCTTAGTCTTTCAGATTCAAAGATCTCTAGCCCACAAGAGAAGATGGGAACGAGGTGGGGCTGAACCCAAGTCCAGGAGCTCCTTCTTCCCCAGCAGCCCCCTTTCCTTAAGAGCAGTGGTTCGACCCTTTCACTTGGTCTGCTGGGTGCCCAGGCTGGGGGAAGGGGAGTGTGGTGGCGGAGAAGGATTGTGGACAGAAACCCATAATCTCTTCTTGAGGAGTGGTCAGAAGACCCTAGTGTCAGAGACTTGGAGATGTAGTCAGAAGGCTGGCCACCTACACGAGTTACCCCAAGGCAACATCAGCGTTGCTGAGTGAACCAAAACCATCCTTGGGTACCATCTTCAGAAAGCCTTCTCCTTTTCCCTATCTCCACAGAGATGGGAACAGCCAGGAGCCAGTAGCTGAGACCCATCCTAGTGTTCCAGCAGGACTAGGGTACACCCATCAGACTCCTCTCTCTAAGAAGCTAGGCTTTTGCTTCAGGGTGAAATACATGGATAAGACAGCACTGTATGGCATTTTATTATTAATCCTTGTCCAATGTTCTGTCTTTGCTGCTTGCTTGCAAGTTGTAGGAAGACTTCACGTTTGTCAGACTCATTACTAAATGCACAAAGATGAACACATGATTTGTCACGTGATAGGTAATTGTAGCGTTCTTGTTAAATGAATGGATGACACAGATATACATTACAAAAACCCTCATGGCACTTGCACACTTCCACACCGACAGTCACAGAGAATCCTTGCATTATATAATAGAAAACATCCCCTTGTATTTTTGAAAATAAAGACTGGAGGGTTAGCTTTGGTTGTGTTGAGCTCTTAGCTGCAATGTCAGCAGTTAAACCTCACCTTGGCAGACAGTTGAGGTTGCCTGCTCCTATGAAGATTTAGTTTCAGAAAACATGTATAGGATTGCTATGAATCAGAATGGACTCCATTGTTATGGGTTTGGTCTGTTAGTTTCATTTCTAGCTCTACCACTTACAAATATTTTGCCTATAAGGAAATAATTTAAACTCTTTATTTTTTATCTGGAAAATGGGATAAAAAATTACCTCATGTGTTTTGTGGACATTAAATTAAGATAATGACAGAAAAGAAATAATTCCAGTGCTGGTAAATATTCCCTACATGCCAGAAAATATTATTTGGTAGAACAAGCTATATAATAGAATAACCAGGCAATAAAACCACATCTTCCATTTCATCCTAAATGCTTATAAAGTTTTCATGTCATTTCTATGTTGATTTTCATTACTGTCATCACTCAAAGAAATAATCTAACTGTAACTCACACTCAATTTATCTTAAAGATTTTAACATTCCACTGAAAATAAATGCGTTTAATTAGGGAGAGGAAGTGACGGCATCGCGCACGTGGCAAGCCTCTTCCATTAGCGATAGATAATGTTGTTTATGTTGTGATTCATGTAGGACATTTTCATATATAGGAGTGTGGTTACCGTTTCAAGAGGAGCTCCATCATCCATGCCTAGGGTCAATCCAGAAAGGAAGGGGCGGGGCGTAGAATCACTCTTTGTAATAGCCAACAGGTTGGTAAATTGTTGGTGCATGGTAGCACCTGTGGAGTAGCTACAGGAATGGTCATTGTTACAAAGACCTCTCCACATGTTTAAAATATACATGACCAAAAAAAGAAAAAGAAAGAAAGAACACAAAGCAAAGAAAAAAATCCAACAATTGCTATTGGGTCCATCCCCATTCCTCCCACTCACAGCAGCCCTGTCCTACAGAGTGGCCTTACCCCACAGGGTTTCCATGGAGCTCTTGTGGCATCGTGGGTTGTGTGTTGGGTTGGTAACTGCTACAGCAGCAATTGAACTCACTAGCATGGAGTCTCTTAAATATGGAGAATAAAGGAAACTCACAAACTTATGATCACAGCAGATCAGTCCGTCACCATTGCAGGCTAGACTACTGATGCTGGCAAGGAGCCATGGGTTATGCACACTGTTATAGATTAGAAACCAATTAGTTAAAATTGGTTCAATCCCCACTGACCGTCTAGTTCAGGGTATGGCTCATAACCATCATTTCCTTCTAGTCATACACAGACAAGTGCATGATGGTGAAACTGAGCTGGCAAGGAAAGAATAAGCAGACTCATTCTGCCTATGGGGCAAAGCTGGCTGGTCAGTGGTTATAAAGAACCCAGTGGAGACAGAAATGATGTGAAGATTCAAAATGGATCCAGGGGTCCCACTGTAAACTGTTGCTTTCCAAAAATCTAGTGCTCAGAATTTAAGCTGTAATACACAGTTTTCCCTGGTGTAGTATAGTAACTTTATAGCTTTGGCATTTGAGATCCTTCGTAATAATATCATCTTTGTATGATATACACCTATTCCAGTACACAGGCAACATAGCCTCCTTAAGCAAATTCTCTGGAATCCTATTTTCTCATAATTAAATTGAAATAGAACATTGAAATTAATACCATCAGAAGGATTAGATGACACTTCTGTTTGTACAAAGTACTCTCAATACAGAGGCTCAAATATTATAGATTACTTGTTCCGCCTCAAGTATCTTTCTTAGATTGTTCTTGATAGACTTGGTCTTCTTCACATCTATTTATACTGTTCTCTTCTGAAAGTTCTTTCTTCTCTCTCTCTCTCTCTTTCTCTCTCTCTCTCTTTCTCTCTCCCCACCTCTCTCCCCTTCCCTCGACCTCCTCCCCTCTGATGGTCTCATATTAATATGATGTTATGTAAATTATTGAAGAGTTTTGGTTTGTTAGCACGTTAAGCATTAGTCAAGACAATCATATTTGTGAACTGGGGCCCTCAAGGAAAGTAAGTCCAGCAGAAATCCCTTGGGAATTATTTATGCTTCCAAAATATTCCCTTCCTCTCTTCAACACCACCTAGGACCTACTCAGTGGGTGCAATTCTTCCCTTCAACCAAACCAGCAAAACAGACTCACTACCAGCAAATCAAGTCTGACCCACAATAATACAATGAGAGAGTGAATTGCCTCTTTGGGTTTCCTATTCTGTACATCATTAAGGGAGTATGACATTTCATCTTCCTCATATAAAGTGACTGGTAGATTTCAGATACTAGATTTACACTTAGCAGTCCAACACATAACCCAATATACTGTCAACCCAAATGAAAAATAAAAACCCACTGCTATCAAGGTAATTTTGAGCCATATTGACCCTGCAAGGCTGAACATCTATATGGGAGCTGATCGCCTCACTTTTCTCTCTCCCCCCGATGAAGGGCTTAAAACATTGGTCTGTAGTTGGCAGTCCAATACTCACCCAGTGCACTTTGACACCAGAAAACCAAAAGAAATTCACTTTCATCAGGCTGATTCGAACTCACTGTGGCCCTTTAGGATGGGGTATAAATGCCCCTGTGCATTTCCAAAATTGCCACTCATATGGGAATAGAAACCTTGTCTTTCTCCCCAAATACGGCCCCTGCACCACCAGGACTCCTAGATCAATATGAATAAAGCATTACTAATATTAAATAAAATTGCTATAGAGTAAATGATGTACCATATAATGTAATATATAACATTACACAGCACCCAGTAATATGAATATATCCTAATTTATATTAAGAATTGGTTATTTCTCAAAAAGTAAGATGTAGCTTACCCTAAAATATTATAACATTAGCATATAGTGATATGAACTATTAATATAACACAGAGAGGTACTTTGGGGCACAATATAAGATTAATTTCTTATTAGAAATGGATATTATTCACTTAATTCACCTCCCTGCATTTCTACTCCTCTAATTTTCTTTGTTGATTCTCTTTTCAAAACGCAAATCCCAGTATAACACTTACATTGTGACAGCTTTGTCCTTTCTGCACATTCGCCTATTCATCCGTATTAGTATGTGGAGCTAGTCATTCGGTTGTTGAATGTGGATGTCTTATCTTGTTAACATGTACAGATTTTTAGACTTTTAGTAAACATACAGAGCACACTTTCTCCACCTGTCCAGAACATCACTTTCCCTTCCAATATTGAGAGAAGCATGTCAGCAAGCAACTCTAAGACATTATTTCAGTGTTTCAAAAGACATAGTCCTCAAACATTAATAAATGCGGAGACTGACATTACTTGAAACCTGCTGCAGGCCACAGTTGCTGCTAGGTCTAAATAAATGTCTATAATTTACTGAAGTTGCATTGCGCTAGCAGGTAATCAATAGATGTTCTCTCTCTCTGTTTTCATGGTAAGATTGTTTGGTTGGATGTTGGCTCAATTTAGAATGTTTGCTTGTGCATGAAGGAGGGGCTGTTCCCTAGGCACCAAGCAGATGTGAGTGAAAAGAAGCAGAGTGCTCTCCATCCACAATCCAGTGCAACATTCACTTTTTCAATAAGTTATCATCGTTTCCTGATAACACTCTGCTGGTAACATTAAGATAATACTTACCTCAGTGACATGTTGTCAGATCTTGGGCACAAGTTATGCTGTCTGGCAGGAGTAATTTACCTGTTTCATAAAATTTATTGTGTACCAAGGAACCCCACTATATACATAGACTGTCCACAAACCCACTATTCACTTAGGCTGGTGTGCTTCTTTCACATGGACCTAGTTGATGCCTCATTTTGATGGCTGCTTGCTGGAAGACAGCCTTTAGGATTGCAGACACTATTCTTTTTGCTAGCTGCGTACCATCTTGTTTCTTCACCATGCTTTTCTATAGCATT
>NW_022106189.1:27093463-27095745 GCF_000313985.2 Echinops telfairi
CCACATTTGGATTTATGATCAAATTCATAAAAAATTGCGATATTTAGTTAATACAAAGAAATCAAAATTATACTTAACACTTATGTGGTATGATCATTCCAACTAAGGTCAGAATCACAGAATTGTGATCTGAGGCAAATAAATTTTCCATCACTTCAAGAAGAAATGGTTTAAGAAGTACTAAGCCTTGACAAGTCAAACATAGCAACACATGCCAAACAAATTCAAAAGATTCTTCTTTGGAGCAATTGGTTCTATTATCACATTCTTAGCAGCCATTTAGTTTCAGCAAAATATTATCCAACTATTATTATTTTACTCTGGAATCCACTGTACATGATTACATTTAATATTGTTTCAGTCCCTTATGCATAATTTCCACTTGTTCAATTTGATATCAACTTAGTTGAATCAGTTTATTTCTAGTCTGTGATTAACCAGGATAGGCCGTATGTTATTTGCTTTGCTTATTTTAGGGGTTTTGAAAGAGGATTGCATGTTATGAACTATTGCTGCTGTCACAGACCACTATCCTTCAGAGTTTAGGATCGATTCTGACAGCGCCACTACCTGTGAATGGTTTGGCATTAGCTTAACCTCACTGAATCTCAATTCACTCCCAGATAAAACAGGAATAATCAAATGTATTCCACTTCCTTTACAAGGTGTTTGAGAGAATTAAATGCAATCAAAGATGACAGAGCACCTTGTAATCTGCAAAGCACTGTATTAACGTAAGGGATTATTCATTTCATCATAATTAATAAACACTTGAACTCTCTACATCACAACATTGTGTAAGGAGTCTTTAGAGAAAAACATCTAATACCTTGGAATGCAAATCGATGAGTGAATTAATTTTTTCCTTTTATGATCTGCAAGGTTACTTTTTTTTTTTGCAAACCCAATGCTTTCTCCCACAGCTTAAAAAAAAATACAAGAAACTAGTTGGAAAAAGTGTGGGTTGTTGTCTCTGCATGACATGGGTTTGGTGGGGGACAAAAGGTGGAGGGACCTCGAGAAAGTTGCTTATTTTCACTCTGATTTTCAGTTACATCAAATCTTAGAGGAAGCCTGCCCTTTTAGTATCCTAGGCAGAGCCGAGAGGGGGGGGTGGAAACCCTGCATAATCTTTAATATACACATCTATTATTTATGTGCTCTGAGGAGAAACTAGAGAATGTATATTTATAACAATAAATAAAAGCCAGATACATAAACAGTTTCTTTACAAATGACACTATTTATTTAATACTTGTCTATATTAATGTCTATTTCATTCCTAAGTAATTTGTAGTTATTTTGTTTTCAAAAATGAAATACTTTTAATATTTAAGCAGAAGAAAAAAGATAACATTGAGTCAAAGGAGAAAATATGAGCTTTACAGTTTCATGTATATTTCCAAGTTGCTTCAAACTTATTATTTACCATGTCAATACCCACGTAATTTTCTGACCATAGTGATAGAAGTTTACATGGATAGGCACTTTTAATTAACTTTATATGATTAATAATATTATAATGACTATATATAGGTATACAAAAGATAGTTCTTTTTATTTCTTTGTCTCTGATGAAAACAAACTCTATTTGGATCTTGAAGCACATTTTCAGAATTCTTTCTAAACTGGGGGCAAATACATGTGCATATATATATGTGTGTGTGTGTGTGTGTGTGTGTGTACATGTACAAAATTATTATTATTATTATGAGCTTCCCTTGAGCTGATTTCAAGTCTTAGGAACTGTGTGCCCAACAAAAGGAAATACTCTGCAGCTTATGATGCCGTCATTGTGTCAGTCTGTCTCACTGAGAGTTGTCCTCTCTTCCTGACCCTCTCTCTGTCTTACCAGGCATGACAGCTCTTTCCAGGGATCGGTCCCTACTGATAACCTAGGTAGGTGCATGAAAGAAAGTCTCACCGTTCTCTCTTCTAAGGAACATTCTGACAGTAATTCTGCTAAGAGAGATTTATTTTCCAGCAATCCATTCAATATTCTTTTCTAAATACGTAATTGAATGCATCACAACTTTATCTTATTCATTGTCACATGAATCTAAGATGATTGAAAATATCATGGATTGGGCCAGGTGCACCTTATTCTTCAAAATAACACCTTTGCCATTGATTGTTTTTCACACTATTTTTCAAAAGTTTGGCTGGCATATAATTAATATATCATAAAACTCAATAGTTCCGTCACATCCATAGGAGTTGTACAATCATCACCACAGTCAGTTTTAGAACATTGTCTTCATTCTAGTATTTGTGTGTATTAG
>NW_022106189.1:27095971-27116273 GCF_000313985.2 Echinops telfairi
AAGACCAAGTGCTAGGATGCTACATTTTAACCTAATCTGCAAGAATCCACTTTCCACTGCATTCTGCATGTGAGCGAACCTATTAACATCCCTGGTCCATGGTCAAAGGGGATTCACCAGGGGCTTAATCCATGTGTATTTCCCCTTCATCCTTTTTTAAAAACTGAAACAGCTTTCAAATGGGCCAGAAGGAGATAGAATGATATTACACTTTGACCTAACTACCATACATCTGCTATAATTTCCTTTACAATGTTGTGTGGTAATAGGGATATTCACATCCCTAAGCTATAATTTCCTGCTTCACAGGGAGCTCAATCTCTGTGTGGCCCTGAAAATGAATTTTGGGCTTTCACTGTCTTTCATAGGCTTCTGCAAACCAGGTGTTCACAATTTAAGCTCTGATACCATTCCCTCCTTCAGATTTGGATTATGTTATTTACAATCCTTGAATCACACAGGTTAGTGTGCATCTTCCTTATGGATTTAGTTGACTCCTTCTTAGATGGCTGCTTGTTTGAAAACAACCTTTAAGACCTCAGATGTTATTCTTCCTGATAGCCAGGCACCATTTAGCCTATTCACCACACTTTGCTATAGCGGCTATATCTTTAGTGATCTTTTCATGAGCTCGGTCATCAAGAAGGGCCATATCATAAGTACTAATTGTCCTTAGATTGGTGCAAGCCCCAAATCCATTCATGTATCTATGGTTTATATATGTCTCTGATTCAACTTGGGGACCTCATTGTCAAATAAGAAGTAAACACAACATCACCCTTCTCCAGCCATCATTTTAAGGGCTAACTTTTAAAATTCCATTTAAAGCATTCACATTTGTTGAATTGCATGCAATCTTACTTGCTCTAGATGTTAAAAATACAGTTCTTTTTGGTTAAAGAAAACATCTCATCTTGTTTTAATATTTTCCTTTTGGTCTTTGCTCATTGTTCTTATTTTTACAGTGAAAATATAATTGCTTGTGCACGAACAGAATTTCTTCTTTTCTACTTTCAATAACGTATAAGAAAATACTTGGCATGTTGCAGGGAAACGTGGATGACACATTTATAATATAATCTGTAACTCATTTTTTTAATTGGAAAAATGTTCTTAGAGAATTAGAGAGCATCTGAGTTTGCAACAAGGAGTAAATATTTAGATCCTTGTAAATTTAAGTAAAAATAGAATTTAGTAGCACCAAGGGAGAAAGCCATTTAGTTTGAGCCCTGGTTCTTAATTTGCGCCCTCAATTTCTTCTTTCATCCCTGGAGTTGCATTCTTTGATGGTAGCCATCTCACTGTGACTCTGTAATGCCTGCAGAGCAAATGGCACTGGAATCACTTAACCCCTCTTTTTCCACACCATACATTTGAGCATCATTCCATAGAAAGGGAACATTACCCCCATTTTGTAGACAAGTTAAATAATGCATAGGATCTTTCCTGATTTTAAACCATTCAGCATGAATTTTTTTCTCTCTCTTTGAATGACTGTTTATTGTTAGCTGTACAAGCTCCACATGAGAACAATGAAGTATTCTGGAATTCCCATTCTTCAAGTGATCTTCATAATGTGTTATTATCTACATAGTCGAATGGTTTAGCATAGTCCATAATTTATCTTTAAAAAGCCTTTTTAGATACTCTGATTTCAGCAAAATCCTTCTGCTGTCATCAAAGACACCACAGGTTCCCATACTCTTCTGAACCCAGCTTGAATTTATGGCAAGTCCTTGTTTCTGTCCTGTTTAACTCTGAATTATCTTCAACAAAAGTGTACTTGTATGTGACATTAATTATATGTTACAAATTTCTGCACTCTACTGGGTCATCTTACTTTGAAATGAGGACAAATCTGTATCTCCTAGTTGATTGGCCAAAAAGGTGCCTTCCAAAGTTCTTGATATAGACTAATGAGTGCTTCCAGCATTGCCTGTCGTTTTGAAGTGCCATTGAGTCCTTTGGGACTTACAGCAATCCCATTCATAACAAAACAAAACCATTCCTTCCCCAGGCTCACAGTTGTTATGTTTGAGACCCTTGGTGCAGCAAGTGCGTCAATCCATCTCCTTAAGTGTTTCCTCTTTTTGTGTGACCTACCATTCCCAGCATGCCGTTCTGTTCCAGCCACAGATCTTTTCTGATAACATGTCCAAAAGAGGTGAGAGTAAGTTTCACAATTTTGGTTATGCTTTTTCAAAGACAGATGTGTTTGTTCTTCTGGAAGGACATGTTAACTTCAATTTTCTTTTTAACACCATACCTCAAAGGTAGCAGTTATTCTGTAATTGTCCTTGCTTAATGCTGCATAAGATTTGGGGAATATCTCAACTGGTATCCTGTTAATTCCTGAGTCTTGTGTTTTTGCCATTGGTTTCAGTGGAGCATAGACTTCTTCTGCCAATACCACTAGAGTTGGTTACATGTCATTTTTTGCAGTGGTTGAATGTTCACCAATTATTTTTTGGTAATATGATCCAGGGCATTCCTTACATCTCTTTTCAATGCTTCCTGAGTAGTCAAATATGTTGCATGCAGAATATTTTGATACTGTGCCTTGATATATATATTGCAGATTAAAAAGGGTTGAACATCTTATTCCCTTTAAGCGTTCTTACCCCAGGTCTTTGTACTTTTCACTTATTATCATTGACTTTATCTCCTGAAGCTGCCAGTTGAAAGTTTCTATCCAGGTATTTTACTTCATAATTTGTTTTTTCTTCCATTTGTTTTAACTTTTGCATACTCCCAGTTTCAGGATAATTTCTGTTTTCTAGTTTTAGTCTTTGTAGTCCCCTATGCTATTTTTTCAGTGACCATTAGTTATCTTCAAGTGAGATGTTTCCGATGCCATCCTCAAGTTTGTCTGGACTTTTGCCATTAGTGTTGCATCAAATTTATTTTTGAAATGATCTCTAAATTCAGGTGAAATGAACTCAAAATTCTTATTTTGGCTTTCCTGATTGACTGAACATCTTTTTCAGCTTCATCCTTAATCTGGATGTGGGCAATTGATGATCTGTTCCACAGTTGGGCTTGGCTTTGGTTTGGCTGATGATATTGAACTTCCTCATCATCTTTTTTCCAAAGATGAAGTCAATTTGATTTCCTAATATTCCAACTGGTGATATCTTCTTTATAGTCATCCGTTATGTTGATGAATAAAGCTATTTGCGATGAAAGAGGCATTGGGCATCTAAATTTCTATCATACAATCTCCAGCTTCCTTTGTATCACCATGGCCATATTTTCTAACTTCTTTGTTTGCATCTTTTGCTTTTCCATCACCAGTAATTACTAATGCATCTCAATAGCATGTTTGATCAATTTTAGACTTAAGAAGCTGGCAGAATTCTTCAATTTCTTCATCATTGACTTTAGTAGCTGTATACATTTAAATAATAATTGTTTAAACTGGTATTCTTTGTAGGCATGTAGGTATTAGTCTGTCACAGATATCATTGTACATTAAGGTTGATCTTGAAACATTCTTTTTGATGGTGAATGTGACACCATTCTTCTTCAACTAGTAATATTGTAAAGCATATGAATGTCTCATTCACAATGTCCAAAGTCAGTCCATTTTAGCTCTATAATGCCTAGGTTATCTGTGATAGGTAGGTTTACTGTGCCAACCTGACCAATGGGAACATATGGGATTAATCAGATCCCAGTTTCATTGAAGGGCAAAGAGATGAATGGCTCAGCAAGCCCCACTCCTCTCTCTCTGGCTCTCTGGTGATCAGACCAGTGTGTGACTGCTTTAGCTTGTTCTCTGTCTCACCTTATGAGCTACATTCCTTGAAGGACAGCCAACCCATGGATCATGTTGCTAAAACTTGAGGTTCCTCTGAGACCTGCTTCTCCATGCTCCTGGTGTATACATCCCTTGAGCTTGTTGCAATCAAATCCTGTCAGTTTGCATTGCTTGAGTTCAATATCCTATCTGGGCCTGCTTTGCTAAGCTCCTGACTGTTGGTGACATGCCCTGCTGTTTGCTGCTTGTGGTTGGACTCTGCCTGCATTGCCTCAGGGAAGACTCAGGGAAGCTGCCTGCTTCCTTGTTCTTGGACCCAGCAGCCCTAAACCCTCTGTACTGCCATGTGGACTAATTAGTTGTTATATTCCTTCATGCTGTATATATCTATCTCTATCTATTCCATTCAGTGATTCTCGACTTTCCTAATGCCGCGACCCTTTAATACAGTTCCTTATATTGTGGTAACCCCCAAACCATAAAATTATTTTCAGGGCTATTTCATAACTGTAATTTTGCTACTGTTATGAAATGGATGACCCCTGTGAAAGGGTTATTCAACCCCAAAAGGGTCACGACCCACAGGTTGAGAACTGCTAATCTTTATCTATCTATATCTATATCATCATACGTATCCTGGTTTTGTTTCTCTAGAGAACCCAGTCTAACACAATATCCATCTTTATACTTTTTATTTCATTTTTGATGACTACAGATTCACATTTCATACAGTTTATGTTCTGGTTATTAATGGATATTTGCAGCTGTTTCTTTTCACATTGAGTAGTGCCAATAAATAGTTGAATAAGTGAAGATCCTGCAAATTTCGCTCCATGTACATCATTCAAGTGGACTGTTTTGAAGAGACAGCTCTTCCCCAGTTGTGTTTTGAATGCCTTCCATCTCAGGGGCTCTCCCCCTGCCCAATATCACATAATGTTCCACCGCTATTCACAAAATGTTCAGTGGTTAATGTTTTCTGAAGTGGCTTGTTCCGTCTTCTTAACCTGTCTCAGACTGGAAGCTCTGTTAAAACCTGTCTACCATTGGTGACCCTTCTGATATTTCAAACACTAATGACAATCATCCGGCATCACAGCAACACAGGAACCACCACAGTAAAGCAAACTGTACAATGCGCGGTGGCAAGATGAAGTTTTCCACTCTGTGGCTGTAAGTATCACAGTCTCAGAAAAACAGAGGGACAATTGTAATCTGTTCTTTAGGGTTGCCATGAGTCAGCGTCAACTCAGTGGCAGCAAATGAGTGTCATTGAGGATGTCTGTTGTAAAATAGGCCAGGAAATTCCTGATCAGCAATCACCTAGAGCTATCCTGACAAAGAAGATTAACACATACAAAGGTGGTTAACCAAGAACCGAGAACCTGCAACTTTGTAAGTTTTAATTAAACATATGCCAATATACATGCAGCCCTAATTGCAATTTTAATCTTTATAACCCTCTGCAATTATAACCTCTGTAATTTCTGGTAGCACCTTGTCAAAAGTCTTAACCCCCTGTTTGCTTTTTTTATAGAACCCTATTACCTTGTGATAAACTCCTATTTTTACTGTAAGCAAATTTGTGGGGTTTGTTTGTTTGTTTGTTTGCTTGCTTGTTTGTTTTTCTGCTTGAAATATTTTACTTGTATGTGATCTTATTTTTTCTATAATTTGTGCATCTTTAAGAATTGTTCTTAATTGAGAGCTAATACATATATCTTATCACATCAAGCAGGATTGTATAATTGCCATCTCAATCAGTTTCCAAACTTGAAATTTTTGTGTGACAGCTTTCATGAAGATGATTTGTATGTGTTTGAAAATGGAAGGATGAAGTTCAGATCAGTGTGAAATATGTATGCTATAAAAATAAAAACTGTAAAAACAGGCAATGTTGAGTCAGAGAGAAAGAGAGAGAGAGTCCCAGTTACGAAAGCACGTGTCATTTCAACAGATCATGTAAAATTTGGTCAAAATGAAAGATCTTTGTTTGGATCTGTCTTTTACCTGAATACAGTCTTGGTATAAATCTCCTTTCCTTATTTCTTCTTGGATAAAGAAGACACGTCTCTCTTTGACAGCTGAAGCACATTCATCCAATGACAAGCTGAATTCGAAGCAACAGTGAAGCCCTTTTCTGAAAATGCCCTCCATATAGATTTGCAATCATTTTTTCTCTTTTTTTCAGATTTGCAATCTCTTAGAACCATGATGTTTGCCTAAATTTTGGCGCCTCATGTCAAGGTTGAGGAACTGAGGAGAAGAGAATGCTGTCAGTTTTTTTGAATACTTCAGTTAATCCTTGAAGAAGCCACCAATTTTTTTGCTTCCTGTAGGAGTAGTTCATGATGAGCTACTTTGCAGTGTTGAAATTTCATAAATAGTTCGATCATTTGCCCATTTTCCTCTTTATTAATTGTTATTCCTTTGGAATTATGGAACAAGAAATCAGCCAGTGCTCTGGATTGCAAATACCATCAGACTGACAGTAAGGAGACCACATTTATCGTCCAAATTTTTCTTCTAACATTTAAATGCTCATTAAGATATACATAAGCCTATCTAAGGCAAGTGCTTATGAATAAAATAAGAAATTCGAACATTATAGCATATTATCTCTAAACTAGAGTTTAGAGATATGAACTGATATTATTTTAAAAAATAAATGACATTTTTCAAATATATATATTTAAATTAAAACACACACTTGTTTTTATGTATATCAATTTCAGGCTCTAGAACCCCTAGGATAATTTTTGGACAACACTGAACATGTCCATTAGAAAATCTGAGTCATTTTAAAAAGTAATAAAACACGTGCTCACTTTTCATGAAACTCTGTGGGCCAATCTTCTCATGGACACTGTTATTAAAATGCTTCCCTTGGTCTATCTTTTATACCTGGATGTTAATGCCTAATCTTTATCAGACTTAGCTTGGGGATTTTTAAGTTCGGTGTGCTGGTTTATTTAATATTTGAAAATTATGCTTTTGAAAATTCTCTGAGAGGGGAGCGCATTGGATGAAGGGTTTTCCAGGAAAGCTTCATGTCCTTGTTAATAAAATAATAATACATATCCCCTAGCCACCATCTCTTTTTTTCCACAAGCTTTGGATGTGGTTCAAAACAATCAATGTGTGCCCCACAAAGCTAGCTCACTAATACCTCTTTGTCATTTAGAGCTTGCAAGGAGTCAGTGACCTTGAAAACAGGGAGCTGCTTCTTTTCAAATCAGATAAATGATAGGAAAAGCCTAGCAAATGACATAATTTCAGCACGATGGCTGAAGATAAAGGTATCTAAAGAGAATATTTTTAGAGAGGATTTCAAAATGATGTGTTCAAACTGTAGTACCAGAGGGAAGTCTGTTTCATTTCATTACCTCCAAAGCATTTGGGTGCCTGGATTCTATTGTCCGTCTGCTTGCAGCGCAGCCATAGATGCACCGTGTGTTTCTCCAGTATGCACATTGTCAGTAAAGGCCTAGCACACCTCTGAAGCCTAGTCTTCAAGAAGGTGTATTGTTGAAAACTTATGTTTTAAGAGTTCCTATTCTAACCCCTGCTCTTATTTGATAAGTCACTGCCTCAAGGAAGGCTTCCCTGATCTCCCCCATGGTCAGACATGTCCTTTGCCACCCGTATGCCCAGATGCTCTCCTTTTATTTGGCATTATGCACAGATGAATGGAAAAGGACATCATGCTTAGTGAAGCAGAAGGGTAGGAACAAAAGAAGGAAGACTTGACAAGCTTGGGGAGAGGGGCACATCTGATCAGAGCACCCAGGAGCAAATAAAGAGGGAAGGAGAGTGAGTGGAACACTTCCTGGCCCACCAAGCCCTGAGGATGATATTCCTGCTCAGAGCAGACAATGCACAGAGAAGATCATAGGCCCGGCCCCACCACCAGAAACGACGTCCCTCACTGAACCAGAGCACTACAGGGAACAACAGCGGAGACAGAGTGTGGGAATTGTGCTCAATCTGACCCCATCACAGTGGGGTGAAACACTAAGGGCACGCAACAGAGCAGCAAGGGGAGCAAAGCAATGAAGTCACCAGGAAATACCAAAACACAGACTTTGGGGATAGAGTGTGGCACCCCTTCAGACTGGAAAACACTCACCAAGGTCAAAAAACAGACCTGGATCTATTTATAGGCTTTTCCTTTTTTGTCATTGGCTTTTTTTTTTTGCTGTTGTTATTTTGTTGTTGTTTTTGTTTTGTTGTTGTTTTTGGTGGTGTTGTCCTTTGTTGTTTTGCTTGGCTTTGGCTTTTTTGTGCGCTTATTAATGTTTACATGTCTATCTAGATAAGATAGACGGGATAAACAATTCAGAGATGAAAACAACAGGACCGACAGTTCCGGGGTGGGGGAGGCATGGGGGTAGTAGAAAGGAAGGGGTATGTGTCAAACAACCCAGGGACAAGGGAACAACAAGTGAACTAAAATCGATGGAGAGAAGGGCATAGGATGCCTAGTGGTGATTAATTGAATGGTGTGGGGGGCACCCATGGAGTGGAGACCCAAAGCCAATCTGTGACAATTGGATGTCCCCTTACAGAAGTGTCACAAGGAAGAGATGAGCCATTCAGGGTGCAGGATACAACCAATGGAACATTCAACTTCCCTCTAGTTCTTTAATGCTTCCTCCCATACTATCATGACCTCACTTCTACATTACTAGACCAGAACATGTACAGTGCTACAGATAAGAGCCCACAACACAGGGAATCCAGGACAGATAAACCCCTCAGGACTAATAATGAGAATAGAGATACCGGGAGGGTAAGGGTAAGGTGGGGGTAGAAAGGGAGAATAGATCACAAGGATCGATGCCCTCCCAAGTGGATGAAAAACAGAAAAGTTGGTGATGGGAGACAGCAGACAATGTAATATATGAAAATAATAATTTATAACTTATCAAGAGTTCATGAGGGAGGGAATTGGTAGGGAAGAGAGGGGAAAAATGAGCTGATACCAAGGGCTCAAGTAGAATGAAAATGCTTTGAAATAATAATGGCAACATAGGTACAAATGTGCTTGACACAATGTATGTATGTATGGATTGTGATAAGAGCTGTAAGAGCCCCCAATAAAAATATTTAATTTAAAAAATGGAAGAAAAATTGTGAAATAGAAAAAAAAAATTTTGAAGGAAGAAAAAATGTACTTGTTTCAGCTGGGATTCTCTATGAGTGAAATGTGAGATAAAAATGATAGCATTACATGGAAGCAGCACACCAACACGTGTGATCATGAAGGGCCGAAGGGACCAGGCTTCAAACACCAAAGGCAGGGGGGGAGTATCATATCCTCATCAATGAGGGTGGCGCATGATGGAGACCCAATGTCGATCTCTAGACAACTGGACATATCTTGCAGAGGGGTAGTGGGGAGGAGATGAGTCACTTAGGGTTCAGTATAGTAATAATGAAACCCACAACCTTCCTCTAGTTCTTAAACACTTCTTCCCCCCAACTACCATAACCCCAATTCTGGCTTGCAAACCTGGTTAGACCAGAGGATGCATAGCAGTACAGATGGGAATTGGAAACGCAGGGAATCTAGGACAGATGAATCCCTCAGGACCAGGAGTGATAGTGGCGATACCAGGGGGTAGAAAGGGGGAATTGATCACAGGGATCTACATATAACCTCCTCTCTGGGGATGGGCAGCAGAGGGGTGGGTGAAGGGAGATGCCGGGCAGTGTAAGATAAGATATAATAATAATTTATAAATTATTAAGGGTTCATGGGTGAGGGAGGAGTGGGAAGGGAGGGGGAAGGGTAAAAAGGAAAATAAGCTGATTCTGGGATCCCAAGAGGAAAGCGAATTTTTGGGAATGATGAGGGCAACAAATGTATACATGTGCTTTACACAATTGATCTATGTATTGTGATGAATTGTATGAGCCCCAATAAAATGATTAAATTAAAAAAAATAAAAAAAATAAATAAATAAAAATTTTATAAAGAAAAAAAATGATAGCATTAATTTCAGTTGGACATCCTATGAAAACCTCAGGGAATACTTTTGTCCTGCCTGATGGCTACACAGTTTCCCAAACACTGAAGAAGGTTCTGTTTCCATCTTTACTACGTCTTCCTTGGAAACCTTGTTGTTCTTTGATTCAGGACATTTCTATGGAAGAAGGATCTTCTTCTTCTTCCTCTGCTTCTGCTTTATTTTGCTCCCTTCCTCGGGAAGTAGGAAGAATCGCACCCTTCTTTAGCAAGGAACACAGTGACACAAAACCATGATATTAGTGAAGGATTCCTTTTGAAGGGTCCTGGGCAAAGCAGCCTGGTGACAGCCTATCCCAACACAGATAATACATCAACACTAATATAACATTCATCAAAAGAAAACCCATTTTAACCTAGTCATTTTCTCATTGAATGTTCAACGCAATGGCTTCCTCAAATGAGAGTAATGCACAGCTGGAATCTATGTGGATGTTTGTGCCAAATTCTTCTGAAGAAAAGCGATCCTTCTATTTGAAGAAATTTAAAATAACAAATTGAAGAGCACTATTATAAATGATGGTTTTAAGCAAAGGAACACTGTAAACCTTGGGTGGAGGAATATGGCCATTATAGTATGGTCAATGTGTGTGTGTGTGTGTGTGTGTGTTTGTATGTACACATATATGTAGGTCTAAATGCATTTGCTCTTTGAAAATACATTGTGATTTAAGTCTCATTAATGTATTTTTTTGTGTGTGTGTATTATTATTTTTTTTCTTCTTTAACATTTTATTAGGGGCTCATACAACTCTTATCACAATCCATACACACATCAATTGTGTAAAGCACATTTGTACATTCATTGCCCTCATCATTCTCAAAACATTTTCTCTCCACTTAAACCCCCGGCATTAGGTCCTCATTTTCCCTCTCCCTCCCCGCTCCTCCCTCCCTCATGAGCCCTTGATAGTTTATAAATTGTTATTTTGTCATATCTTGCCCTGTCCAACGTCTCCCTTCACCCACTTTTCTGTTGTCCGTCCCCCAGGGAGGAGGGCACATATAGTTCCTTATAATCGGTTTCCTCTTTCCTACCCTCTCCCTCTACCCTCGTATTTTTGAAGTGTTCTACAAATCATAATATGACCCCCACAAAAGCTATTGCATGATTTCTTTATCCCTTAGAGTTTGTCTGAAACTCCCTTGAAATTAATGTAGCGTGACAGATCAATTAGATGCAAGAACAGATGTAGATTATGAGTGATGTACATTCTGAGGCCAAACTTTTAATTTCACCAAATATTATTTTCCATCCTAATGATTACATTACACTGGAATGTTGGAATCTCAATTTCCCCTTCCATTTCATTTAATAGAACCTGTGCCCCTCTGAGCTCTTAAGGAGATGTTCGCTTTAAATCACACTGACTTCATCCCTTGCCATGGACATATGTTGAAGACATAAAAGCCTTGTGGAGAGTCACCACTGGGGCCTGAGAGACCTCAAAGGAATATTAAGACCTTGTGTTTAATGGGAACTGCCTCAAACACCAAACACAAATCCTCCCCATGGAATACTAATGGCTTTTGTGTACAGCTACATTTTCTGGGGAGTTTTTCAAAGTTGATGTATAAAACAACCTTTGTGTGGGTGATTAGAAAATCCGACTCCAGCTCAGAAACAAAAAGGCGGCTTTCCGTACACCACCATTGCATAGTAGCTGGACACAGGCATAAGTAGAGGGTGCTTTGAATAGCTGCAAAGCAACACACGTGGTAATGGTAACTCATGGACTGTGCATCACATGCTTTCAGTTGAGATGAAGACTTACTCCAAAAGGCTTTCTAAATGCCTGAGCAATCGCTGCTAGTTGGGTCTTTTTTATCTCGCTGAATTTATGTTGTTGACTTTGTCCAAAAGTTACAGTTCTTTTTCTCCCTTCTAGATACCTGGGTCTGGTTTCATGGTTCAACAGGATTCATTGATAAGAGCACAAAAAGTTTAGAGAAGGGCAATTACCTAAAATGACCTTGTCCTGCCCTCATAATAGGTCTCTATTATCATCATTCACTGCACTAAGGAGTCCAGGACTAAAGATCAGACTTGACATAAGGAATTCCTGATGATCATTTTTTTAATTGTTACTTGGGCACCTAGGAATCCCAGGAGATGGCAAAGCAAGGATGAGGAATGTACTGTGGAGCAAGTAAACCCGTAAATCCTTGTGTTCAAACACAGGGACATCGCTGTCTCACTTTAGGCGCTCCAAAACGTAGAGTCATGCATGTATTCAAATAACATTTTTAATTGCCTAAATAAAAGGTGAAGCCTATAATAAGAACTGATTGGCGCAAATGTAATATGCCATATGTACTTGGGCCACATTTTGACTAGGGTGTCAAGAAGGTTCTGGAGGTGAGGGATCCTCTGATACTCTGTCTTGTTAACATCACCATGGCAAAGGGGAATGGCATTTACCTGATAGCCATTTACCCGCAAGCACAGCTTCCCGTGCAACCTTGCCGTTTGTTTCTTGAAGCGGAGTACATGAAGCTGATACTTCAAAAGAGGCCAGTGTCTAAGGTACAATGGTCTGTACTATGGTTTTCTCGACCTCAATATGATTTTAAGAAACCAATTTGCTCAAGACCCAAAACTCAAAAGACCATTTCAGGGTGTTGGGTTGGATAGGTCACTCCTCCAGAGACCCCAAGAATCTGAATTTTGAGAAATTCAAAACTGTCTACCTCCTGGGAGCTGCCCTGGGTGAACTGAGTCTCTACACGTGGACTCTCCAGTAGAAGAGCCCCCGGTTCCATGAGGTTATTGAGCACTTAAAATAAGGGGAACCTGAGCTAAGATGTTCTGTGAGTATAAGATAAACGTTGGATTTTAAAGAGTAAAAAGCAATCACCAAAATATATAAAGCCTCGGGATAATTGGTATACGGGGGACATTGTGGCAATGGTATTTGAAATGTGTTGACTTAATAAAATACCATAGTGCAATATGGTTCACCTGTTCCCTTGTTTTCCTCAATGCGTCTATGACAAATGTTCAGGTGACACATGTGCACAGACCTTTTCTGTTAGATGGCACTGCTCCAGGTGCAGAGCTCTGGTGTCAGTAATTAGGAAACATTCTGGGCGGTTGAATGTGCTTCCAGGATTGTGGCCCTTAGACTGTGATCAAACTAATACAGGATTTAAAAGATATATACCATACAAATAGTATAGACTTTATTATGTGATGAGTATAATGGCTACCTTTTTCATGTCAAGCAAAACATGTTTGAACATCTTTCTGTGGTCAAAATGTGGTTGCAGACAAGTTCTCTCAGTAACACACCTATCTTAGCCTCTTCTGGTGCCTTCACAGAAAATAAATGAAAAATGGAAATCAATTTTTTTTTGTCATGAGAAAAATAATAACAGGATTACGAGGACCTGGCTATTATCAAATTTTCAACAAAAAACCAAGCAGATGTCTTCTCAAATCATTTAATCTCAGCAACCATTTAGAGAGATGCTGCCTCATAAACTAACAGATTTTATACGGATGTAACTTTCTCAGCATGGTCATGAAGCCCCTAAAGATGGATCCAAGGCAAGGAGTTCAGCTCAGAAGGTTATAGCAGCTGCTGTCTGGGATTCTAGGCGAGTATTCTTGATGGAGTTTCACAAAGCACCCTAGATTATCATGGGGGCTAATTATGAAGAGTTTTAATATAGTTAATTACTACATTGCTGGGAAAAGGCCAACAGAATTTTGTTGAGAAATATTTTTCCATTACAACAATGTACCTGCTCATTTTTCAATATAAGGATATTTTATGAGAATTTTGTTGAGAAATCTTACACTGTCCACCCTATAGCACCCATCCTGTCTCTTCAAGCCACTTTTTATTCCCAAGATGCAAATGCAAACAATCAAAAGGAATATATTTTGAGTCCCTTGAGAATACCCAAACTGCCGTTTTTGACATTTTTACAGAATCCTCTGGCTGTACTTATTTGGAGACAGATTTGTTTGTTTGGCAGTTCATGCATGCTGCTTCAATATTCTTTGCCAACACCCTAATTCTATGGATCACTTCCTCTTCTCCAATTTTCGATATTCAATGTCCAACTTTCACATGCATATGAGCTGATTGAAAATACCATGACTTGAGTCAGGTGCACCTGAATCCTTAAAGTGACATCCTTGCTCTGCAACACCTTAAAGAGGTCTTGTGTAGCAGATTTCCCCAATGCAATGTGTCATCTGATTATGTGACGGCTGCTGAGAATGAAATGTCTCTATCAACAAGTGCTATGTTGAAGACTTTAAGTTGATTGGCTAGAAAAAAAAATTGAAGTCATTGAGATTTGAAAAACATTGGTTATAGAACCCTAATTAAAATAATGCGGGTGGGCTTATTTTACACATAAAATGCATTGGGATATTTGCCTAGAAATATGGTATGTGAATTTTATACATACTAATTTGTCTTTGTAACACTAAGTACTACTATTGTCCCCATGGTATGCATTGTCAGTCTGACTGGCACAGAGATAAAGTGCTGCGTTCAATGTTACCAAGCTAGTGCACTAAAGAGTCGGTATTTGAAATCAATCAGTGAGGTTCACGAGTCCATCTTTTCCACATTATTCTTTACTCATGGAGATATTAAAAAAAGCATTATATTCAACATCGATTTTGTACTAGAAGTAACAATATTAATAAAATGATTATGAGATGATGTGTACTGAATGTCTTCTATATACCAGCAATTAAAAAAACTATTTTCATTTACATTTAATTTTCACATATTATTATATATTGTGCAACACATATACTATATCTTATATCATTTTTAAAATTTTACCTATTCTTAGAATTACTTTTATTTCACTGAATTCCTCCTTTATGTATAGAATTGAGGTGGAACTCATATTTTCTTCTGTTTCAAAACATGTGACTCATGACAGTGTGAATTACTTCATCAGCTAAAGGATTAGCACATGCATCTTTGTTTTTCAACTGTTACCTATTTGGTTGTTGTGATAGTTCAGATTTATTGTGCCAACCTGGCCGATAAACACATGTGGTGTTAACTGAAGGGCAGAGAGATAAATAGCTAGGTGAGTCTCGCCCTCTGGTTCTCTGGTCTCTTGTTCGCTGATGGTCAGACCAGTGTGCAGCTTTAGTGCTTGGCCTCAGCCGGGAAGGCTCACTTCCTGCAAGAAATCCCTGAGGAGAAGCCACAAGAACCTACCCTGATGCAGCCCTGGGTGCTGGAGCAGCCTTGTAGAGACCCCTGCCAGTGCTGAGATGCTTACACGTTCGTTCACTGATTAGGCTTTCCTCCTGCAGTTGGCATCATTGTGTGTGTTTTCTGAGTTTGAGGACATTGTAGATCAGTGTCGGACATATGGGCTAATGTTGGACTTATGGGCTTGGATTGGACTGGGTATGGATGCTTTCTTAATGTGCACTTACCTTTTATATAAAACTCTCTTATATACATATGAGTTTCTGTGGATTGTTTCTCGAGTCTACCCTGACTAACACATTTGTTGGTTGGTAATTCTCCCTCTTTCCTCTTGTTTCATTCCTCCTTGCCCCAGTGTCTCCATCACGATCAATGCCTGCTTCTTTTGGTATGAAAACCATGTTTCTTGATGATTAAAAAAATAATAGTTATCTTATACAGTACTTGTGTTTATGGGATTGACTAAGTTTGCTCATCATAACATCTTCCATATCTCTTTACATTTTTGAAGGGCAATGGTGTCATTTTGAGGCCTAAGGTGCACCTTACCCAAAGCCATGATATTTTCAGTGGCTTCATTTACATGTGAAAGTTGCACATTGAATAAAGAAGAGCGAAGAGAAAACATTTGAATTACATTTCTGGTGAAGAATGTTGATAGTACAATAGAATGCCCAAAGAACAAATATATCCGCTTTGCAAGGACAGCTAGAATGCTCTTTAGGAGGAAGGATGGAAAGAGTTGTCTCGCATACTTTTGACAAGTATGTTTATCAGGAAATAGCTAGGGCCAGTCGCTGGAAAAGGACATCATGCTTGATAAAGAAAAAGGGTGGTGAAGAAGCAGAAAAACAAACTTGATGGAGTGATACCGTGGCTGCAGCAATGGACTCCACATCACAATCGTGACGTTGGCTCGGGACCCAGTAGTGTTTCTTTCTGTTGGAAATAGGGGAACTATGAGTTGGAACTGACTTGATGGCACCTACCAACAAAATAGCACTGCCATGAGTCCGAAATGGCTTGCAGGCACACCACGATGAGCCACTTAGTTCATGCTCTCTCTGAATATAATCTCAGCATTCAGTAGACCAGCAAGGGTTTCTTCCAATGATCCTGAGGCATCTCAAGAGCCTCTCCAATGGAAGTTATTTGAAAGTAAGAGGTGTCACATGTAGTTCTTTAAGAGAATAAACGTGATTTACCCATGATGTCTTTCCTTGCCTTACCTTCCGGGAGCCAGCCATGGCGGGGACTGATCTTCGCTAATGTAGATGATGACATTGGCCTTACTAACACACTGAAGGGAGCCAGGTCTTCAAATGACTTTGAGGGATGCATCCAATCCATTGTCATGTTCTGTTCCGCTGAGAACAACGACATGACAGAGGTCTAAATAACCTCTTCAGTCTTTATGTCGCTTTGTTACTGATTCTAGGCCTCCCCCTCAAATAAAGCAGGTAGAAAAATAGCGCATGCGTTAATCCAGCACTTAAGCAAGGGTAGCCGATACGACGGAATTAAAGCACCATGCATTCCAATATGCACAGTGTTTATAATCTCAAGAAAAGAATAAATAAAATAGACATGAAACAATTCCTGGATGCAGAGGAGAAAAAATAAAGAGTCTCAAATTCTCTCATGTAACCCAGGGGCTTTACAACAAAATGAAGGACCCACTGGAACGTGTTTACACAGAAAGAAACCAGGGATGGTACAGTGGCTTCGTCTTGACGCAAAAGCACTGGTATATTGAAATAAAGAAAGCATGCTATCCTTAAATATTCATTTGTCTAATGATAGATGCAGAATCACCATGTCTCCCTTGAAACCTTATCCAAAGTACTGGTCATTAGGTGAATTTTGCCATTTTCTTCACACTTAGCTGTGTGTACTGCGTGGGCAGAACAATTGCAATTTGTAAGATTGCCGGAGAGTTGAAGGAGGAGAGTTAGGAGACAGCACTTGAATAGCCCATAAAACGTCAGTCCATTTTCTCTGGGGGATAATTGCCTGTGGTTATTGAGTAAACTTCACTAGAATGTTATTAGTGTTTTGAGTGGTTTTGGAAATAGTCTCTAGGCTGCTCCGAGGAGGTTGAGAAATGGGGAGGAGATGGGGGAGCCCTCCTTCTTCTCAGAGTGATAGCAACCTTTAATTCATCCTCGAGAGGCCAAATGCATCACATCTAGGCAAACTAATCTATTAACTAGGAGAAAGTGCCCTGGAGGGGGTGGGGGGAGAGTGGGGGGGTGGTTCCAGGAAAGGAGTAGTGTGTGTTAGTTTCAGTAGTGAACTTAGAAGGTGGTACATCCTTCTCAGTGTTTTCATGGACCACTCAGCAGAGTGGAACCAGTTTTTTGTTTGTTTTTTTTTTTGTTCATCTCAAGGTTATTAGGAAAAAGTATATTTTAATTTATGTTTTTCATCCTTTGGAAGCTAGTCCATAGCCCCTAGATTTAAATCCCAGTTTTCTGACTCATGGTGTTTCCTATTAACTCTTCCCCATGGTGCTTGCTCATCTAATTGCCTCATACTCTCTCCCATGTGTTCCAGTTCCTAATAGGTTTCCTTGTCACAGCTCAATGGCTACCCAAGAGTTTCTGGCAGTAGAAGAGTTGGACTAAAAGTACGCCAGAACTGGAAGACGTTCTAAGATTTCAAGCACCACTGTCTGTAGATAAAGAAGTGGAGGCTTAGGGTGAAAGAGTATCTCTCTTAAGTATTCATAGGGTAGGACATAAGAGAAGGTGGTATTCTGGTGGCACTAGAGTGAGCACCCCATGGGGCTGGCCGCAAGGTCAGTGGTTCATGCCTAGCAGTTTCAATGGGAGAATAATGAGGCCTTCATTCCGTAAACTTAACATAGGGTCACTATGAGTAGACATGCAATTAATGGTAATGGGTTTGGCTAGGAGCAAGAAGGATGTACTGTATCACTGAATGATCAATAGTCTGTGTATACTGAATTATCCTCAGTGCTGTGATAGTAGTAGGCAGCCGCTACCTCCTGTTCCATACTTGGACTTGCCTTTTCCCTCATGGGAGTGGCCATAAATATATCTGTCAAAGATAGTTTAAATATTAGCTTAAAATTCCAGAGAAACAAACTCTTTCAGACTTTTATCATTATTATTATTTTACATTATTTTAATATATTTCATCAATTCATTTTAAATATCTTTATTGTTAAAAGTTTATACTGCAGTGAACAGTGTGGAGACTGGTGGCCATATCTGATCTCTTTTGTCCCCCTTTTGTCCAGACCCAGGGGTCAGACCTATCTTCACTCTCCATCCTTCTTTACCTATCCGGCACCAACCATTCCTTCCATGACACTGTTTCTATGGTGGGTCTCATAATTTATTGCAAAAGCCACACAGAACTCACAGACAATACTCAAGATTAAGGGGATTTATTCGGGAAGTTGGTGGTAGCTGTGCGTCTGAATTGATTTAATGACAGTGAGTGAGATTATAGAAGTTAGAAGTTACCACAAGTCAGGATCCATAAACACTTAGGACTCAATCCTTGGTTCAAAGCAACGTCCTTCTTGGTCAGCAACCGAGTCCCCCAGTCCTTAGGCTCTTTCTCAGCCACGTGGTCTATTAGCTTCTTCCTTTGTGGGTCAGGAGTCCCACCCCCCCTGTGGCTTTGTCTCCCAGACCTGTAGTCTCTGGCCTTTTCTGCGAGGTACTTGATAGGCTTTGTCTCCCAGACCTGTAGTCCCTGGCCTTTTCTGCGAGGTACCTGATAGGCTTTGTCTCACAGACCTGTAGTCGCTGGCCCTTTCTGAGAGGTACCTGATAGCCCTAGTGTTGTCCTCTAAGTCTCCATTTCTGCTACTTCGGACAGAGATCATGTACACACTCGTCCAGGATCCTGGGCCTTCTCTCTTTGTCCCAAATAGCTCTTATAAACTAAGGAATGGTTTTGTTTTGGTTTCTTTTCTTTTTTTAACTTTCAGCAGACTATGCCCTCAAGGCAAACAAATCGTGCTGCATTAAGTCACACAAGCAAGTACGGTGCTCTTAAATATACACAAAAGGAAAAACAATGGTTCACAGCCTTGATTAAGGTCAGAGCTGAACCCCACCTTCATCCTAACAGAGAACTCCCTCAAAAGAGAATTCCCTCAAAAATGGGATCATAGACACAGATAGAGAGCCCAGAAGTAAATATGTATCACACAGGAATTGTGGCTAGAAGGACCGTGTGATTGGATAGCATAACACTTGTCTGATCATTTCTACATGCAAAAAGTCATTGGCGCTGTTCATGAGCTGGGAAGCCCTTCTCACTCTCCTTTTCTAACTCGGGAGCCCTGGTGGCACAGTAGTTTACCGTGGGGCTGCTTTGAGCCAAGACACCAGTTCGAAAGCACCACTGACTCCGAGGGAGAGAGACTGTGCTCTCCAAGCCCACAGTGATAGTCTCAGAAACTCACAAGAGCAGAGCTGGTCTGCCTGGAGGGTCGAGATGAGTCAGCATCAACTAGATGGCTGTGTGAGTATTTTCTAAAGTGCTTCACCCCCCAGCCCTTTAACTTAAACTCACTGCCTGCCCCCAAGTTCCTACTCCTCCTTTCTAGTAGCTCTTGTCCATTTCATCCCATATAGATCGTTCCGAAGAACACAACATTCCAGGCAGACATTTTTTTACCTGACAAGGTAAACAGTGGTTCAAAGAAGAGTCCAAGGGTGATTTCTGGTTTAAAGTCTATGGTTTAGGGATGACTTCATGCCCATTTTAAAGAAAACCTATGACTTTTTCTCCACAGGTAAAAATGATTGGAAGACTATGGCTATAAGAAAAAGAAAAGGGAAAAAAGATTCCTAGTTTGAAGGGTGTGAATCTAGCTGTCACTTATTTTTCAGTACGGGACTGGCTCCAGTAGATGTGCCTCTCCACAGCTCCGCCTCACCTCCTAGGCTATGGAGTGTCACCCCTTCTCTTTATATCTTATAGGCAGAGGCAGCTTCCACTACTCAGTTGGAAGCCAAGTACAAATTAAAAGAAAAGCAAAGAAAAAAAAAAGATCCCTGTGAATTTTTTTCTCAGTCTCGCCTAAGATTCTCCCTTGGCTTTTGTACCAGTAGATGGTATATTTCTTTGAGCCAGAAGCCATATCTTAAATATGGTATTGATTTCCCCATAACTCATGTGTGGAGTAAGCTTACATTTGTTGAGCTCTTATAATGTGCCACTTACTCTGCCAAGTATTTTACAGATACCATTTCATTTCATCTTTATGAAAAACCCCTTGAGGTAGGACTTATTACCCCCATTTCACATAAGAGGAAAACTGAATCA
>NW_022106189.1:27118909-27119971 GCF_000313985.2 Echinops telfairi
TTTTGAGAATGATGAGGGCAATGGATGTAGAAATGTGCTTTCCACAATTGATGTATGTATGGATTGTGATAAGAGTTGTATGAGCCTCCAATGAAGTGATTTAAAAAGAAGAATTATATTCAAATAGGAATTTACTGATATCTTACATCTCAAAACCAAAACTCACAGCCATTGAGACGATTTGGACTTGTTTAGAGCCTGTCAGACAGGGTATAACTGCCCTGGTGAGTTTGAGACTGTAATTCTTTACAGGAGTGGAAAGCAAAGTCTTTCTCCTGCAGAGCTGGCTGGTGGCTTCAACCTGCTCACCTCAGCCTGACTCATCACAACTACATCTGACTATATGTAAATTATACGAGAGGTGACTATTTTCCATTATTAAAAATAATCAAATAAATAAAAAGGTCTCTGCCTCCATTTCTCATGGAGTATTCATTCATCAGCCATCTTTCTACACATATTAAGTCTGGGGCAGTTTTTCAGCTAACTAGGGTTAATCCAAAATCAAATTCACTGCCAATGAGTCAATTCTGATGCAGAGAAACCAACTCTTTAGGGCAGAGGAGAACTGCTTGTATGGATTTCCAAAGCTAGAAATCTTTACAGGATTAGAAAACCTCAACTTTCTCCAGTGGGTTTGAACTGCTGACCTTGTGGTGAACAGCTAACCATTAACCCACTGCACAGTGGTCTTACACCCCTCTTTATGTTTTGTCCTTAAGTCTCTGGCTTAAATTGAGGGAAAATGAGGGTAAAGAAGAGAAAGCAAGGAAGGTGGGAAAGGTGGACAGGAGGGAGGAGAGAAGTTTGCTAAGATGAAAGTAATATGGTAGTGGCTTACAATGTGTGCACCTCACAATATTTCTTCCTAGAAACTTTCTTTGGCAATTTTCCACAGCTGCCACCCTTTGGAGCCTGGGTAAGGTGTTACTTCTGAGCTTTACAGACTCAATCAAAGTGGTAGTTATTTAATCTGATGTCAATTTGTGGAGGGGTGGAGGCTAGCCTGCCAATCTGGTCACAGCTTGATGACTCATTTGGGAGGCACTAAGGAGATAAACA
>NW_022106189.1:27121224-27124595 GCF_000313985.2 Echinops telfairi
GTGTGTGTGTGTGTGTGTGTGTGTTTGCTGTATGGTACAGGAAGTTTATTCTTCTATTATCAAAGTGAGTATTAAGATGTAATGTTATTGTTAACAAATACCAAAAAATTGATTTCTAGAATGTTTTCCTAACAATTTTCTACTTTTAACAATAATTTAAACAATATATCTTATGCCAAAGCAATGATAGTACATCATTGGAGAAATATCTGTGTGGGGCATTTCTGAAGGGGAGTTTTACCTGAGATTCTCAATTAATCTAGGAAAATAGTAGTAGCAATCCCATTCTTGCCATCCAAGTTCCTGGTTTTATCCTAAGTTATGTTTTATTCTTTTGAAAGTAATGATTTGGAAGAAAAGTGAAGGATGAATATCAGTCAAACATAATATTAAGGCCATAAGATCATTTTTAAGTTATTGTTTTCATAAGATAATTCTAGATATTTTAAGCTTGTCTTATTATTTTAGCAAATAATTTTGTTGCCAGAAATTCATATGATGACAAGATTTTTACACAATAATAGGTGTCAAGGACAGCAAAAGTTGGGAATTATGTAAATAATAAAAGTGAATGCTCTCTGACAGGAGCAGTTCTATCCTGCCCTACAGGGTCTCATGAGTCAGCATTGCCTGATGGCAGTGGATGCGATGCCTAAAGAGGATGATTGATAATGTTCTCTAACATAAATTGAAAAAATGTTACCTCTAAAGTGAACCAGATACATAAATAAACCATTGACACATGAATGGAAAACAGACTTGCACTTAATGCTAGCCCAAATCTAAGAACAATTAGTTCTTAGAACATGGCCCTGCTTTATGCTCACCTTCATGAAGACATCACTGACAATATGGTGCCATAGAAAAGTATGATGAAGAAACTAGATGGTTCCCAGCTATCAGAAAAAATAGCATCTGGGATCTTAAAGGCTTGTTTTCAAATAAGCAGCCATCTAGGTGATGTGCCAACCAAGTCCACATTGACTTAGTTGCCTGTGTAATTCCACTAGCCTGTGTAATTCCAAGGATTGTAAGTGACATAATCCAAATCTAAAGGAAGGAGTAGTATCAGTTCTTAATTTATGAACACCTGGTTTGCAGAAGCCTGTGGATGACAGTGGAAGCCCCAAACCCGTGTTCGGCGTCCACACATGCATTAAGCCTCTCATAATCTCCATCAATCATAGTTGAGGATTGTAAAGTGGATCATAGCAGACATAGACCAAAAGACAGTCACTTATCTTTTGATTCCCTCATCTCTCTTCCAACTCATTTTAAAGTTGTTTCAGTGAAAACAAACAAACAAACAAACAAATAAGTAAACAAATAAATAAACAAAAGTGCCATACATCTGTATTTCAAGGAAATACAGTAGAGTCTACATTGAATTTTAGGCCAGCTTCAACTATTGAAAATCAAAACAGCAGCTCCATCAATGAACACTAGATTCCAGGGTACTGAGGTCCAATTCAGATACTAGATGATCACTTAAGTAACAATGTTAACAATTGTTATAATAAAGGAAATGTGAAGAAAATAAAGGAAGAAAGGGCTCAGCTAGAAGTAGAAATATCCTGCTGTATGTTTTCTGAAAAACAACACAAATAAATTATAAAGAAAATATACCAAAATGGTTAAATTCTAAAACTGAAAATAAATAATGATCCTGTCTGAAATAGTAACAGTAATGACAATTCACTTTTAGACTCCCTCTAATTTCAAATTATTAAAGCCCAGTGAAATTTCATTGAAAACCAGGGCACCAAAAAATTAAGTTTTAGGAGTTAGGACTCTAGGTTCAGAAAGATATAAAGGTGTTTGGAATACCCTAATAGCTCTGCTTTCCAATCTAGACTTAAATGGAAAATATAAAGATCAATATCCTGTGCCTTAGTGAGCTAAAATTCACTGCTTCTGGCCATTATAAAATTGAACAATCACATGGTACACTATGCCAGGAGTGACACATTGAATAGGAATGCTATGCATTCACTGTAAAAAGAACATTTAAAGATCTATCTTGAAGGATAATGCTGTCGTGATAGGATAAGGTTCATAGTCCTCTAAGGAAGGACTGCTACCATGACTGAAAGTCATAGTTACACAATTGTGGTTCTTGTTAGGTGCCCTCCAGTTAATTCTGACCCGTAGCTAAGTGTAAAGGATAACTTCTGACAACTGAAGGAAAGTAGCGCCCTCACAATTGTTATGTTTGAAACCATTGTTAGAGCCGTTGTATCAATTCACCTCCTTGAGGGTCTTCCAATTGTTTTTGCTGACCTTAATTTTATCAGGCATGATGTCATTTTCCAAGTATTTGTCTCCCCTAATAGCATGTCCAAAATATATAACATCATTGGTCCTAAGGAGAAGTCTGCCTATATTTCTTCCGAGAAGATTGTCTGTCGTATTTTCAGTATGTTTCATCAGCACCATATTCACATGCATTAATTCTTCTGTGGTATTTCTACTCATTGTCCAAATTCCACAAACCTTCAAGGTGATTGAAAATACCATGGCTTGGGTCATCAGGTGCACCTTAGTCTTCAAAATGGCATCCTTCCACTTCAACACTTTAAAGAGATATTGGGTAGCAAATTTGCCCAATACGTCATTTGATTTACTGACTATTCCTTCTGAGAGTTGATTGTGGATTCAAGTACAATGAAATTCTTGACCACCTCTTTAATCTTTTCTTCATTTATCATGATATGGACTATTGGTTCAGTTAGGCTTTCTTTACATTGAGTTAGAATCCCTGATGAAGGCTGCAGTCTTGGATATTCATCAGCACATGCTTCTGGTCACCTCACTTTCAGTAAACCAGGATGTGTCATAAATATATCACAGGTTTACTAAGGCGTCTTCCTATCCTAATGTCATGGTATTCCTCATATAGTTTGAACAAATGTGGCAAAAGAATAAAATCGTAATTTATAGCTACACTGAATTTCAACCAGGCAGTATTCCCTTGTTATGTTCCTATGAAGGGCTCTTGGCCCGTGTACAGGTTCTATGTGAGCAGAATGAAGTGTTCTGGAATCTCTACTCTTCCCAATGTTGTCCATAGTTTGTTATGGTTTACACAGCCACATGCCTTTGTATAGTCAATAAAATCCAAGTAAATATCAGCAAGCAAGGGGTCATTGTAGTTAGGCTTGGTTCAGTGGATTCGTATGTACAGAATATCTATCTGATATTCTCTACTTTCAGCCAACATCAAATTAATCTCAGCAACCATTTCCCTCATGTCAGGTCCTCTTCTGAATCCAGCTGTTACACTGTTGAAAACTGCTGCAACCATTAGTGAATTATCTTCAGCAAAATCTCACTTTCATATGATATTAATGAAACAAAATACTAATGCCAAC
>NW_022106189.1:27126040-27127437 GCF_000313985.2 Echinops telfairi
CCAAGGGCCTCTAAGCAGCTGAAGCAACTCCCACCAGCCCTTTGTGGTGATCCATTCAGTTGAGGGAAACTCTTCCCGTCTTCCACACATTCCACATGGCTCGGGGATCCCCTTTCCGCCCTCCATGGCTCACCATGTGAATGAGGGAACTTTCTCCCTCCTTTTGCAGTAATTCACATGTCCTAGAGCAGCTTCACCAGCCCTCTAAGCGCTCCAAGCTGCTGTGGGAACCTCCACCCAACCTCGTCAGCGATCTTACTGACTATGGCAATTCCACCGCCATTCACAATACTCTTCATCAAAGTGGGCAGACCACCCTGCTGTCCATGGCACTCCCATTGCAGCAGGCACCTCCTCACACCCTCTGAGGCATCCGAAGCCTCTGTGGGTCCACACCACCTTGGCCTACTGTGAGATCAGCCAGCAGAGCACCATCCTTGTGGGCCCGCAGCCACCAGACCAGCATCCCCTGAGAGGGCCATCCAACTTGCCCTCCAAGTAACAGAACACTGATTGGCTAAGTAAAGAGTGAAACCACAGGATGATAAAGCAGTAGCCCAACTCCCCAGTGCAGTTATTTGCAGGTAGTTCAAAGACACATTCCTACAAGTCTCCCAAAGAGAGAGTCCAGTGCTCTTCAACTCTCTGGGAAATGGTGCCAGGCTCCTCTAAAACAACACATAACACACAAACAGCAAACAGCCCCAACATCCTCAACAACAACAACAACAACAACAACAAAACCCTGAAAAACAAAAGGCAATGATGGAAGAAGTCCTCAACCTAAGGACATGAGAAGAAGCAGACGTAGGTCTCCCATCGAAAGAAATCTTCAGAATGCTGTTTGGAGTTATGCATGATATAAGGTAAGCAATACAGAAAATGGATAAAATGATAGAGGAGATAAAGGCCATGCACCAAAGGGAAATACAAGGCCAAAGGGACAAGATAACAACAGCCAATAGCACACTCACAGGCTTTTGCAACAGAGAGAATTAACTAGAGGATAACCAGGCAGACTTCAACAAATGTGGAAGACAGTCAAATAAGATAATCAGAGAAACTGAAGAAAACCTGAGAGCCATGTCTGATGCTATGAATAGGAACAGCATTAGAATAATTGGACTATCAGAACAAGACACAACAAATTAGTCAACAGAAAAATTAGAGAGGATATTCTTAGAGGGAAATCTTCCCCAGCTTAGTGAATGAAAACCAGGCAATCAGCAGGAGACTGAAAAGAACACAAGCTAGACTGAACAAGCTAGTGTTAGACCTACATTTGGGTTTCAGTAATTCCTCTTAGTTACATTGCCTTTGATCAAGTGCCACCAGGCATCCTATGCCCTCTTTGTCATCTATTTTAAATCATTTGTTCCCTTGTCCTTGGATTTGTT
>NW_022106189.1:27128180-27129949 GCF_000313985.2 Echinops telfairi
GAGAAGCATCAAAGCCCACATGGAAGAAGCACACCAGCCTGCATTGAAGTATTAATGGGATTAGGTATCGGGCATCACAGACCCAGAACAAAAAGTTATATCAATGTGAATGAGGGGGAGTGCAGAATGGAGATCCAAATTCTATCTGTAGACAATTGGACATCCCCTTACAGAAGGGTTACAAGGAAGAGATGAGCTGGTCAAGGTGCAGTATAGTACTGAGGAAACATACAACTTTCCTCCAGTTCTTTATTGCTTCCTCCACCCCACAATCATGACCCCAATTTGACCTTACAAATCAGGCTATACCAGAGCATGTGCACTGGTACAGATAAGAACTGGAAACACAGGGAATCCAGGACAGATAAACCTCTCAGGACCAACCCATCCATGATACCAAAAAGGTAAAGGGAAAGTGGGGGGAGAAAAGGGGAACCAATCACAATGATCTACATATAACTCCCTCCAAGAGTGATGGACAACAGAAAAGTCAGTGAAGGGAGACATCAGTCGGTGTAAGACATGAAAAAATAATAATTTATCAATTATCAAGGGCTCAAGAGAGAGGGAGGGTGGTGGGAAATGAGCTGATACCAAGGGTTCAAGTAGAAAGAAAATGTTTTGAAAATGAGGATTGAAACATAAGTACAAATGGGCTTGACATAATGGATGGATGGATGGATTGTGATAAGAGCAGTAAGAGCCCCCAATAAAATGATTTGAAAAAAAAAAAAGATTATTGTAGAAAAGCCCTTGCTATCATCGAAGAAAAGCAGGCACATTGTTGTGATGAAAAAACGTAATTGGTACCACTTTACTGGACTTTCTCTCACCAATGTAGTTTTCCTTTTTCATAAAATCTTTCCCTAGTAATCTAACAATTTATTCTGTCGTTTGAGAAAAGTCTATCAAGATAACCCCTTTTGTCTTCTAAAACTAAATCCAATTACCGTAACATTTTGACCTGACCTGACTTGAATCTAGTTTTGAGTTCTTCTTGATCTTCCATAATACATCGGACTGAGCTAAAAACTGTTGCTTTATGCTTTATGTACATAAACTTCTTGCAAAGGTTCAATCATTTGGTAATATGTCCACTTGAGATTTGTTAAAACTTTTATAGTAATCATGCTCTCAATATCATTTGTTCTGAGGCACAAAAAGTGTACCATTGTTTAGGGCACCCTAACAATATTAATACAAGGGAGTATATTACTGAGAATACTTATTTTCAGCCTTCTACTGATTGCAGAGACATGCTTAAACATGTTTTGCTTGTTTATTTGTGTTTGTATAAAATGAAACCCTAGTATCAATAACGTTTTAACTTCATGGATATGAGACTAATGACCAATATTAGATGACCTGTGGGATGACATCAACAACATCATACATAAAGAAAGGAGTAAAAGGCCATGAAGCACACAGGCAAGTAATACAAAACTAGGATAGATATCAGAAAAGACTCAAAAGGTACTCTGAAATGCAGAGAAGATGAGTAAGTGGAAAAATTGAAGGGAAACTTCATAAGAGGAAAAATTATAGTGAAATGCAAAGATCAGTAACCAGAAACCAAAAGTGAGGAGCATGTTTACCATTTAACAAGCTGAAAAGTTCAAAGTTTGATTTGAATATTGACGGCTACTGCGAGCAAAATATTGAATGATGCAAGAAGCATGAAAAGAAGATAGAAAGATTAAAAAGGATTACTTCCTTAAAGAATTGCTCCAAGTTTTGTTTTGTGTTTTTAATTTTAAGAGGTAGCATAT
>NW_022106189.1:27141526-27142682 GCF_000313985.2 Echinops telfairi
CTCTTCCAGTAGGGGGCCTGGTTGCTTTCTTCCAAATTCACTGGCATAGACTACTAAGTAATTCCAGGGTTGTAATTTAAATGACCAAATATAGAGGAATAGGCAAATATATTATGGTGCATCTATGTTGTACACCTATGTTATAGGGAGCCCTGGTGGCGTAATGTTTACAAGTTGGGCTGCTAAGGACAAGGTCAGCAGTTTGAAGCCATCAGCCGCTCTGTAGGAAAGAGATGAGGATTTTTACTGCCATAAATATTTACAGTCTCCGAAACCCACAGGGTCAAATTCTACCCTGTCCAAAATGTCACTGTGATTTGACATTGACTTGGGAGCAGTGAGGTTTTGTTGCTGATGATGTTATGGGTGATAACACAATACTTTTGAAGCGGATATTATTACAGTTGTTGTTAAACATTTCCATTTTACCTTTTAACTCATAATGACCTCATGTAACAGAGTCAAAACTGTTCCCTAAAATTTCTAGAGTTTAATTTTTAGAAGCAGATCTCCAAATTTTTCTCCCAAAGAGTAGCTAGGTATATAGGAGGATTCAAATTTGAGGTTGACAGCCCAGCACTGTGCCACTAGAGATCCTTGATATTATTAGTAATACCTAGAAAATAATGGACATGTGATAATGTTACACCAAAAGAAAGAGAATGAAAATATATATTCACTTATTTTTAACTAAGTAAAAATTTTAAATAAATTCAACATCTACCCTAATTGAGTGTCAATTATAAGCTCCAGGATGCAATAGAAGATTTAAAGGTGTTATAAACAATATATATAAACACACTAATGCCATACATTTTGAGATATACCACCAAATTAACAACAGCTCTTGGATAGATATTGGTCTGTGGTTTTATTTTTTGTATTGCATTTTCTCATAGATTTGTATCAGATTAGGTAGACCTCATGAACTCTAAAGCATTAATTCCCCTTATTTCTGGGTTTTAGTAACATTGACAATTATTTATTTTATTTGATTGAACTCCCTTTGCAGTTTTATTTGAAGAGAGGTATTGTTAAAGTAGGGTCCCTGGGGGCATAGAGGCTACATAGTGGTGTAGTACATCTACGTTAGGGTACATCTATGCTATAGGGAGCCCTGGTGGCATAGTGGACACGAGTTGGGCTACTAACCACA
>NW_022106189.1:27143854-27148837 GCF_000313985.2 Echinops telfairi
TTATAAGGTGGAAACTTATGACTCTTTTGTGTTTAAACTTGCAAAAAAATTAAAGCACTATTCTACTTTTTTATCAGAAGTTGATATATTGAATTTTTAAGATTATTCTGTGGATATATTTTCAACAGTGCCTTTTTTATTCTTTTCCTGATATGGTATACTTAATGGTTTATCAGTTTAATAGTCACTATAATATTTAAATGCTGAGGACTTTCAGATATCATTCATTTAAAAGAAATCTTTGGTAGTATAGGTCTCAAACTGCTTGATTTCAGTCTCTAACATCTTTTGCTACTTGTTTTAAGAATTTTGCATTTCAGTAATATGGTTGCTAGCATAGTCAATGTAAAAGAAAACTGTATTCTGTAACTATCTGGTGGGAAATTAGGGATCCTTACCCATTCCTGGTGAGAATAAAAAATGGTGCAGCCATTTTGAAAAACAGAGAAGTGTTTCCTTAAAAGAAAAATAAATAGAGCTCTCACACGAGCCAACATTTCCACTGTTAGGCATCGATCCAAAATACGTGAAAGCAGAAACTCAAGGAGACACTGTGCACAAATCTTCATTGTAGCGCTACTCATAGTAGGCCGAGTTCTCCTAAGTAGATGGATGGATAAGCAAAAGTTGGTATATATAATAGTGTATAAAAGCAATATGTATGTATATATAACATTATAAATAGTGGAATGATAATCAATTAGTAGGAGAAATAAAATCTTGATATGTGCTATAACAAGAATGGAACTTGCAAACATTATGCTGAGGGACATAAATCAATAACAAATGAATAAATATTGGATGACAACACTTACATAAAAATATAAGAACAAGTATATAGATGGAGACCAACATTTACCAGGAGCTAATTAATGTCCATCAATTTGAATGGCAATTAGCTTAGATGTACTGCTTAGTAATATGAGAGCTCTTTGGAAATACCTGTTCCTTTCAATTTGCTATCCAGCAAGTAGAATTTCAGTCTACTGGTTTAAAATAAAAACAGAAAAAAAGAGAAACTAAAAAGAAAAACAAGCTTGAGATTATGGTAAATGAAAGAATACAAGTGATTCCAGGCTAGGCATCAGGAACGGTAATGAGTGTATAAGAAGCAGCAGAGTGTTAGAGAAATGAAAATAGAGAGGGAAAAATATTATAAAACAACCTGATCAAAGAATAAAATATAGAACTGTGATCAAAGAAAATTACCTTATAAAGAATACAATTATTTGGTATTCTATGAACACAGTAGGCAGATTATATCAAATGGCCTCTGGGTTAGAAATGTTCAACCTGTAGTTATAAACCAGGCCCCAGAAAGCCTACTATATTAAAACTTTGAGGTAATACAATGGTTTATAATAACATATTGCTACTACTTTACAATGTGCATCAAACAGTTATCATTATTATTATTACAGTATTATTATGCTAGCGATGTTTCAGTGTGCTTGCGAGTGTTTATTTAATGTTTTTTATGCATATAATCAAACTAACCCACACACTCTAGCAACGAGTCGATTTACTTCCATGACTTACTTCCACTTACATAGGGCTTCCCACGTTCTAAATCTTTATGGGAGCAGATAGATTCAACTTTCTCCCACAGGTGCATTATGTACTAAAGCAAATACTGGCCTATTTGACTATAGATTTTAACTGTACCTTACTGTCATTGCATATGTACAGCTTTAAGTTAAAAAACCGATATAGAAAAGTAACTCATTTATAATCTGGGGACCGTGCGTATCAAAAAATTCCACCAAGTTGGTCATATCGTCTGTTTTCTGAATATACATTTCAAAATTAATAACCCTTTTTATTTCCTAAACTTTAGAGTATTGAAAATCAAAGATACTACATTAGGATGAAGCTTAGTCTCATATGCATGTGAAAGTTGGTCATTGAATAAGGAAGATCAAAGAATTGGTGCATTTGAATTATGGTTCTGGAGAAAAATATTGACGATACTAGGGACTTCTAAAAGGACAAACAAATTTGTCCTGAAAGAAGTATGACCAGAGTGCTTCTTAGAGACAAGGATTTCAAGGCCTTCTCTTACATATTTTGGACATCTTGTTAGAAAAGCCCAGTTCTTGAAGAAGGACATCATTCTTGGTAAAGTAGCAAAAGAAGAGGACCCTCAATGGGCTGCAATAATGGGCTCAAGCATAGGAACCAGGGCCTCCCAGCTGTAAAGCACAGAAGAAGTGGAGGCATAACGATATTAACAGATAGAAGGGGATCTAGGGGGGTGGGGGAGGCATGTAGGGAGGGAAAGGGGATTTCAGGAGTAACTAATGAATATGGAAGCAGGTAGGGAGTACTAGAATGGATTGTGTTTGCATGAATCATCATAACGGTGGTTTGAAACCGGGGGTAGGGGGAATGTTCTACAATTGATGTTCTACAATCATTGTGGGGGTGATTGTACAATTCTCTATGACATGATTGAATGATCGAACTATTGAATTACATGATATGGAAGTTACTTGTGAATGAAACTGCTGAAAAATCCATAACAAGAGAGGAAAAGAACTCTGACTGCAAACGTGAAAGAATGCTCTTGTTTTAGAGAAAGCATCTTGATGATGCTAATTGATAGACTGAAGCAGGTATCCTGTGACCACGAATGGAGGTTACCATTGCTGACTTGTCCTGTAAGGAAGCTGACACCAGGAATTGTTAGCCTACTTCTGGTTATGGTAGAAACTAACAGACAGCATGGCCTGAGCTTTGCCGAGCGGACGAGCAGCTCTGCATGGCTAAGGCTTCAGTGGTCCTGTGTGAGCAAGACTAAGAGTAAAAGAAAAACAAGAGTGATTTAAAAAAATAAAAATCATAGGACCAGTTGTCAGGGTGGCACAGGACCAAGACGTGTTTTGTTGTGTTGTGCACAGGGTTACTCTGGGTAGGAACTGACTTGATGGCACCTCGCATCAATTTCCTAGAACTTTAAAAATGAAATGGCAAACCTATAACAAGATTTTCACTTATGGAACGCAAGGCCCTAGCAGGAAACAAAGCTAGAGTTGCTTTGTTTTTATCTACACTTACAAACAGAGAAGAAAAGGGTATCGTTTAAGACAGGTGAAAGAAAATGTAAAGCAGTAACTCTAATGCAGACGGTATATAATTGCGCTAAGTAGGCTAATGTTTCCAAAACTCTCAAGTTGTCCCCTTCAAATTATCCAATTTCAGAAATATATCAAAAATCAGTATTTCTCCTAAGAGGATTTTTGCCGAGCTGGCTAATGGATCTTATTGAAAAAGGCCAGTGTGTGCCATGACGTTTTGGAGAGAAGTAGAGGGGTTTGGGGCCTATTGTGAATGTTAAGTCTGTACCCAGATTAATTTTGGTAACCATTTTGCCATCTCTAATCTATTTCCTCTGAAGGGCTGTATATGGTTTTAATATTGCTAATGATCTTTCTAGGGAGGCAAAAACATTAGTATATAATCTCAGTTATTCTCAAAACCTGATGATTAACAGAACGATGTGTTCTGAAAATTGGATGAGATGACTAGAAACATTTTCTTATAAAATGTTATAACATTTTCTTATAAAATAGTGTCTTCTGCATTTTGATGATTTGTATTCGATGTTTTTCAGGTAAGCTTTGCACTTTTTCTTGATACAGAGACAACAGTTAAAATGCAAATACAATTGAAGAATTAGTTAAGAGCCCTAATTATGCGTGCTTGCCTTTCTTGTTTCCTCCCAGAATGTAATTCTGCATTGCCATTTTCCCTTGCTTATCACATCTTATTTGTTTGTTTCTGTACCCCTAGCACTGAGTATGTATTCTACAACTAGGAGGTACTCAAAGTTCCTTAGGAATACGTTAATGCAGACTCATTCTACTAGCATTATGATCACTGTAGTAATGTGTGTGTGCTTCCCTGTCTGTCTTTCTCTCTCTCTCTAGTTATACGAGGGAGTTTCAAAATGCTGGTGCATAATTGCTGTATCTCTTAATTCCAATTTCCCACTTCCTTTTTGAAGTCTCCTTATGTGTGTGTGTGTGTGTTTTTCTGGGTATATATACCTGCATGTATGTTTATATGTATGCTCACATGAGGATATGGTCAACGGTATTGCTCACATAGCTCATAGGGTTTCAGTTCTTATGTGCACCAAGCTCAAACTCACTGCCATTGAGTGGATTTCTCGTTAGTGCAACCCAGTAGCGACATCCTACTTGCACAGGTTTATTCGAAGCAAGATGTGTTTCAACATGTCATCAGGATCAATGGGGGTCAGCAGACAAGAACTTCCATTAATATGCTTGTCTCACCCACAGGGCTTGCTTCAGTCCTGTTAGAGGGCCTTCAAAAATTGTATTTTTCTTGTGCCTTGAAGAAGATGATACTGAGATCAAGGCTCATATCAAATTTTTAAAAACTCCAATGGACATCTTCCCAAATAATTTAAGCTTTGCAACAAGTTTTCGGAAATGCCTTCTCTACTGTGTTGTAGACGGAAGCAAAGCTTTAAAGAAGGTCAAGACGATTTCAAAGATGAGTGAAGATTAGAAGGCCCATCTACTTGGATGAATGAAGAAACTGTGGCTGAAACCCAGAAACCGGTGGAAGAAGACGGTTGACTCTCCATTAGCATGATCACTTCTGAAGCTGCCATAATCCACTCAGCATGACATGATCCAGCACTGTGACTTTTAAGGGACCTTTTTGGCCTCAACACGTTTTTGGCAAGATGGGTTGCAGAAGAATTGCAAGGTTAACTAACTCAGAGAGATGGTCTTGTCACCAGTGTTTTCAGCAAGATCAAAGCTAATGGAGATGATCTTATCAAATGAATCATAACCAGAGGTGAATCTTGGAATGGCTAATACAATCTAGTGCAGTGATTTTCCACCTTCCTATTGCCACAACCCTTTAATACAGTTCTTCATGTTGTGGTGACTCCCAACCATATTTTGCCACTGTTATGAATCGTAATGTAAATATCTGATATGCAGG
>NW_022106189.1:27151209-27155811 GCF_000313985.2 Echinops telfairi
CAAACAGCCTTCAGCCCCAACCACCTCAACAGTCTTAATATAACAACAGTAAACTACATTGCTATATTTTGCCACAGTATGAGTAAAAAGCCAATGTCAATGCTAAGATTGAGATAGCTTCTTTCTCACCAGATCAGCATTTCTGCATGTGGGCAGACCATCCTGGAGACAGAAGAGTGGTGTCTTGGTTCCTAAGACCGTCAGAAACATGTGTTTTCTGATGGTTTTACATGACCCCTTTGAAAGGGTGGTTTAACCCCAGAAGGGGTCGTGACCCACTGGTTGAGAACCGCTGATCTAGTCAGTAAATTCCAAACAAAATTAGTTCCAAGTGGATCTGCCTGGCTAGTTAAATTTATCCTCACAAAATCATGGCAACGCTCTTTTGAAGAGGATGACAAAAGGGTAATATTGATAGATGAACTCTGGTGGTATTTTGGGGTAAGTGTTGCCTGGCTAACCACAAGGTCTACAGTTCAAACCCACCAGTCTTTCTTCAAGAGAAGGATAGACTATCTGCATCCTGAAGGATTGACAGCCCTGGAAACACTATATACTTTACTGTGCTGTGGAATTTACTCAGTCAGGGGACTTGAATTTTAATTGTGATAAATATTTTCAAAGGAAACAGGGTGATTACAGAGCTTATTATGTGGAAGTTTTAAGAAAATCAAAAACTCCATTGATGAAAAAAGGTCAAGAAAGTTGCCCCACTGAATTAATATTTTTTTTTCTCTTTTTGAAGACAATGTGCTTGCTCATTCTTTGAAGGCAGCAAAGAACCTTATGCAATCTATGCTACAAACCTAATCTTGTCATTCTAAACTTGCCTTTGTTCCCCAAACTCAAAAGAACATTTTAAAGTGCATATAACTTGAGTCTCTCCAGGATGCCAAGTCTACCTTTGGCTTGGTGCACACCAAGGAGCAGAGGCATTGTTAATGAAAGGTTGGGGAGGCTGAAAGACTGTCATTAGAAATACTTAGACCCAAATGGAGGCTGTATCAAGAACAATAGCTCCACATTTGAATATTTTTGTTTAATAAAGAGTGCTCTGGTTTTACCAATTTATTTTGATTTACCTTAGTCTCTTCAATGGTCTCTGAATTCATGTGGGGTATTGTACAGGTCATAATTTGGACTTCCTTCAGGTTCAATTTGGAGAGAGGGCGGGAAGCTTCGGGAAGCGAATGCATCTCTCCAGACGAAAAGCTGTTTTCTACGGTTATTTCCATTCTACGTTAGCTGGAGTGGCATGATGTCGTTTCCCAGGGCTAAGAAGCATTCTGGCTATATTTCTTCCATGGGAAATTTGTTCTGCCTCCTGACAGAATCTTATTATATTGACTATTCATTGTCAGCGTCATGATCCAAATGCAACAATTGTTCTGCAGTCAGTCTTCGTCATGTCAACATTTCACATGCATATGAGGCCCTTTAAAATACCGTGGCTTGGGTCAGATGCACCTCGTCAACAGAGTGACACCTTTGCAAGAACACTTGAATCTTGTGTAGCAGATTTTCCGTGCATCATTTGATTTTTTGATGGCTACTGTCATGAGCATTCATTAAATCCAAGTAAAATGAAATATTTGACAACGTCAATCTTTTTACTGATTATCATGATGTTGTCTATTAATTCAGAGTCGAGGCTCTTGGTTTTCTTTGCACGGGACTGCAATCCATTCTCAAGTCTGCTGTCGTCGGTTTTCCTCGTCAATGGCTCCAAATCCTGGTTGATTTCACCTTAAGTCATGCTTTGATCATAAATGATCAGATATGATTTATTGAATGCCTGGTGTCTTCCCAAATTTGGTTCTTATTTCTTAGAAAAATTTTATTTTCATGTATATGGAAATAGAAGAAATATTCATATATATATATAAAATTTCCTGTATTTGCTGGACATGTCTGAATTTCATGATCCAATAGAATTAATCTCTCTATGAAATTATCTTATAATCTGTTGTCAGAATTCCTTCACATTTATAATATCCTTTCAAATAGCTTTCCAGAGATAACTGTAATTCTGAGGAAAGCCTGGGTCCTTTGTGGTTAATTCTTCATGTGGAACCACACTTCACTTTATTTTCAGGATCATTCCGTTGAAGCCAGTGTCGTTCTCTGACACCCACAGTGGCTTCCAGCTGCACCTAGTCTTCCAAAGGGAATCAGCAAAGAATACAGAGTTTGAATGAATTTTCTCAAACTCTTATTAAACATGAAGATGACATGCACATTATGTATTACTGATTTTAGTTTTCTGATAACCCTGGACATTGGAGCATAGTAGAACAGACTTGTAGGCCTCTCTGGTTCTGCTAGAGCGGCTACAATCTCAAGTACTTCTACAATAGAGCGTTTCATACGTGACTCACATGTGCTGTGTCAGTTACTACCATTCATGTGCTCCTTCATTGACTTAGTTATGTAGACAGAGATTTATTCATTCATCTTACTTCATTTCCGCACCAGTCATATATTGAGGTCTCTGAGTGCCACAAATGATTTACTCCAAGCTACTAAACAAAAATTGAGCAGTTCAAGCCGCCACAAAACCTGCTTCTGCACAGATTATAGTTTGGGAGTCCCGTGGAGTTGAATTCAACACAGTAACACACGGGGCTACTGTGAGTCTGTGTTACTGGGATAGCATATGATTGGTTAAATTCCATATCACCTTCAGATGCTGTTGTTCTGGGGTGTCATTGAGTCACCACTGACTCATGCATGCTACTCCATGACTCATGCATGCTGCTCCATGACTTATGCATGCTGCTGCATGACTCGTGCATGCTACTCCATGCCCAGTAGGTTGAAACCCTGCCCGGTCGATCCTGTGCCGTCTTCACAACTGTTGCTGTGTTTGAGCCTGTAGTTGTAGCCTCTGTGTCAACACATCCCCTTCATGGTCTTCTTTTGCTGCCCTTGTACTTTATCAAACATGATGGGCTTTTCCAGGACGGGTCTCTCGTGATAACATGTCCAAAGTACATGAGACCAAGTTTTACCGTCCTCTCTTGTAAGGCTCATTCGAGCTCTACTTCGTCCCAGATGTTATGGTTACTTTGGTAATCCAGGGCACTTTCCGGATTCTCTGCAGCACCATGAATCGAATGCATTGATCTGAGGAATACATACGGTGCAAAAGTTGCGTCTCATTTTGGAGACTCAAGATCTTGAGGACAGAATTCTATGCGAGAATCTTTATTGGGCTGGATTGTTCATAAAGTCGCCCCTCCTCCAGTTTTCCAATTTTAGCCTCCAGTCTCTGGGAGGCTTTTTTATTTTTACTTTTGTCTCTACTTCATAGTCTCAGATATTATAAAGTGTTTCTGTAATGTGTCCATTGTAGATATTTAAGAATCTATCTCAGGCATTCCATGGCATTGCTTTTGTTATTACTATTGTAAATTGGTTTGCGTTACATTTCTTACCCAGTTATTTGCGTGTGAATAGGAAAGTTATTGATTTTATGCTAAATGTCTTAGTAACTTCATTAATGGGCTTTCTGATAATTTTTGTCTGTTATTGTTTCCCAGCTTTTTAATTTGTTTTCCTAAGTGTAACATCATATAATTTTCAGAGTGAAACGTGTACTTTTAACTTTCAAAATAAATAGCCATGATGTTGTTATCCTTTCGGCAATGATTGAATATGGCATCTGGAAAGCATTTTAAAAATTATAGTAATATTGTCCGTTCTTATCCTTATTCATTAGCATTAATGGTAATCTAGTACATTGACATTAATAATGCTGTCTTGTTTTACAGCATCTCTTTCTGATTCACTTTATCATGTTATGGATGAATTTGATAATTATGGCTTTACTATCCGTTTCTTGTTTTCCTGTATTTTGAATGTTAAGTGTGTTTCAGTGCTTATTCCAACAATTACTTTTGATTAACACCTTATTTTGCATAATTGTATATAAGTGCCCAATATATATTCACTCTTGACTCTATTATGAGAGATTATTTGCTTATTGTATTAATCAATGAGAGAGAGAATATATGATAGGAACAAATTAGATAATTAAGGAGAGTTTCACAAACAGACAATTTACCAATTGAGGGCATGTTGATCAACAGAATTCATGATGCAAGGCTTGAGCCAGGTGTTTCATATAGAAAAGCCTATATGTTGGCATTGCTGATAAGGCAATTCCAACTCTTAAGGAGCTCATGTCAGAGAGTAGAAGTGCCCCATAGAGGGTTCTCATCGTTTTCATCTTTACAGAACCAGACCTCTGGATCTTTTCTCCATGAAGTCGATGGGGAGGTTCAAAAGCACAACCTATTGCTTACTACTATATTGGCTCCACCAGGCATTTTTTGGTGTGTAGGTAAGGGTGCAATATTCTTTGAGTATTTATGGAAGAGTGAATGTGTTTTGTGGAGTGAGGTAGCTTTTTAATTCCTTTCTTGTTTTATTTCTTAGTTCTTATTTTTATTTTTAATTTCCAGAGTTCATCCTTGTGTTAGACAGGGTTCTATAGAGAGATAAAACCAAATTGCTGATAATTAAATATATTTATTTATAAAGATAATTAGATATATAACAAGAAATGAACTGTTAAATTATATACAGATAAATATAAGA
>NW_022106189.1:27156213-27158145 GCF_000313985.2 Echinops telfairi
GCTGGCATAATAAACTATATCAATCCTAATAATTTAAAGTGTGCTAAATGTGAAGAACAAACTTGAGCTGTTCTATATATTTGTGTGTTTTACCCTAAACAAGTATATCTTGTTTTGTTCTAATAGTCAAAGGACTATGTATGTATATTTGTCTGGTATCTTACTTTTGTGTAGTTATAGATTTTATATAGTTCTTGACACCATTTAATATATTTTTAAATATTAGGAGTGATTGTTTTCCAGAAAATAAGTGATTTTATTATCTGTATTGTCTGTGTTTTCCATCACCTTCTGTTTTCAGTTGCACTAAAATTTAGTATGCCACAGCCCCATTGTTTTTGCCCACTTTTTTCATTCATATAAGAAACCAAATACTGACTGGGTGCATTATCCCTTCCTATAATCTACTCTTACTTTTAGAGGTATTTTGTCTTTTTCTTCCATTAGTTACTGAGTTCAATCTACCACTCCTTTCTCAATTTTTCTCCTTTTTAATGCATTTCTGTTCTTATCATTTTACTTTAAAATTATTTGTTAAACTTTCTGAAATATTTTCTTGATGGTGCCAAATTCCACTTGGAGTTTTATCTTATAAGGCTTAGGTTTTAGAGTTGTTTTTGTTAGGCTTTGATTTTTTTGCTTTCTTTCTGAAGAAAGAAAGGTTTTGTAAGAGACTTCCTCTCATTAATTTATATGACACTGTGGGGTTTAACAATGTAACACTCGTAGAATGCCACACTTTGCAGACCATACGACAAAGACTAGATGCTCTGAGACTTTGTTTGTTTCACTGGTAAGAACACATGTTTGAGTCCTTCCATTATTTGCAGCCTCTATTGTTTGGTAAGACCCTAATTTTTTCTCATTTGCTTCTATTGCCTTTTGTGACTCAATTGTTGAATTGCAAAGCTCTCCTTCAGTTTGGATTATTTATCTACAAATTTGTATTTGTTTCTTAAAAACAATTTTGTTTTCATGTAATTCCTTTCGTACGGCAAACCCAACCCATGGCTGTCAACTTGACCTTGACTCAGAGAGCAGATACAGGGTCGGGTAGACCTGCTCCACAGGGTTGCTGAGAATGTCAGTGTCCTGCCAGGAGTGGGTGGGTGGGGGGGTGCAGACACGCTCACCCTTTGCCTTCAGAGACAGAAAGGGATGAAGGCTGGGAAAACGGACTGCAAGAAAGGAAACAAAACATCAACTGGCTACTTTCTCTATGCTTATTGTTGTTGTTGTTGTTGTGTGAAAGCTTTGTTATTCGTGCAGTCAGCACCATGGAGCAGCACCTACGACATAGCCAGCAATCTGCAGACACTAGTGCAACAAAGCAGGGAAGCCTTCATTGCGATCCCACTTGCTGACCCAGTCTGAGGGAGAGGTCAAGGGAACAGGATGGGCTTGGGTAAGGGAGGCAGGGGCAGAGGAGGGAAAGAGACACGCAGACTAGACCAAGTGTAGCAGCATTTTCAAGTTCCTGAGCACAGTGTCCTAGGCCGGAAACATTTCATTTTTCCCTAATCCCCTCAAACTGCATCTCTTCCTCCCAATCCCAGTGGAGCTGTGATCCAATCACTCAGACCACACACACCAGTTTAGGGGAAATCCCCAAAGGGAGAAAATACTTGAGAGCAGGGGGCGGGGGGGACCTTTCATTCTCAACCCTACTTTCACCTGCATGTTAAAATAACCTTGACTCTGACAGTCACCCTGGGGTCCAAGGAATGATCTGGGCAGCGAAATAGGGAAGTGAAGTCCTCAGGGTCTGGGTGAGGCAGGGCAGAGCCTGAGTTCAGAGGTGACCAGAGACCTCATTTCTATCCCATTTCATGTGGTAAAGCTTTGAGCCTGGCTATATCTCTGAAAGGAAGGGAGATGGCTTGTCTTCAAGATTGACACTAACAGATATGTAGTCTGAGACTGGGGGCCCTG
>NW_022106189.1:27158802-27191837 GCF_000313985.2 Echinops telfairi
TTTTGCTTAGTAAAACTATGAAATTATATTGATAGTGGACAAACTCATTCTAGTTTAAATTTTCTTATCAGATTACTTCTATTGACAAGGTTCCTTCTGCTTACTTGGTACCTGAAAGATATTAAAGTGTTTTCATATGTATCTTGACATTCAACTGATCCTGTGTGCCTTACTCGTTGCCTCATTATGACTCTTCATATCAGGGAGGATTCCAGCCCCTCCTTTCAGCTCTTCAACCAGGGAGCTGTCAGATTGAAATGAACTAACATTACATACAGACACAGATGATTTCAAGCAAGTTATGGGCTTTACAACTGACTTTACCCAGAATGTTTAGTCTTTATCCTTCGTTTCTGATAGATAATGCAAGACACCCGCATTTCCTGTATCATGCTATGTAGGTTCCCAGGCCACAGCTGAGACGCTATTCTAATAGGTTGAACAGGCAGGTCAGCCTCCTTCAATAAGGGCTACACAGTGAGGCCCCAAAGAAGGCCCTGAACAAGGAAACTCCCGTGGGTTCCCTGGTTGATGGAGGTCATCGGTGCATAAGTAAAGGTAGGGGATCACTTTGGGGATCACAGGGACTCCATATTGGTAACCCTCTCAGACGTTGCCCTGGTGTCTTCTCTTTTGTGTTAATTTTCCTGTCATAGAAGACATGTTGTGTGTATTGCTGGGGTCAGAACTGAACAAGAAGGAGAAAGTGGGGATTTTCATGTATATTGCATATCAATGGTTATATAAGTGGCATATTGCAAGTATGAGCCAGGAATAGAACTTCTGACCAGATGCTCTGAATGCAAATCAAAGTTCTTTATACAAATGGTATACTTTTAGCTTAGGCGTTACCTCAAAGAAGGCATATGGAAGAATGGTTGGAACATGCTTCAAATAGTGTATTCAGACAGTGGCTGAGAATTGATGGATAAAGAGACTGTGGCTGTAATTATGACATAGATTGAGCCCTTAAAATTCTAAAGATCTGTTAAGTATTTCCAAACATCATACCCTTGTCATAATTGCTCTATAGAATCCTGATAAAACGTGACTCTACCTTTGCAATGTACTAATCAGGTCAGCGAAACCAGAACATGAAGGGCAAATAAGAATTGTCTCAGAACCAGAGGGAAGCAGTTCCTTTCTACTTAGTGATTTGGAAGTTTTCTGTTCCAGTCCATATTCTAAGCTCTAGACTCACCTTCAGCTTGGGAAAGCACGCATACACACGCACGCGCGCACACATACAAACACACACACACACACAGAGTCAATAAGGACAGATAATCTCTGTGTCTAAACATTTCTCATCATTTCTGTCTTAGATCTGATACTGACTACTTGGTTTTTTCTAATCTACATATGAATCTATCTATCTATCATCTATCTATCTATCTATCTATCTATCTATCTATCTATCTATCTATCTATCATCATCATCTCTCCAAGATCTCTATGCTATTTATCTGTAACTGTTTATATCTTTCTTTCTCCTCTATTCTTTCCCTCTCTCTCTTCTTCTTTCCTTCTTTCCGTGTTCCAATTTTGGCAAGAAGAGAGGACAACTGTTTTCTCGGAATGTCGTATGCCTTTGTCTAACTCCATTCACCCAGTAAAATGACTACACAAAACAAGGAAAAACCCTCTATAACTGAATATATTTCAATGGCAATGATGTTACATTTCTTATCCTTCCTTTGGAGAATAATACATTTCAGGAAATAATTATTTCTCAAAAATCCTGAAGACTTTTATAGGAAAAAAAGTAGTTAATTTTATTTTACACAGAATTATAAACTGTGTAATGATAGATTTCTTCATATATGTGCCTTTCTTTACAACATAATTTACTAATGCCCTAGAGGATATTAAATTTATCCCTTCTCTCATCTGTTTGCACATGCAACTACATCCACCTGCTTTTAGGAAATTTCTGACAGTAAAACCATGGTTTATAATTCAGATGAATTTTTCCCAAAGGAGGCTTCCCAGAGTCTGTTCACAAAAGTTTTAAAACTAGTTTTCCTGATATTAGGTTACACACAGCCCATGTAAGGTCACTAGTCCTTTCCTTGAAATAGCACTCCCATAACCATTTGGCTACTTCCCCCAAAGGCTAACTGCTTGTCCTTCAGTGAATTGAGCTGATGGAGAAAGAAGGAAGGATCATCACAAGTGTGCCCACTACAGAACCAGCAGTGGCTACTAGGACCCTGTGTCAAAAAGCATTCTGGGCCACATTGGTTGGTGGCCGGTAGTAAGAGTTCCCTGCTCCTGCAGGATGCTTCCTTTAGATGCTGGAGATGTGAAAGTGCCACCATGCGTACCTTTATCATTCTTTAGGAGGATCAATTATAACCTTACTAAGATATTTTTTCCAGACTAAAATGCCTTCAGTGCAAGTGATTGTCTCTGTAGACATGATAGTGGCAACTTAATTATCCAATACTCTGGAGAGAGTGCAATAACATTAATGCAACTTGACACATAATTATCCTTTTTCCAATAGAATTACCATGCAGTTACAGCTCAGTCCTTGCTATGATAAGGTTTCTAAATTGTCCTTGTCCCTATGTGATACCGACTTTAACATTTCTAGCTTTCCAGACACCTCTGTAGTTTTCTCAAACAAGATTCAAGCAGGGAATGGAGAATGAATGTTTTCAGGTCATGAAATGAATAGAACTTTCTTCTCTTGGAACCTCTGCAGTAGATTTTACCCCAATTCTAATGAGTGATAAAAGAATGGACTTGACATTGATTGGTCACCTGTGATGTGTTAGGTTCCTAGGTAAACAGTTTGCATTCGGTTAATAACCTGAAGATAGAAGTGTGCTCCACCCAGCACCCGTGCAGAAGAACAGATTGGCAACTTGCTTCCCAAAAGTTTACAGTTAAGAAAATCTGGGGAGTACTTCTCCTCTGTAACATATAGTAGCATCAGGAATCATTCACGTGCATTTCACACCTATTATGATGTTTTATCTTGTCTATAACCCAGAAAAGAAGATAACATTCTGCAAAGATGAGGAAAGTAAGGCTTTTATAAGGTAAATAACTCCCCTATGGCTAACGGGGTTGTGTTCATAACTGGTATTAGAGTTCCAGTGTTTGTAATAGTGAGGCAGGCATCCTTGACCTTCACGGCACATTGGAGTAACCTGAGGAATTTAGGAAATGTTCATATCTGGCTCCCACCACTATAAACCTGTAGTATCACCTTGACATATCTATTTGGGAATGCTCCCAGGTGTTTCTGATGCAGCTAAAATCAAGCATCACTGTTCTAAATTTATTTTACAAAAATACCTCAAATTGCCAGATAATTATGCTTTCAACCCAGAAACCAAACAAACAAACAAACAAGCATTTGGCAGAGGGAATGAAGGTGGCATTCACACAGTGAGTTTGGTTGGAAGCTGGGGAACGTTGAGTGGATGGGTACAGTGTGTACAATCGGAGAGGATACCTGCTGGAGCAGGAGGAAAGCCCTGTAGAATTAACCTAGTCAGATTTGGGTTTATTAAGGAGTCTGGGTGACACGGACCAGGCTGCTAACTAAAAAGTCATTGATTCAAATCCACCAACGGGTCTAAGGGAGAAGATGAGACATTTGGATCCCGTGAAGATTTATAACCTAGAAAGCCCCAAAGAGCGCTTCTATCTTGTTTTGTGGGGTCCCTATCAGCCAGACTTCACTTGATGGCAGTGGGTTTGTTGATGTTTGATTGGTTGATAAGTGGTTCGTGGGTGCATTTAATAGCCTGTGGCAAACATCGACATACAAGCATGTACTTCAGCCCCACCCCACACACAAATTAACCCCCCCCCCAAAGCTATGTGTTTATTTTTTTTAAAAAACCAACCTTATCACCTTCAAAATACTCTTCATTACACTTAATCCATTTGTCAAATCTGTGATTCCATTCCTGGAAATATTTTGCAAACGCATCTGTTTGGATGGCTGACAGCAATCCCCTCGTTTTTGTTTTTGTTTCTTCACCTCTTCTTACGTCATTAAGTTTCTGTCCTTTCAGGTCCCTCTTCATGCATGGAAACAAAAAGAAGTCGAATGGAGCAAGGTCAGGGGAATAAATTGTGTGGGGCAAAAACTGGCACACTGAGATAGCTGCATGAGCAGGTGCATTGCCGGGTGGTTCATTGCTGTGGTGGCCCAAACAGTCCCCCATCTGCCGCAAAGCAGGGTGGGGTATTTTTTTTTTTTGGTCACACACTGTTACATAATCTTTTTTCAGAACCTCTAAATAGAAAACTTGATTAACAGTCTGACTTGGTGGAATGACCTCCAAATGCACTATCCTGTTCAGGGGGGAAAAAAAGAGCATCCTCTTGATCTTTGATGTCACTTGATCTTATTTTGGGCTAGGTGACAATGGCATCTTTCACTGGCTTCATTATTGTTTACTTTGGGGTTGTAAGAATAGCACCATGTCTGTCACGAGTATGGCTTTGGGGGAAAAGATTCTGGGTCGCTTCAGAGCTGTTCTTCAAAGCAGGGTATATCTCTACACAATGATCTTTTTCCTGGTCAGTCAGTCCCAGGAACAAATTTTGTAGTGACCCTTCTCATTCCCACGTCTTCTGTTAAAATTCGCTGAAGTGACCTCCAAGGTAGTCCAGATAATGTTTCCATCTCTTCATGGTCAGTCTTCAAGTACAAGTGTATGAATTTTGTTAACATTTAGGTCCACTCGGGAAGTTAACAAATGTCCAGAGGTTTGCCATCAATTGACATTTCACCTTTTTTGAAATGAGAAAAGCATTTGCACACTTGAGTTTGTCCCATAGCACCGTCCTTGTAAACTGAGTTCAATATCACAACAGTTCAACAGTTTTTGCAGCATTTATCCTGAGCAGGAAACAAAATTTCACAGCTGCACACTGTTCTCTTAAATCAGCTATCATCCAAAACGAGGTCGAGCAAAATTGCTTTTATGAAAAAATTCACTGTGACCAGACAGAACCTTCCCAGGCATTGCCACTGTGTGCACTAATTCAGAGCTAGCTGCTTGCCTTGCGGGGGAAAAATGCTTACTATGATCCACCCAGCAGAGCTTCTTTCCGTCTTTTCATGGGTGCATATTTCTGCCTGTTCACACCAGCTCCCTCTCCAGGTTCCTGGTACATGGATTTCCTTTTTCCTTTCTTTCCAGGACCTTTGAGCATGATATTTGTATATAGGAAATTCTATCCTTTTCCCCTGCTCCCAACGGAGTAATCCTGCTTGTCTTTCTTACATCTCTGTACAAAAGTCAAAAAATTCTCAACCTTCCCACTACCACACCCACTGGACTGGATCTGGTTACCTGTACTTCCAGTCTATCGCACTACACCACCTGGTGACATGCACTTCCAATTCACTGAAATTCACTTCATTACGTAATGAAGTAAGGAATTTGTTGTTTGCTCTATCATTTGTTTGCTGGTACATCCCTTATTCCTAGCTCAAAACATTGGCATTCAGTTCTTATATTATAATGAATAAATTCATGAAAGAATGAGTGAATAAATGGATTGATGATCCTTCATTTAGCTCAATTTTTAAATTAAGACACTATGTTGCAGGTATGTATAGAATGTATCATTATGAATTCCACATAAATGACATGGAGAAAGCTGGTGTGAGTTCACTTGTAGTCAATAGTACAAGAGTTCATTTTCAAACATTTACTTTTTAATAATATGACTGTTAATTGCCTATTAATTATTTTATTGTCTATGTTCTTCTATTTCCAGATATATGACCATGTACTTCAGGTTTTACAACCATTCTCCCCGGTCATTGTTAGTTGCTTTCTAGTCAGGCTTGATTCAGATCCACCCTAAGTCCAAGAGAACACCGCACAGCCAAGATCTGAGCCATCCACACAATTGTTTTCTTTAATCTCATCGTTGAAGCCACTGTGCAAATCCATCTTATTGAGGGCCTTCCTCTTTTTGAAGATCCTCTGTGTTGCCAAGCATGGTGCTTTGTTTCCAGGGACTGATTTACCCTGAAAAAAGGTTCAAAGTATGTCTCCCCATCTTCAAGGCTTAGAAGCATTTTGACTATCCTTCTTGCAAGAGATTTGATTGTTCTCTTGACAATCCAAGGGAATTTTGGTATTCATGGCCAACATCATAATTCAAATGCATCAACTCTTCTTTAGCCTTCCTTATTCATTATCTAATATCCAATTACATATGAGGCAACTGAAAATACCATGGCATTGGGGCAAGTGTACTTTAGTCTTCAAAATGACATCCTTGCTCTTCAACACTTTAAAGAGGTCTTGTACAGCAAATTTGTCCAAGGTTATATGCCGATTGATATTTTGACTGCTATTCCTGTGGGAAAAGGTATTTATTTGTTTTCATTCCATTTATTTTATCTTGGGTATTCTATTAAAAACCAAATTCAGAGTGTGCTTCTTGATGAGTAACAGCATCTCAAATTAATTGAGAATTACGTATGTGAGATGGTGGCTGCTCAGGTCTAGACCTATAAGAGAGCCTCAAATCGGAGGCACCTGTTGTGTGTCAATAAAGAGTAAAGAAGAGAAAGAGGAACCCTACTCCCCTTTAAAGTATTGCCATGAGACTAGAATCCATGCTGTGTTTTATTGGTGCCTTCTCCAACAGCCTCCTTCTAATCTTGCAGTTGACCTAACCATATAACTGAGAGATGATGTTTCCCTCCCCTCTGGCAGGTGAGGGATGTCACAAAGAGTCCCAAGAGGGTATCTCATCTATACTTATAAGAAATAGGAGCTGCGATCATTTATACCTGAACTTTGTTGATGCCCTGAATTACCTATAAATGTTTACAGTAGACCACCAAGAAATGGAATGATTGAGAAACCAATTTTAATTGCCAGTTACCTGAAAATCTTGTCCGGTGACTATCTGGTAATAAACTGAAGAACACATCTGTTTGCAACTATGTACTCTTAACCAAAACATAATCCCATGTATGTGCCAGGCACCTATTCCTGCTAAGGCCCTACATATCGATATCCCACCTCTGACTACCCTGATTTTGTTCAGCCAGTTAGGACTTCTGTAACCTTTCATTCTCTCTTCCTCTGCACAAGGCTGCTCTCTCCGCCATTGCCCAGTGGGGCGACTGTCTGCACTCTGTGGGTTTGTTGGAGGTCTTTCCAGCACAGACCTTCCCTAGAAGTTCAGTACGTCTCTTATTTTACTATTTGCAGACTAGGCGTCTTCTCTCTATGACAGGTCAGAACTCCTTTTTGAATCAAAAATAACTTCTGTATTGAGAACGCAGTTTGTCAATTTGGTAACTCTCCATTGTACTCTGAGAAAATTACTTGGTAAATAATTTTAGAGTTGAAGGTGATTTTGTTTGCTTAAGGGTTTTGCTTGCTTAAGAACTCACCCCACTCAGAAACCAGGGTTCAAAGCAATTCTCAGAACAGATGCTTACTCAAGATAAACCTTAGAATTACATGTGTCCTCCTTCTGGTCAGGACAAAAACAGTCTCACAGTTATCTCAATGGCAGATATACTCAATTTAATAATTACTTGTAACTTAATTTTTTAATAGAAAGAGATATTATGTCCTACCAATCAGATGTATACTCCTCAATTTTATAAACATTATATAAATGTCAACCAAGCACTATTTTTTTTAAATAATAAAATTCTTTATATTTTCTTAGATAAAATCCTTCAAGAGTCTCCTCCTTGGATCATGTGGTCCAACATTCCCTGGGCTATGGGATGCCCAATTTGCCAAGAAAATGATCACAAAGCACCTTACTTCTCAATTAAAGCTCTTTAATCTTGATTTCAGTATGACCTTTATGCCCTTGGACACTGTGTAGACATCTTCTCAGGAGTTAGATGTCTCTCTCTTTTTGCCCCTCTTGCGTCTGCATGCATGAGTTATACAGAGAAAAGGGTTTGAATAAAACATGAGGGGGGAAATCTGCAGGAAACAAAAGCCAAATTTTGATCAGAAGATCAAGAGACATTGATGATACCCAGCAAATCAAAATCCAATCATGACAGCCGCAAGAGGATCGGGGTGAATCGGTCTAGGGAGAGCAGTCAAGTGAAGCTTCCCTCTGGCCCTTGACTCCAAGTATTCTTGTTCCATGCGTCAACCCAGAAATGTTGAAGTTGCCTGTTCTTGCTCCTGCCCACATCATGCAATGGTGACCCATTCACTTAATCAACACAACGTCAGGGAAAGGGAATGCCTACATCCAGAATATGCTGGGGAGAAGCCCTTACCCAAAGTGGCCGAGGAGCCTCCCAAAGGAACAGCATCAGGTCATTAAGGCAGCATCCTTGAAACTCAAACTTATTTTCTTAGGAGCTGTTACCTCCAGGTCAAATCCAAGTGTGACTCCTTTCTGTGGGAGTCCCTGAGGTCCTTGGTGGGTAGGTGGCACAAAACCAACCTCTCGATTCAAGGGCTTCAGGTGTCAAGGATTTCCCGATGCACAGCAAGGCTGGGAAGTGAATAACTTGTTCAGAGGTGGTAGCGTAGCATGGGGATGTAACAGTAGCAAAGATATATGACTGCTCATGTAAAAAACCCTGCCCCTGACCTGAACCATCCAGATTCTCACAGGAAAGCCACAAAGTAGTGTCATTATTTTAAGACAAGGAAATCTGATGGTCAAAGAGAGGCAGCAATGTTGTGAGAATTTGGGAGGCCTTCTGGGAGAAGGTGACACTTGAATAGAGGTTTATATAATACAATTAAGCCCGCTAGAAAAAGAAAGGAGGTGGAAAGAGGTCAATGGAGGAGGGAGGGAACATTGTATTCATTGAGATCAGCATGATACCAAAGCATGGACACAGCACTGCACACAGCACACTTGAGGATGTTTACGTAATTCTGCTTAGCCTGAATGTGGGCTGCCTTTACAGCAGTTACAGAGACTTTAAATCAGATTCTATTTTTAAGAGCTACCTAGAGCCTTTAGGAAGGAGCTCTCATGGCATGCTGCTAAATCCCAACTCCAAAGTCCAAAAAAGTCTCATCTTCTGAGTCCAGAGACAAGAGCAGAGGGCCCAGTGAGCTGGCAGTAGACTGCAGTTCCTTACTCATGTATTAATTTCCCAAATCAAAAATCCATCCCAGGATCTATATGTACAAGGTAGAGATAGGTCCAAACTTCCCTTGCCAATAGAAAAGATAATTTTCTGGAAATCAAAGGCATTTGGCCTTTCCTGGGGTGAACAAGACTGCCCTTGAATAGCTTTCTGAAGGGGTGCTTTTGTTCCCCTTCAGATGTGATATCAGTGAAGGAGTGCATGGTGGTACCAAGAGTGAGAGCGCTTTACTGCTCACCCAAAGGCTGGATGTTTTCATCGACCCAGAGGGAACTCAGAGATAGATCTGGGGGTACACCTGTGAAAATCGGCCATTGAAAAATGCTGTGGAACCCATCTAGGGAAGTCAAGGCTGAATTCAGTTTTGATGTTTTCTTTTCTCTTCTTTCTGCTAGTTATTTTCCAAATAATACATGTGCTGTCATTGACAAGCTCTTTCGCAGTGCGCACAGACAATAAATGGGTAGTCTGGGGGGTTGACATCACCACCACACACTAAGGACTGATTGTGCACTGTACCTCGGGCCCTCCTCTTTAAAAAAGAAATGCACTTTCCTGTGACTTTTTTGGCTCTTTCAAAAATGCCCTTGCCGAGGTTCCCCCGAAGTATTTTCGTAGCTTCTCAAATGACTCTATCATCCAGCTGCTAAAGGGGAACATTCTTCTCCTTTTGGCAAGTCACCTTGCATGAGATTTAAAATATCAGAAAATCCCTCGGTGAATTCTGTGGCTCTCAACACGGTACATCATTGTTGTTAGATGCCTCTGAGTCCATTCCACTCATAGCAGCCCTATCGACAACCGAGCAAAACACGGCTGGTTGTGCACTCACTTCACAATTGACCATTGCTGCTGCCCCTGTGTCAATCCAGCTTATGGAGGATCTTCTTTTTCGCTTACACTCTACTGCAATAAGCCTGTGGTCTTTCTCCAGGGATTTGGCCCCTCTTGATAACATTCCAAATGTGAGTTAGACAAAGTCACGCCATCCTGGCATCTACGGAGCATTCTGGCTGTGCTTCTCCCAAGACAGACTGCTTAATTCTTAGGCGCTTTAGAGTATGTTCAGTATTTTTCATCATTGCAAGATCTATTTTTTCTCAAAATAATGCCCCTATCTCTTATTTCACTGGAAACCCTTACATTTGGTGAATTCCCCAGGCATTTGACATGGCTCACCCTGTTTTCTTTCTGGAGTTTTCTGTGTCCACATCTCTGCTTTCCAGAGCTCATCTCATCAACACTCTGCCAGAACATTTCATACCTATCTTGTTCAAATGAAAATTTCCTCTTCTTGTCCTGATTTCCTACAAAATACTGTTAACTTGTGAGGTAGTTTATTGTGCCAACCTGGCCAATAAACACATGTGGGGGTAATTGAAGGGCGGAGAGATAAATGGCTCAGTGAGCCTTGCCTTTCTAGTTCTCGGGTCTCTTGCTTTCTGATGGTCGGATCAGGGTGCGGTTGCCTTAGCCAGTCCCCTGCTTCAGCTGGCAAGGCTCACCTCTTGTGAGACATCCCTGAGGAGAAGCCACATGGACCTACCCTGATGCAGCCCTGGGCGCTGGAGCAGCCGTGTGGAGACCCCTGCCAGCGCTTAGATGCTTACACGCTCACTGATTCTGCTTTCCTCCTGCAATCGTATCATTGCGTGTGTTTTGTGAGATGGAGGAGGACTTTGTGGATTAGTGTCAGACATATGGGTTAATGTTGGACTTGTGGGCTTGGGAGGCACTGGGTTGGGATGTTTTCTTAATGTGCACTTACCCTTCATATAAAATTATCTTATACATATGAGTTTCTATGGATTTGTTTCTCTAAAGTACCCAGACAAACACAACCTGTGTTCCTTATTTGGGGCATTTATAGTAATATACTTTGTATTCCAGTTTATGTCACTAGGTTGTGAGTTTATGACAGAGACAGTTATTAATTCTTGCTATTTCTTTTTCTCCCCCCAATCATGTGCACGTACCTCCTCACTTATTGTAACAGATCCGACATTTACTGGTTTTTAATTTCAGTTATGTTTTCAGGAACATTTTCAGATTGAACAAATCCTCAATTTGTGTTTCCCCTTGCTTAGTTTGCATTTCTCCTTCCCAAGTTTTGGCAGTATAGAAAGGACTAGTTGTTTGTATTTGGAAGTGAAGTATGATCTACTCATGTGGACATACAAAGGTCAAAAGAAAAATCAGGAAAGATAATGTTGAAGAAGCCGCTTGTATATTTCCTGTTTTCATCCCTAGTTTTGCCTCTTCCTTATCTTCTGTTCCTTTTTCTATGCTTTTATCTTCTATGTGTCTTTCTTCTGTCTTTAATTCAACATTGCTAAAGAAATCTGTTCATAAAAGTGACCAAAAAGTGGCAAATCAACCCTCCAACTTCCCGCATTATGAAATATTTAAGGCTGTTATTTTTGTTGATGGTTCATTATCACTACTATTAATATGCATTGCAAATGGTATCATCATCATAATTAATAGCAGTGACTCTGAGTCCTGGAGCTACTGTGGCTCCTTGGGGGACTCTCTAAACATATCTTCCGGAAATGAGATCCAGGTTAACCTGAAGGGTTTTCCTCTAAGAAAAAGAATTATGCTGATACTCTTCTTTTCTCTCAGTTATCTCCCCTAATTATGAGTCCAGGTATAATTTCTCACCTAGCCTCATTCTCTGAGATGCATATGCAGCCCACTGCTTGACTCTCTAATCAGGAACATGTCACTATGGGTCGAAGTAAGTTTACCTTTCCTCGCTCCCTTGGTACCTGCTCTTTCTCATTATTCTACTCAAGCTACATTTTATAGCAGGAGGAAATTCTAGGGATTTATATAGCAAAAATATGACTGGAAATTGTTGGTGGTATGTATGTTGATTTCTCTGTTAAAGTCAAAGAAACGGGTTTCTTTACGACCTGTGTGTGATATTTAAAAATAATAATAATTTATAAATTATCAAGGGAACATGAGGGAGGCAGGCTTGGGGAGGGAGCAAAAAAATGAGGCGCTGATACCAAGGGCTCAAGTAGAAAGAAAGTGTTTTGAAAAAGATGATGACAACATATGTACAGATGTGTTTGACACAATGGATATATGTATGGATTGTGATAAGAGCTGTAAAAGCCCCCAGTAAAATATTTTTTTTTAAAAATTGAGTTAGACATGTTTTTCCTTTAGTCTATATGATAGTATTGTTTTCAAACACATCCCTTTAAGGCATTTTAAAAACAGAGTTTAATATGATGGCAAAACACTGCAGCAGATACTGTAGATGTGAAATGCAATCAAATGGGTGCTCAATATTCCTCTTTGTCCTTCTGTTGTTCTTCCATAGATTCCGACCCCAAGCGATCCGATAGGACAGAGTAGGACTGCTCGTTGGGATGGAAAAGGGAAAGCTCAAGCAAAATGCAGCCCCCGTGGTTCATCAGCATACCTTCACAGGATGATTTGAGCAGTACTTTGAAAGACAAGAAAGTTATTCGCTTTAACCTTTGGCTTAATCCCCAAAGTACCTGGGGGCTTCCGTGCAGCCCATGCACATCCAGAATGACAATCTCATTCTGCCAGATCACAGTAGCTTCCTCACTCACTCCCTGCTGGCGGCACACATGGGTGAGGGGAAAATGATCAGTGAGGGATCACAGACTCACTCCCATGGGTTCCATTATACCCTCCCCACCCCTTCCCTGTACACTCAGCACTTGTCAGATTTATGAACAGGAAGAAAAAAGAAGACAGCTATTGGATTCAGAATGATATCTTCCCCTCAAAAATTAGACGTTTCTGTCTCATCCAAATTGAGGGACTATTGGAAGAGCACGTTTTCTTTTGTTAAAATTAATGTTTTATATGTATTTGCAGGTTGACACTGCCTCTTGGTTTATTTTCCCATGTCTGATATCCCTAATTAATATCAACCTGAAAATATCTTTACACTTTACCCATCCCGTTCAACATGGTAACTAATTTTTCTCTGCTTATTAGCCTTAGTTTTATACTTAATGGTCTTTGTATGCTACTAAAATATACTAATTTTTAATAGAGGAAACATTAAGATCTCCCCATCTATATGAGGGGGTGCCCAAAACAACCCGGCATTTTCCCCCAAAGCTATGTATTCAAATTTAAAAACAATCTTATCCCCTTCAAAGTACTCTCTATTATATTTAACACATTTTTTCAAATCTGCAATTCCATTCTTGGAAACATTTTTCAAACATTTGTTTGGATGGATGACAGCATTCCTCATGTTTTCCGTCACATCTTCTATGTCGTCAAATCGCTGTCCTTCCAAGACCCTCTTCAATGGAGGAAACAAAAAGAAGTTGCACGGAGCAAGATGAGGTGACTAAGGTGCATGGGGTAAGAGGTATGTTGTTTTTTTTGCCCCAAACTGGAGCACTGAGATGGCTGCTTAAGCAGGTGCATTGCTGTGGCGGCAAAACCAGTCCCCATCTGCCACAAAGCAGACCTTTTTTTGTTGCACACCGTTATTCATGCAATCTGTTCAGAACCTCTAAATAGAAAGCTTGATTAACAGTCTGACCATGTGGAATGAAATCCAAGTGCACTACGTGTTGGCATTTTTGTTCTTTCTGGAAGTTGACGGATATTCAGAACAAAGTTTGCCATAAATTGACATTCCACCTTCCCATAGCACTGCCCTTGTAAACTGTGTTCAACATCGTAACAGTTTCTGTGACATTTTTTTCCAAGGAGGAAACAAAATTTCACAGCTGCACATTGTTCTCTTAAGTCAGCCATCATAAAAAATGAGGTTCAAGCGAAGCTGCTTTCATGAAAATATTCACTGTGACCAGAGAGAAACTTCCCAGGTGACACCACTAGGTGCACTAACTCAGAGCGAATTGCTTGATGCTTGCCTAGAGGGAAAAATGTATACTATGAAAGCTCTGGTCTGCCCAGCGCAATTTTGTTGTTTTTTTTGGGGGGTGGGGGTACCCCCTCATATGTGTTTGGTGTGTGTGTGAGCATCTGCATGCACCCACTCACAGTTGAAAGAAGCTGTGTCTTTTTAAGAGGGACAAATCATTAGAGATTTTATGTCCAGACTATACACTGAATTACTTAGAGGCTAAGCTCATTAGCATTTCAGTAATGTAACACTTTAATTGTACTATGAAATTGCTTTAATCTTCCGTTCCTCAGTAATGAGAAATGCCTCGCCCTATTGTAGAATTTTTGAAGTACTGTGCATAGTTCTGGATCCCTTCAAGCAGCATATTGAGGAGGAAAATCTAGCTACACTCTCATCCATGGCTTCCCAAGCCAAACTGTTTACAGGTTGCCTTTTCAGCCCATCACTTCCCATTTACTATTCCCAGATTCTGGGCCATCACCTTGGATATGTGTACATTTTATTGTAGCCCCTACATTTCATAAGCACAGACTGTATATGATAGGTCCCTGCATGGTACAAGCAGTTAATATATATAGCTGTTCAAGGAAGATTGGTGGTTTAATTCTTTCTCAAGTTTTCTCAGAAAGTCTACACTATCAGTGTGGTTGGAGTCAACTTAACAACAACCTGTATATGTAAGTTGTTATTGTTGTATGTGTGAATGAGTCAAAGCTAATTCATGATGACCCTAAATTACAGAGTTCAATTACCTCCTGGCCTCATTGGGTTTTCCAGGTTGTATTCTCTATGGAGCCTTGACAGCATAATAGGTTAGGCATTGGGGTGCTAATCCCAAGGTCAGTGGTTTGAATTTATCAATCACACTCTAGGAGAAAGATGAGGCTGTCTGTTCCAGTCAAGATTATCATCCTTGGAAACACTAGGAAGCAGTTCTACCCTCTGCTGGGAATTGGATTTGACTCAAAAGCATTGGGTTGGTTTTAATTCTTTGGTAAATTATGGACAGGTCTTTTTTTTTTCCAATGGAGTGGCTGGGTTCAAACACCAGACTTGATTGGCAATCAAGCACATAGCCATTGCACCAGCAGAGCATCTCGATGTGTAAGAGGGCTGAGGATGTCACCAGTGGCTATTGTCCTCAGTCAGACTGAAAGCTACAAAAATGAGGGATCCTCTCGGTCACTCCTATTGTACCTTCAACATCCAAGGCGTATAACAAGCTCTCTCGCCAATTCTGGCCCTGTGGTTCTGTAAGGGGAAGTTTACACAAAGCAAGGCCACCATTTATAGGCTCTTCAAAGTCTATCAGCAGACTCCCTGCAGCTTCTCTTGGCTTCTTTTACCTTTAGCGTTGTCCTGCTTCTTCTGTCATCCCTCTCCCCCTCGCGCCCATGTGTGCAGCTGTTATATTCTAGGTAGGCAGTCATCAGGGCTGGATCTTTTGTTTCTCTTGACTCTATGTCCCACTTGAGAATTTGATCTTCATTGCAAGTTGTTTTGGAATGTCCCCATGGTATCGTGTTCTATTCTGGTTTCACGACTTTATAGTTGTGTTCTTGTCTGAGTCAACTTCTCCGAACTTTAATTTTCTCAACTGAGAGATAGGGACAGAAAAACCTCGGAGACTGAATTAAGAATGGGGATTAAAACAAAATGTGAATCCTAAAACAGAGAAATATCTTTGATGATGTATATTGCCCTTACCACTGGTTCTTCAGTGATTCTAACAATCGTATCAAGAAAGAGAAGGGAGGGAGGCAGAAAAGGGAAGAAAAAAGAGGGAAAGAAGGAAAGAAAAGGTGTCACCTGTACAAAGACTAGTCCTTAATAGTTGAACCTGTAAATTAAATTATATTTGATAAGAAAAGGGGAGAGATAAGCTTTTTCTTTTAGGTTTAAGATTGAAATCACTTTCCTTGAAGGCAAAGTCTACTTTCTCTTTCTAGAAAGACACCTGGATTACATGATTTGCACATGTATTTAATATAGTAACAAGAAGAATTGGCTAATAAATAATGTATTGAGTGAATTTTATTCATCTTAAGACATTGACCTTTCTTAACAAAGATAACTACAGTTATTTCGAGCTACATGAATCACTTGAGTTTCTTTTCTTTCTTTTTCTTTTCTTTTTAACATAAGCGGGAGCAATTTTGGCAACTCTATCCTTGAAATGAGATGTCAACCAAATACTCAAATATTTACACATTGACATTTTGTGTCTTTTAAATATTCAGGCTTCCTAGGGGCATCATCCCTTCCCCGTGTGTAGCTATTACGAATCAGTTGCAAGTGGGGGGAAAAGTCATAGAAATTTAAAAAAAGAGGCTCTATAACACTGTTTGGAATTTTAATGAGGAGGCTCAGATCAATCAAACCTATGAGTATCAAAGTTCAGTTTGAGCATCAGTATTTTTATGATAATTTTTCCTCCTCCCCCTCCTTCTATTTTCTCCTGTGGCTGGGTTGTAGAAGGCTTCAGGTAATGTTTGTGTTGTAAAATTGAGGCCAGTCATTTAATCCCCCCATAAAACTCGCTCACAATTACAATAGCATTGAAATGGTACATAAATGAGGTCTTCATAAAGCAGAAAAGAAAAATGGTGCAACAGTTAAGCTTTTTAATGATGGGCACTAAAGCAATGCTGCTGATTAGATTCTTTGCTAATTACCTTCTGTTACTTAGCTTGGATGTATTTCAGCAGAATAGAAACATCTACTCATAAATAGTTGTTTTCTTGGTGGCGCTACAGAAACATTTGCTTCTAACGTTAGAAAGTACCTCTCGAAGTCATATTGCTGGTTTCTGGAAAAATGGAACCAAGGGACCACCTGAACAAAGCATCCGTGGCTCACATTCGGATGGAGAGTGTCTACTTGATATATGACGGTTGTCTCAGAATACTAGGACTGTTCTGGCAGAAACACCCCAAGTGGGTGGCTTTAAAGGACAAAAGTTTATTTTCTCACAATTTAGGAGGATATAAATTCAAATTTAGGGCACACGCTATAGGAGAAAGCTCTCTCTCTGTTGGTTTGAGAGAAAGATTCTAGTCCTACCATCTGTACATAGTCATGGTTCCCTGGCTGTCTCCAAATGACATCTGTCTTTCTTCTACCTTTGCTTATTTTTTCTGTCTAAACTGCTCTTTGAAAAGTAGTTACACTTAAGACACACACCAAACTGTTATGTACTCACTAACTCTGTTTCCAAATATATTACATCCGTGGGTTTAGAAGTTAGGAACCAATATATACTTTGAGGATGGCCTTAGTTAAATACCTGCGTAGTGGAAGAGGTTGGGACACTCTTGTTTCAGATGAAACTTGAAAAACAAATCAACTAAGTGGAGATGACTTAACATCAAGGAAAAACAAGTGCACGAGTCCTGGGGCAGTTCATAGGTAAAGATGAAGTGTCGGGTGAGTGCAGAGTTTTACACAGGGGTTCAATGACATAGGGATTTTCAGGTTCGACCAACATGTTAGAGCTTTTGTCTAAAGGTTATCTGAAAATGTAGGGCGTTTAATCAGAGGACTGCTAACCTGTGAGCAAAGCCTTAATTATCATCTGTCTTCTAGGTCAAATACGGGAAGTTAATATGGAAGTAGAGAGGTAGGCTTGAAGGTTATTGAGTAGCACTGGTATAGGATGAAGGTAGTTTGACTATGGACAATAGCTTGGAAATGGGGACCTGTAGACAGATTTTACATCAACTTAAAGGTAGATTTTCTTGCCTGGTAACGGGAGCCCTGGTGGTGGTGGGTTACTAACCTCAAGGCCAGCAGTTGGAAACCAGCAGCTACTCCAAGGTAGAAAAAATGAGGCTTTAGATAGATTTTTAGCCCCAGAAATCTGCAGGGACACTTCTCCGTGCTCTCGGGGTGCTGTGAGCCTGAATCATCTAGACTCAAGAGCAATACGTCTGCAAGGGTTGGATTTAGAATTTTTAAAAGGGTAAATGACATAAACGATTGAGTGGGATTATGTGGTTGTGAGATGCGTTGAGTTGGTTCAGACTCATAGCAAGCCTCTTTACAACAGAACAAAACACTGCCGCATCCTCACAGTCATTGCAACGTTTGCCGCAGTCACTGGGTCAATATGCTTCATTGTACGCGGTCCTCTTTTCTGCTGTTCCTTTACCTTTTCAGAGTCCCTTCTCTAGGGACTGGTTCTTCCTAATAATATAATGCAAAGTACACGAGGTAAAGCCACACTCTCTTTAAAGTAAGACGCATTCTGGGTGCACTTATTCCAAGATGGATTTGATCATTCTTCTACATTATAATTAATATTTTTTTTGCCAATACCACAATTCCAATAAATTCTTCTGTTTTTCTTATTCTCTGTCCAGATCACCTATGCATATTGGCTTGGATCAGGTGCACCTTAGTCCTCTGAATGACATTTTTGCTCCTTAACATGTTAAAGGTGTCTTTTAGCCAATTTTCTGGACTATTACTTCTGAGCATTGATTGTGGATCCAAGTAAAATGAAATCCCTGACAAATTGTTTTTCATGCTATTGTTTATCGGTCTTTGTGACGATTTTTATTTCCTGGATGTGGAAACACAAGACTATATGATGATGTCATATAGCAGCAGTTCTCAACCTGTGGGTCATGACCCCTTGGGGGGTTGAACAACCCTTGCACAGGGGTTGCCCGATTCATAACACTAGCAAAATGACTGTTATGAAGTAGCAGTGAAAATAATTTTATGGTTGGGGTCACCACAACCTGAGGAACTGTATTAAAGTTTCGCAGCATTAGGAAGTTTGAGAACCACTGCCATATAGGGTGAGGGGAATTGAAGATATCTGTACTAACCTTGAGATCCAAGTAGACATATAAAAGTTTGGTATAAAGTCACTTTCTTGCAAAGCAGGAATCTTCTAGCTATGATGTTCCAGTAGTGCAGTTCTTATTTCAGGACAGAGGTCTGAACACATATACATACACATGCCACTGACATTATACAATGCCTATAGGTGACAGGACTGTGGTATTATTTGGAGAAACAAAGGACCTGGGAGTTATTAAAAGTTTACAGTTGAGAGGCAGTGGGGGTTAAGTATATGGATGTGGAATGTAGAAAAGGAATGAATAATTAAGTTATAGTTAACAAATATTATGATACTATATATTGTTTTTAGTGCAACCTCATGACCCATGATAGGGGCATGCTAATAAATAGTGTAAGAGTCTCTCAACAATGACAATGACCTAATCCCTAGAACATCAGAATTTGTTATATGATAAGACAAAAGGGAATTGAGGCACTGTATGTGATTGCAATCACTAATTTGCTAATCTTTAGATAATGGAATACCATGAATTATCCAGGTTCCCTTGATCCAATAAAAAATATTTCAAAATGGAGAATCAGAGAAGGTCAGAGGTATAGAATGTATAATGGGCTCTACCTTTGAGGTAAGAAATGTGGAAAGCCTCTAGAACTGTGAAAAGGCCAGGGTATGAGGAAGTCAGCTTGGTTGTGAATGTATTAGGCAGCCATTGAAGGATAAAAATAACAGTAACACAATCTGATCTCCACTTCTAAAAGGCCAGTCTGACCAGGAAATTCTGAGAATGTTTCTTATTAAAAGCATAAAGTGTCTGTGTTAGGCTTGGTTGTCTAGAGAAACAAAATCATCCATACGTGTATAAGAAATAACTTTGATTAAGAAGTATTTTATATCAAGAAGACATCACAGACCAATCCAACTCAAGTCCATGGGTATGATCCAAACCAGAGTCATCTTCAAACTCACATAGCCAAAGGCTGATAAAGCAGCAAGTTGAAGCAGGATGCAGGGAGTTCACAGGCTGGTAGGTGCAGGGTCCTGTGGATCCACGATCTATAGAAATGGGACAGAGCAACAATAGCTCCCAGGTTGGATCCCAGGGATCTTCGCCCACATGGTTCCAACCCCGGAGACAGACACAGAGCCCCAGCAAGCGGGAAGGCAAAGGGGCATTGAGAAAGAGGAGGGGTCCTCAGAGTCTCTCTTATGAAAGGACTGCACCCCCAAGGAGGCATCATCAGGCTGTGACCTGTCTGATAGGTGGCACTCAACCCGTACACTTTCATTCAAATTCAGGTAGGTTTAAAACCTAATTACCACAGGATCCATGATGGCACTGTGGGATAAGCATTGGGCTGCCAACCACAAGATAATTGGTTCAAAACCCATCAGCTAATTTGTGAGAGAAAATAAAACAATGCTACTCTTTTCAAGATTTACAGCCTTGGACACCTTATAGTGTCCCTGTTGCTCAACATCTATTTGATGATGGTGGGTTTGGGGTTTGCAATAGATTACATAAGAATCATGAGGCTAATAATTTATACTCCAGGAGTGACAGATAATTTCAGAGGAGCTGGACTAAACTAAACTTTGAAACCCATGTGGACTATGGCTGTGTCAATGAAGAATGGGTAAGACCTGAAAACAGGAATGTTTGGAGTAGTTATGAATATATAGTTCTGATAAACATGGACATGAATGAGGATGGTGCAAACATTACTGTATGTGATGTCATTCAAACATGGAGGTTCACATCCATTCTTAGGTGCCTTAGAAGAAAGACCTGGAGACCTATCTCTGAAAGTCAGCCTTTAATGTTTCTACTGTGACATACTTAGGGTTGCAATGAGTTGGCCTTGGCTGAACTGGAATGTTTGGTGAAAGCAAGGGGTACACATAAAGACTGGAAAACCATTCCTATGAAGAATAAATTAATGTTCACCATCACACTGGGGGGAAAGCCAGGACTTTAGAATCAGAGAGTCTGAGACTGACTGACATATTCTTCAATTACTAATAATGAACTCCCAGAGAGGTTCCTGATGGAAGCTATTCTAACTGTAGCAATATGGTGAAGTTAGATACTTTCATCATTCACACACAGGGAGAAAACACTGAATCTATTAAAGGAGCAAATTAGTTGAAAAACAGATTATATGTATTAAATGATGAAATATCCATATGGAGTGGAGTGTATCAGGAGACAGTGGAGCTTTACACAGGGGAATAATAGATTGTAAAATAATATCTTTCTCCCATTTCTACCTATTTTACTGGGATAGGGACTCAATCTGTGGCTATTTTGTCTCCAAATTGAATGGAATAATATAGAAGGTTTAAGAAGGTAATATAAAATGCATAGAAGGAGGCATGTGATGATCTGAATATAGACATGCTTCATCTTGCTGTGCAATAGAAACATAAAATAGGCAAAATGGAATTTCAGGCATTAAAAATAATTGCAAATAAAACAAGCAAAAATGGTGGAGGAGGAATTTAGACGTAAAATATAATTCACAATTTCAATATAATCCATGGATTTGAATCATTCTACGTGGAGGCTAGAGTCCTCTTTTGCTCTGAATTCTGTTTAGAGAGAAAGACACAGTGAATCTTCAGTCACACTTTAAGTTTCTGAGAAATATTTTCTTTAAACTCTTAGTTGCTTGAAATTGCAAAATACCTCCTCAAAGCACAGGTATTTGAAAAGCCCTCTTCTCCAGCGAAGCAGATGGGAGCACAAACCCTGATGGAACGTTCTAGTTCCTGACATGTTTGGATGTTAGACGTCTTCTACCCAAACTTGCATATGAGCAATTGATGGTCTGTTCCACCATCAGGCCCGGGACTTTCTTTTCTTGGCTTTTAATATTAAGCTTCTTCACTGCTTGTTGTTGCAAATGTGGTTGATTTGATTCCTTTGTATTCCATATTCCAGGTCCATGTATATAGTAACTCTTTATGTTATTGGAAAAATTATATTTGCAATAACTAAATCACTGGTCTTTCAAAATTCTCATAGAATCTGTGTAGTCAGGCATATCATCCCTCTTCCTCCCCCCCCCAATTAGTTTACAACTTCCACAACACTCCCATCAACAGTAATTATCCATGCATCTTGATTGTATATTTGATCAATTTCAGAATAAAGAAATTTGTATCATTCCTCATTTTTTTCACTATTGGCTTTAGTGGTCAGTGCATGTGTTAGGCTGGGTTGACTGGAGAAATAAATCCCATGACACTCTTCTATGTCTAAGAAAGAGCATTATATCAAAAAAGTAATTAAACATTAAGAACGTGTCCCACCCTGGTCCAACTAAAGCCTGGAAGTCTAATACTGGTCCATAAGTCCCTCTTCAGACGCATGCAGCCAAATAAATTGATGCAAAATGCAAGAAGATCATAGGCTGGTGGGTGCAGAGCACTGTGGATCCAAGGTCAGTGGACATATGGCAGGGCTCTGCCAGTTCTAAGGGTGGCCAGCAAGCAGGAAGTTGAGGGAGGAGCTAGAGGAAGGAAGCCCTTCTCTGTCCCAGGGTTCTCCTCATGAAAAGGCCTGACTGATTGACAGGTCTGACCACACCCCTAGCCAGGAGTGACTATTTAACATAAAATCATCTAACTACCACAGGGCAAAATTTGACTAATAGTTCTATCAACAGGTCTTTCGTATAGCCATATGGACCCTGACAACACTGTAATTTTAAAATATTATTTTTCGTGATGAATGTAGCACCATTTTTCTTCAAGTTGTCATTTCCTGAATAGTAAACCATACGACTGTCTGATTCAAAATAGTCGGTGCCAGCCATTTTTAACTTTTTAATGCTTAGGATATGGATCTTTGTGCATTCCATTTCATTTATGATAACTTCCAACTTTCCTACTTCCATATATTATACATTCCACATTGCTGGTTATTAATGGACATTTTCAGCTTTTTTCTGGATTTTGAGTCATGTCATATCAGAAAATGACAGTCTCCCAAACTTTGCTACATCTATATTATTAAAGTCACTTCTACTTTGAAGTAGCACCTCATCTGCACTCCTTTGTTGGATATATTTCAGCCATCTTCCAACAGTACACCAAACAGTGTTCTGCCACCATTCATAATGCTTTCAGTGGCTAATCTTTAAGAAGTGGTCTGCTTATTTAGTCTTTCTAATTTTCCCTACAACAGAAGCTCTGCAGACATCGGTCCACCATAAATGATTCCACTAATATTTAAAATATCAGTGACATAGCTTAAAGTATCACGGCCAAATGCAAGACTCCACAGTAAGACAAACTGATCCATGAGTTTATACAGAATCACTGTACCAAAAAGAATTCGTCAACATTCAAACATTTTAAGAAGTGGCATGTGATCAAGAACTCATGGTGTTGAAATAAGAAATTCAAGCTGCACTAACGGCGTTGGTGAAAAGGAAAATTCTAGGAATTCACTGAATATTAGTGGAAATATTTCACCAATGCGATGCATCACTAGAGTTGCTCAAAGTTCTGCATCAAGAATTTGAAGGACAGCAACTATATTCATATATGTGCTCATTCCAAACAAAGGTTGTGAAAATTACCTATCAATGTCATTAATAGCATATGCAAGTAAAATTCAAAAACAGTTGCAGCAGTACATCCAAAGGGAGCGGCTGGAAAATTAAATTGAAACCTGAAGAGGTATTAAAATAAGGGAGAGGTTTTTTTATGTTTTTGTTTTTTTCTCCCTATTACATCGGCATCCCATGATTTTCTCCCTATTACACCGGCATTCCTTTCTGACAGGATCGCTGAAGACAAAGCGGGTGAATAAGCAAATGTGGTGAAGAAAGCTGATGTTGCCTGGCTATCAAAAGATATAGCATCTAGGGTCTTAAAGGCTTGAAAGTAAACAAGCAGCCATCTAGTTCAGAAGTAACAAAGCCCCCATGGAAGAAGCACAATAGCCTGTGTGATCACAAGGTGTTGATGGGATCAGTTATCAGGCATCAAAGAACAAAAAATCATATCATTGTGAATGAGGGGTAGTGCAGAGTGGGGACCCAAAGACGGGCCAAAGTCCATCTGTAGGCAACTGGACATTCCCTTACAGAAGGGTCACAGGGAGGAGACGAGCCAGTCAGGGGGCAGTGTAGCAGCGATGAAACATACAACTTCCCTCTAGTTCTTAAATGCTTCCTCCCCACCACTATCATGATCCCGATTCTGCCTTACAAATCTGGCTAGACCAGAGGATGTACACTGGTACAGATAGGAACTGGAAACACAGAGAATCCAGGACAGATGATCCCTTTAGGAGCAGTCGTGAGAGGTGATACCGGGAGGGTGGAGGAAAGTGGAAGGTGGGGTGGAAAGGGGAAACTGATAACAAGGATCTACCTATAACCCCGCCCCCTGGGGAATGGACAACAGAAAAGTGGGTGCAGGGAGATGTCAGACAGTGTAAGACATGAGAAAATATAATAATTTATAAATTATCAAGGGTTCATGCGGAACAGGGTGTGGGAAGGGAGGGAGAAAATGAGCTGATACCAAGCTCTCAAGAAGACAGCAAATGTTTTGAGAATGATGATGGCAACAAATGTAAAAATGTGCTTGATATAAAAAATAATTAAAACAATAAAATAAGGGAGATCAGTGAGGATGTCAAATGGATGGTGGCTGAAAGCCGACAACTCCAAAAATGTATGTGCTTGCGCTTGATTACCTGTGCAAAGACATTCCATTTTGTGGACCCTAACATACATGGGTAACTTTGCAAAGCTGAGAATTCCAGGAAACTCAAGGGTGCTCGTGTGGATTCTGTACATAGAATAAGAGATGGTCTTTCGAACAGAACAAGGGTGACTGCATGGTTTAAAATCAGGGTAAAGTGTATGTCGAGGCTTTCTACTTTCATCATGCTTTTTCAGTCTGTCTACTGAGCGAAGGATCCAGGAAGCCAAACCGTAAGAGACAATGCCATTAAGATTGATGTATCATTATCTATCAGTGATATGCAGATAATATAACTTGCTTACTGAAAATAAAGAGGCCTGGACATATTTATGGATGAAGATGAAAAATTACACACTTCAGTGTGGATTACACTTAAATGTAAGGGGGAAAATCACAATTAGTCTAATCAAAACTTCCTAATTAACAGAAAAAGTTGAAGTTGAGAAGGATGTTCTTTTTCTTTGACCTACCATCAAGGCTCCCGAAGCAGCACTCAAGGAATCAAATGGAGTATTGCACAATGGGAAAATCTGCCGCAAAAGTCCTCTTGAAAGTGTTGAAGAGCAGAGGCATCACCTGGAGCACCTGGCCCAGCTATGGCATTTCTGATGACCTCATACGCCTGTTAAAGCAGGAGCAATGAGCGAGGAGGCCAGAGCATTGGTACCATCGAATTATAATATCAAAGTTACTGTGGACTCCCAGAAGAAGAAGGCCCCAGGGTGACATGGTGGGTGATGAATTGGGCTACTAACTGCAAGGCCAACTCACCAGCAGTTCCACCGGTGAAAAATGAAGCTTTCTGCTCCCATTAACACTCACAACTGCGGAAACCCACAGAGGCAGTTCTGTTCTGAACTAGAGAGTCGCTATGAACCATATCTACTCATTGGCAGTGAGTTTGGTGTGAACTTTTGAATTGCCAGAGGACAGAAGGAACTCTGTTTTAGAGGAAGTATTCATTATGCTCCTTAGAAAGAAGAACTTTGTCTCAAGTATTTTGAACCTGTTATCCGGAAAGACCAGTTCCTGCAGAGGGATATTGTGTTTGTCTGCGTAGACTAGAGAAACAAATCCACAGAAACTCACATGTATATAAGACAGAGTAGGAAATCTTGGAGTAGTTGTGGAGATAGAAATAAAAGATTGTTCTGAAAAATAAACACATTTGCATTTCAACACAAAGATTGGAGGTTCAAGCCTACCCACAGGTGCAGCAGAGAGTCCGACAATCTACTTCTAACACATCGGCCATTAAAATCTCTATGGACCTCAGCTCTACTGACAACTGTGGAGCTTCCAGGGTGAAGCGTGCAGTGAATGGACCTCAAATGTTTGACTGCGGCAAGGAGCGGTCAGAAAGACCTGAGAATAATCCATAGGAAGGAGCGGCTGACTTTCACTGCTGTCAAAGCAGCAGCATTGGAGTTGGGAAGTCTGCGATTCTGGCTGACATATTCATAAGTTATTAATAATGAGCCCCCAGAGAGGGTCCTTATGGAAGACGTTCCAATTGTAGTGATGTGCTGCAGGTACATGCTTTTATCATTCACACACTGGGTGAAAGCACTGAGTCTATTACAGGAGAACATTAATTGGAAAACAGATCATGTGCACCATATGATGAAAAACCCATATGGAGAGAAGCGTTTCAGGAGACTGTTGGCATTTTAGACATGTGAGTGCTAGTTCAGGGGAAGTGACGTATTTAATGTGGCTCTTCTAGTCATAGCATCTAATGCCCAATAAGTGACTTTCCCCGCCATTGTCCTGGTCAAGAAGGTGAGGGAAGATATTGAGAGGATTCACCTGTAAGTAATTAGGAACAGGATTCCCTGGAATGCCACCCCACTGTATGAGCCCTCTGAAAAGCATAGTCCTACCCAGCAGGAGCCAGGAGTGGAGTGCATCCTCTGGGCTCAGCATCCCTGCACAGTGAATCTCCTGGATCCAGAGGCAGCTACACTATCAAAGGAGCAGCAGGAGAACCAGGATCCCGAGCATGGAATGGAGTGATGGACTTCCCAACCCAGGGAGCAAATAAAGCTGAGTGCTTTGGGAAGGAGCCAATAACTTGATGAAGTCGGATTTGCCGACCCATAGCCGAGTTGAGTGCCTTTAGACTGAGGCTCATCAGAGTGAGGTGCCTCTGGCCACATAGTTCAGGAAGCTGGGTTTGCTGACCTATGGAGTTGAGCTGAATGCTTTTGGGTTGAGTCTTGCAGCATAGTGGTCTTCCCCTTTGGACACTTATTAGAAAGAACGTTGCAGACAAGTCCTGATAAACAACTCAACCCTGAGCGTTTCTCACTGGCATAACAATTTGTTAATTTCCTTAATAAAACCTTTTTTCCAAAGCATTTTATTAGGAGCTCTCACAGGTATTACTATAATCCATAGTTCCATTAGATCAAGCATAATTGTACATTTGCTGTCATCATCATTTTCAATAGGTTTACTTTCTTCTTGAACTCTTTGATATCATCTCTCCATTATCCCTTCCCTCCCTTACCCTAACACCCCTAGGGACCCTTAAAATATTATATATTATTTTTATTTTTATTATTATTGCCATATTTTACACCATTCACTATATACATTATCCTACAATTCTGTTGTCTGTTCCCCTCTAGTGGGGTTATACATTCATCATTGCTATCAGTTCCCTCTCCCCCCTTTCTTCCACCTTCTCAGGCCCTCAGGTAACTTACTACCATTACTGTTTCTGAGGGGTTTATCTATCTTGGATTTCATGCATCAAAAACTCTTGGTTGTACAGGTGTACATATGCAGGTACAGAAAGATTAGTGTGGCAAAACTAAGGTCATAGTAGTGGGGGGAGTAAATAGTAAAAAAATAGAAGATAGTTATGTGGTTATATAATAAACTCTATAATCATGAATTGTCTGTGAGTTCTGTGTAGCCAATGCAATGCATATTATATGTATAGAAGCAAAATAGAGAAAATAATTACTGTAAGACAGCACAGACAGAATATAAAATTCTCCCAGTTCTACCTCTTTCCCTGGGTTGAAGATTCAACCTTTGATATCTTCATTCTAAACTAAGGGGAGAAACAGAAGGATTAAGAAGGGAACATAAAATATTTGAAGGCGGCCTGCAGTGACTGAAACGAAGACATGCTTTGCCCTGCTTTATAAGGGGAAATGCATAACAAAACAAGAAACCCTGGCATTTGGGATTTTACAAATAATGACAAACAAAAGAGCAAGAAGAGAAAAGAAAGTAACTGGAGAGGGAAGAATTCATTTTTAAAATACAATTCTGTCTCTCTATTGAAGGACAGCATCCTCTCTTCTTCTGGCACCTGTGTAGCTAGAAAGGCACAGTGAATCTTCATACAAACTTTCTGGAGGTTTCTGAGAGTGCTTGGCTTTAAAACGCAATAGCAGCTGGATCCTGACAAGCCCTCTCGCCAGAGCACAGGTCCTTGCCAGCCTCTCCTCTTGGGGAAGCAGAGAGGGGTAGAGCCCCTGGTGAAGGGGTTCTGGTTCCTGACACCTGGAGTCCTCGCTTTCCCACAGAGCAGCCATTATGGCACAGTGGGTTCAGTACCGTGCTGCGAAAACATGGTTATAGGCCCCCACCCCACAAACTGCCCTAAAGAAGGAAGAGGAAGATTGTCTGCTCCAGTAAAGCTGCATTGGAAACCTTTGGAAAGAGTGTGGCCCTGCCTTATAGATTTGCTTTGTGTTAGCATTGATCCTACGGCAGGGGTCTTGGTTGATTTTTGTTTTGCTTTGTTTCTCATTTCCAACAACTTTTCATCCAATGGATGTTCTTTCCGGTGCTGTCTTTCACGGACAGGTAGCACAGCATTTAGTTCTCTTGGATTGTACGTCCGCACTCTTCCCACGGCCATTGAGCCTACTCCAACTCCCAGCGATGCTGCAGAAAAGGGAGACCAGCTGAAGTGGTTTCTGAGATTGTCCTCTGTACTGTGAGTCGAAAGCCTCCTCTCTGTCGAGGAGAGGAGAGCCGTTCTGATCAGCTGGCCATGGTTTAGTAGCCCAAGTCTTAGTGATATATTGGGTTATGTGTTGGGGTGATAACTCAGCCCCTCCAATGCATAAAGATGAGGGTTAATAGTCCTTTAAAGATTTACAGTCTCAGAAACCCACAGAGGCATTTACACTCTGTCCTATAGAACCCTATGAGTCCGAATCTACTCCATGGCAGGGAGTGAGCCGCGTTCCTTAAGTGTTACTAAGTGCCGCAGTTATCCCCAAGGGGAAGTGCCTGAGTTTCTTACCAGATTTCAAAAGCAAACCCTTTCTAGCTCAACATCTGGAAAATCAGGCATGAAGTTTTTACAAAGAAACCATGCACACAGCACATATTCACCACATCTTACTCAGGCACTTTCTTTACAAGAGAACCAGGTATATTGTCACTCAGCTGAAGAGCGTTGAATTGAATCACTGCTCTGATAGGCGGGGTTGAATGACTGCCAACAACAGCAACAAAAACGAGTTGAATTTGGAAGAAAGAGGCGTCGATAAGAAAAGCAGTTACGTATAATGGTCAGTGTCCTGAAGTAGAAGTCCCCAAAGCAGAAGGTCAGTACACTAGTTTGGTACCTTGTTCTGTAGGTCAAAAGTCAACATTCTCAACCTAGACTTGGAAAGATAACGTTGGTTCTTATTTTGATTTTTTTTAAAAATCTAAGATAGTCCAATATGGAGGGGGAAAGCTGGCTCCATTGAGCTAAAATATGTTCATAGATTAATTATCTTTAACTCTACAACTCTCACCAATACAGTGATGCTAGCTTTAAAACGTAATTTATATATGTTTTGCTGATGTCCTGGTTTGCTTTCTTAATGTCAATCTATCTTCTCAATATCACAAGTATTTGAAGCAAAGAGAGAAATCTTTCTTTGTTTTTTCTTCTCCAGGCTTCTCAAGTTCAATTTGTTGTCAGTTAAAACTCGTGATTACCAAGATATCCCATCTACCAGTAACAGCCCTGAAATGTATAATCTCCAATTAAGATGTGGTACAAAATTATTATGCTCTAGAATTCATATACTAAAATTTATGAATGCTAGACCCCACACAATGTTCATCTTTGGTGTGCTTTAATGAAAAAAACATTAAAGAAATGTCCATTGCATGTTAGCACCCATTTAAGTACATTGTCCATCTCCAACTTCTGAGGTGATATTTATATATTTTAAGTTTCATTTACTGTTCATATTATCCCTGTCTCCTAGGTAATATAGGCCTCATTTTTAGAAACAAGAAAGTAAATGTGAAGAAACAGAAAATCAGTTTTGAGAGGGATATGGGAACATAGACCTGTTATCCATTTATGGTAGGAATAGGGAGTGTGGCCTCTGTGGAAAATTATTTGGTGCTTCCTCAATAAGTCAATCATAAAATTGTCCTGTGACTCAGCATTTTCAATTCTAGGTAAACACTCCAAAGAATTGAAAATGGTGTTCAAACCAACATGTACAAGGGTGTTCAAAGCAACGTGATTCATGGTAACTGAAAGCTGGCTGCAATCCATATGTGCATTAATTGATGAATGGAAAGCAAAATGGAGTGCAACTATATGGTGGAATATTATTCACTCATAACAATGAAGTACTGATACATGCTTCGTGTGATCATTCAAACATTTGGCTTAAAGAGAGAAGTCAGATGTATACAGCCACCATTTTGTTACTCCATCTTTATGAAATGTAAAGATTATAAAGGTCCATTGAGACAGACATTATTGTGGAGGTCACCAGCACTGTATGAAGAGGGAGGACTGGAGGGGAGTGACTGCTTCGTGGTAAAAGTTCCTTTGTGAGAGAGGGAGACATTCTGGCAATAGATAATAGTGGTGGTTACACAATTTTTTGACACTATTGAATTATACACTTTAAAAGGATGTATTTTGTGGTCTGTTGATTTTATTTCAGAAGAACTGTTATGAAAATGATCAAAGTGCTTTCTTTATCCCCCAAAATGTATTTTTAAAATCCACACGTTACCTATTCAGATGTTTTATTAAATTCAATGAATTAGTAGACAGTGTAGCATTTTCTGATTTATGGCTCAAGCATGAGATAAGGCAGATTGTGAGTCATGTCTTAGGTGATCACTTTCCCAATCCTAACAAAATCACATCTCTTCAACTTGAACTCACATGTCCATGGACCCATTTGAAGATAATTTGAACAATTCTGAGAACACATGTTTTTGTCTTAATTTATTTTATAATGTCCATGAGAAGTATGACAACTCCATTTATCTTTGATTAAACCGCGAATTGGAAACATGAGAGTGGCACAGCAGAGATAGTATGTAATGTCCCTCTTGACTCCTTGTCTTTCAACACTTTAATCTTAATGCCATGGGGCCCTGATGGCATTGGGGGTTACATGTTGGGCTGCTGGCCACAATGAAAGCAGGTCTAAAGCACCAGCTGTTCTCCAGGGGAAAGGTGAGCCTTTCTATAATTTAACAATATTTGTACTGTCTTGGAAACCCTCAGGAGAAGTTCTAGTTTGTCCCTATAGGGTAGAATTGACTTGATGGCAAGGAGAGAAAGAACTCTCATGTGAGGAATCCCTTCGGCCCTCTTCCATAGCTCTGAACGTGTATCACTACTCTGCCGCTATAATCTCCTTCACGGTATTTAGCCACACGGTGATCGCTAGGTGTTATGTTCACTAGACTGCTCTGCTATCTTTGAGAGAGACACTCACAGAATGTTATTAACCTAGCACAGTGTTTAGAACTTGATAAGCAGTGGATACATATTTACCGAAAGAGTACAGGCATAACGAGTCCCTGGATGGTGTAAATGGGTATGAGATTGACTGCTAGTTGCAAGGTTGGTGGTTTGGACTCAGGTCACAGCCCTGAAATCCCTATGGCACGGTTTGACTCCGCACACACCCTTTCACCACACATTGTCCAGGAAAAGTGTGAATGAACTCAATGGCAATCAACAGTGGCAACAACAGAAGTATACATTTAGAAGGATCTTTCCAGTATTGACTAATGTCCATGCTGATCGAGGGAATGCGTATCAGCAGATATAAGTCAGGTAAACTTATTTTAACCATCTAAATAAGTTTCAAATATCAAAGCATCAGTCATTCACTCATATACGACCTTTTCCAAAGAATAATTAATCCTTCAATAATTGAGCTTTATTAGTGCACATGTGTCAAGCCAAGTCTTTGAGAAATGTCAGCCATCTCAAATAAACAAGCACTATCCCAGTGGTGTGACAATGTAAAAAAAAGGAGACACATCAGGAGACAGGCGTGTCTTAAGGAAGGGAAATATAAATTAACTAAGACTTTATCAAGGCTCCACAAGGACAGCAGATTTAATAATTACCTTCAGCCATTTCTCTCTATATAGAAATGATATCTCTTCCTGGTATCTATTTAATTAAATAGTCCTTACACAAAATCAATAATTAGTCACTATGAAGACAGTTGAGGGATTTTTAAGGTCAACACAAGTCATAAACACTCAGCTTTGCTAAGTCAAACCAAATAACTGAATAAATGACAAAGGGAACTCAGACTTGGGAGAGCTGGCTCTGTGTAAATAAACCAACAACAATAACAAAACTTTATAATTATTATTCATTTTCCATCAGCTCAGAATAGAGATTTGCCCATCAAAAATATATTTCCTCAGAGAACAGGTTGAATATAAGCAAACCGTTTCACAGCATGGATAACATTGCAGTAAGGGTAGCATTTCCTTTATTTCCTTCTTAAAATCTCTGTAATGATTGGAATAAGCACAAAGCTGTTGAGTGGATTTAGACTCATCGTGGCCTGGTTGTACAGAGTAGAACTTACCCATACAGTTTGCCAGGCTGTAATCTTGAGAGAAACAGACTGTCCCATGCTTCTTTTATGGAATGACTCATGAGTTCTATGTGGCAACTATTTGATTGGCAGTTGAACTCTTAACTACTTAGTCACCAGGGCTCTTTCATGGTGGCATTATTACATAACTACCATGCACCATGAATTGTGTTTGACACTTCTCACATATAAGGAATACATGGTTTCCAATTGAGTAGAATTGCTGGCATTAACATCTGTATAATCTTAGCTCTATATTCAGGAGATATTAAATGGCCACATTTATACCAGTTCAGTGATATTTCTCAAATGACATCAGTGTTAATCTGGACTCTCTAGAGAAGCAAACTCCATGAGGATTGTATGTACTAGGTTATAGAAAGAGATTTATATCCAAAAATGGTTCACAGTAGAAATGAACAAGTCCAGTCCAGTTCAAATCTGTGTATCAGATATAAGGTGATGTTTTCACCTACCTCCTATAGCTGCTAGGACTGAAGAATAGGAAGTAGGAAAGATTAAAGGCTAGTAGATGCCTTGTTGAAAGACTGAGATCAGCCAAATGAATCCAAGCTTGGCAGTTGCTGATGGTTCCTAGGACAGGCAGGAGATGTACAGTTGTGAAAACTAGCTCACTCCTATGGATAGATTTGAATCCACCATGCGGTT
>NW_022106189.1:27192157-27205617 GCF_000313985.2 Echinops telfairi
AAGTGTAAGACCCCCATTTTGTGGAGCAGCTATGATTTTAAGAAAAAATAATGCTATCTGTCCACATTAGAAAATAGTAAGAGTCAGAGGAAATAGCATTAATTTGCTCTACCTGTAGAACAAATTAGCAAATGTTGTGACCATCTGTGAAAGACACCAGGGCCACATACGACATGGAATTATTTAATGTGTTAAATCCATTTAAAATGTTTGTATCCTGTTAGTTCTAACATAATTACTATGTTAATTTCTGTGTGCTTTGCATATTAAACGGAGCACACTCTGGGAAGCTAATGGACGCTATGTCAGCTTTTTATTAAATCACAAAATAAACATGCACAATCCTGCTTCTGAAGATAATTAGTTTACTATTTCTGCCAGAGTTTAAATATTGGGTGTGCTTTGAAAATGTCCTTTCCATTTGGGGTGACAGTGGCCATGTAGTAGCTTCTTGGTTCTTCACATCAGCTTCAAGGCAAGAACATTTTCAAGAGGAGAGAATTCAAATTTATTTTCCTTTTATTTTATTTTGTGTAAACTTTAATATTTAGTATGGTATGGCTATAAAAATAACCAATCATCATAGCATTATATTTCATTAAAAAAAATCATTGACATTGAGTCTAAACCAACTCATAGCAACCTTATAGGACAGAACTGCACCTGTGAGTTTCTGAGACTGTAAGTCTCCTCTCTTCTTCCTCAGAGCAGCTGTTAATTTCAAACTGCTGACATTTCTGATAGAGCACAGCTCAACACATAAGGATTATGCCACCAGGACTCCTATTGTTCTTCATAGAACTACATTAAGCATGATGGAATAGGGCAGAAGCACACAAAATCTACTCCTTTGGTGCAAAATAGCTCAATCAAGTTGGACATTTAAGATAGAAATTATGTAGATGGCATTGCCTTTGAGCACTACTACAAATAGGTGACAAGGAAGTCAACTACTAGACAGAGTATGTATGCTATTATGGATAGAGGAAAAGCAAACTAAAAAAGGACTAATAATAATAATAAAATGAAGAAGAATCAAATACGCTTCTCCATATTCCCTTACAATGGAACCAATCCATACGGGGTTACTACATGCTAATTAGTGAGACATTCAAGGTGGAAAGTCCAGCAACCCTGTTTACTCATTTATTTATTTTTTCTTGAGCCCTTTAATATCAGCTCCCTTTTATTCCTTCCCTCCCCCGCCTGACCACCCTCGTGACCCTTTAATATATTAATTAATTAATTAATTAATTAATTTTACGCCATCCTATATATCCCTTCAACCACAATTCTGATATTGGTACCCCTCAAGAGAGGTTATACCGCCATTATTGCTATCAGTTTCCCCTTTGCCCCTTTCCCTGCCCATCCCCTCATGGAATTGTTGCTAATATTACTGTTTCTAAGGGGTTTGTCTATCATGGATTCCGTGTATCAAAAACTCTTAACTGTACCAGTGTACATGCACCAGTCTAGCAGGGTTTATGAGGTAGAACTGAAGTCATAATAGTGGGGGGAGGAAGGATTAAAGAACTAGAGGAATATGTGTGTTTCATTGGTGCTATACTGCACCCTGGATGTATTATCTTTTCCGTGTGACTCTTTTGTTATAGCACCTTTTGGGTAAAACTAGATGGGAGTCTTTGTTGTTGGATCATTGTAGTGGTTATTTTGTTTCTTCAAGTCAATTCCAACTCAGAATGAGATAATTGGAGCCTCAACTGTATGTAGTATTTATAGGAACAGATCATCAGGATTTTCATTCAGTAGAGTTACTGGTGGGTTTCAATGGACAACCAAAAGTTTAGCAGTGGACCAACCATTGGCTGGTTAACCACTGACCAACCAAGGGTCCATGGGATCTCTGATAGGCATGCTTTCATTTCAGATTAATTATATATATGCTAAGTATTATGTCAGACATTCCTTTTAATTCTCTGCATTTCTACTTGTATGCAATGGAAGCACCAGCAAATACATCATAATGCTAATATTTATCCAATCAAATTAGTTGTTAAAGAATTTATAGTTTGTAATAGAGCCTTGATTCTTTTTCAGCCTTCCTTATCCAATGTCCAACTTACATGTGTGTATCAGACAATTGAAAATACAATGACTTGAGTCAACCCCACTTTTTTCCTCAGAGTAATATTCTTCCTTTTCAATACTTTAAATAAATCTTGTACAGCAGTTGTACCCAATGGAATGCATCATTTGATCTCTTAACTTATCCGTCTTTGTGTATTGACTATGAATCCAAGTGTGTTAGTTTGGGTGGACAAGAGAAGCCAATTCAAAGACATTCATATGTATATAAGAATGAGGTTTGTATACAAGAATAATTGAATATTGAGAAAACATCCCAGCCCAGTCCAGATCAAGTCCATAAGTCCAATATTAATCCATATGTCCGATACCAATCCATAAAGTCCTCTTATGACTCATGAAACACATTCAACGTTGGCAAATACAGGAGGATCACAGACCAATGGATTTGAAGTCTTGTGGATCCAGTGGCATTATAAGCATCTCAGCACTGGCAGGAGTCTCAATATGGCTTCTTTGGCTCCAGAGGTCTGGTTGCATCAGGATAGGTCCATGTGACTTCTCCAGCTCACAGGGTGGAGCCCCATGAGTCTTGTCAGTAGAGTGTCTCTCAGAGATTGAGCAGAGAGAGAGGTGTCTTTCATCTCCAAGGAGGAAATCAAGGTATTCCCAGAATCCCTCAGGTGAAGGCCATGCCCACACAGAGACCTCATTGGCTATGACCTGATTGACAAACTAGACTCCACCCCTTCACTCTTAATCCTGTCAAGTCACAAATTGACACCAGATTATGTAACTACCATATCGAGCAAAATGAAATCCTTGACAACTTGAAAGTTTTCTCTGTTTATCATGATGTTTACCTATTGGTTTAGTTGTAAGAATTTGTTATTTCCTTTACATTGAATTGCAATCCATGCTTCAGGTGGAAATCCTTGATATCCATTAGCAAGTGCTTCAAGTCCTCCCCACTTCCTGCAAGCAAGGTTGTGTTAGCTACATATATCAGGTTGTAAGTACGCTTCTTTAAATCCCAATACAGCATTCTGAATTCTTCATTTAATTCAGCTTTTCTGATTGTTTTCTCAGCATACAGATTGGATAAATAAATTAAAATAAATAGATGTATTTGAATTATGGTGCTGACAAAGAATATTGAAAGTACCGTGGACTACCGAAAGAGCAAACCTATCTCTCTTGGATGAAGAACAGTCAGACTGTTCCTTAGAAGGAAGAATGCCAAGAATTGATCTCAGATACTTTGGATATGTTATCAGGAGAGACCAGTCCCTGGAAAAGAACATCATGTTTGGCAAAGTGGAAGGGCAGTGAAAAAGTAATATACTGAACAATATGTGTATTAGTCTGGGTACATTAGAGAAACAAATCCACAGAAACTCATGTGTAAGAGAGAGTTTTACATAGAGGGTAAGTGCACATCAAGAAAACATCCCAACCCAGTGCTGCCCAAGCCCACAAATTCAATGTTAGTCCATATGTCCAACACCAATCCACATAGTCCTCCTCCATCTCACAAAACACATGCAATGATGCTGACTGTGGGAGGAAAGTCGAGTCAGTGAATGTGTAAGCAGCTCAGCACTGGCAGGGGTCTCCACATGGCTGCTCCAGCGCCCAGGGCTGCATCTAGGTAGGTCGATGTGGCTTCTCCTCAGGGATGTCTTACAGGAAGTGAGCCTTGCCAGTTGAAGCAGGGACCTGGCTAAGGGAGCTACATCCTGGTCCGAACATCAGAGAGCAAGAGACCCAAGAACTAGAAAGGCGAGGCTCACTGAGCTATTTATCCTTCTGTCCGTCAATTAACCCCACATGTGTTTATCGGCCAGGTTGGCACAATGAAGTAACTACCTCAGTAGGGATCGACACAGTGGCTGCAACAATCACCTCAAACAGCAGAACATTTGTGAGAACGGCACAGGACCAGGTCGTGTCTCCTGCAGCACTTAGGGTCACTATGGGTTGGAACGGACTCATTGGCACCTACTGGCAAGAACAACAATGATATAACATGGTTATAATGATGCCAATTTAAAACGTGAGGTAGTGTAGTATAAATGTAAATGAAGCAGTTTATTACTATTTTATTAAATTATTATTGATTAAAATAAGCTTTTATTTTGAATGCCTTTGCTCTTAGTTATAATGTTGTTAGATGTAGTCAAGTTGGTTCTGAACCATCAAAACCGTATGTACAGCAGAAGAAAACACGGCTTAGACTTACACCATCCTCCCTGTGGCTCGTGTTTGAGCCCATTGCTGTAGCTCCTGTGTCAAACCATCTTGGTGGAGGAGTTGCTTGCTTTTCATGGACTCTAGTCCTGCCCAAGCATGATGTCTTTAGCCAGGCCTGGTCCCTTGTGATAACATACCCAAAGTCTATGAAATGAAGTCTCACCAGCCTTGCTTGAAAGGAATTCTGGCTGTACTTCTGAAAACAATTTGTTCATCCTTCCGGTGCTCCATGGCATATTTGATGGTTTTCACCAACACTATGCTTTAAAGGCATTACTGCTTCTCTCTTCCTTCTTCTCTGGCGAGCTGTCACATGCATCTGGGGTGATTAAAAACACCATGGCTTAGGTCAGGCTATTTTGATCCTCAAAATGACATCTTTGCTTTTTAACACTTAAAGGCTTTTTGCAGCAGGTTTACCCTACGTAATACATCATTTGATTTCTTCACTTCTACTTCCAGGGCTGTTAACTTACAATGTTAAAATATGTTATTGTATTCTATGGGTTCCTAAATAGAAAAATTGAAATAATATTAATTTTCATTATTTGTTTTTTGTTAATGTTTTGTTAGTAATTTCAAGTGCTAGCAAGATAAAATACCAGCTTTATTTTCCATGTGTTTCCATTTTTTTTATTTTAAAGAATACTTACATTTTTCCCCCATCGGGTGGCTGGTGGTTTTGAACTGCTGACCTTGTGGCTACCAGCCCAATGCATAACCTATTACACCACCAGAGCTCCTTCTAATACTTACATTTTTAATATCAGTTGATCTTAAAAGGAAACTGACTAAAGGAATAGATATTGACTTGTTTAATACTCATGCAGAGTGACATTCCGAGTAGTTAAATTTCCCAAAGAGTAGAGTCAGTTTGTGAGAAAACCAAGACCAAATCCCAGGTCACCAATTATCCAGTCCCAGATTTACTTCACTACCCTAATGATGATTTTTATAAGGAAGTTTGAATGTAAGGGCACCTCTTGCTTCTCACTGGACCTTTCTTCCTCCTGATTTCTCCTTTGTTCCTTTCTTGGCTAGTCTTGAAAACTTTTTAAAATTCAGCAGGCAAACTGAAGCTTTTAAATTGATTTGCATCTATAGTGCTTGTAATGAGTTTAAAACTTTTCAAGTTTTTTTTTTCTCCACATAAAATTATCTTAAAACCTTCACATTCCAAAAAGATGTTTATTAAGTTTTTGGAAGCAGGGTCATTATCATTTTCATCAATGATGATCCTCAGCTATAATGAAGTGATGCCAAAGGCAGTATTCCCCAAAGTGGATTCTGAGAATGCATTAGGAATCCTTCCCAGAGGAGACTACATGCAAAATTAGCCACCCCTTTGTATATATTTCCAGAGAATTTGGTTCCTACCCACTAGCATACTTTTCATAATGCTGTTTGTTGTCTAAGTGTGCTGTCCTTGTTGTTGTTGTTATTAGATGCCCTCCAGTTTGTTCCAACTCATAAGGATATTGTTATATAGTGTGACATAGGATCAAGTCAACTCGTATCCTTAACATTGGGCTCCCGGATCCATGGAATGGGCCTCAACCACGCCATCTCTTGTTGCACCTGTTGCAAGGATTTAGAAGTAAATTAGACAAACTCTCTGGCATCAGCCTTTCATAACCCATAGAGACATTCTTCACTTATGTACTGCAAAGTAATTTGTTAATATTTCGCCCCATGTATTTGGAAAATATAGCAATTTCTTTTTAGGTCACCAAAGATCGCTAAATCGCTAAATGAATTTTTAAGCAAGTACTCATTGTATTGTACTAAATAGTAAAATAACACCACATAATGTAATTCTACCTACCCTTTGTTCACTTGCACCAGGGAACTTAAGTTTATCTTGACATTTCTCCTCCCCCATGTTACCGGTTCCTCCCCATCTCCATAGGTGTCGAGGCCTATGGATCTTTAATGATATGTGGGCTGATTCTACAAACACAGAACCATAACTAGAGGTCTGTCTTAGCAAGTCATCCTTCACCTCTGACGTAGGACCACAATCTTTGAACCATCTTGAGGACTAAATTATAAAAAAGTTATTTATCCATAGGCTCTTTGAGAGCTCACAACCATACTGTCTGATTCACCTTTTCCACTGGTAGCCCAGGTGGGTGTTCTAAGTAAAGACCGTATAGGCCTAAGCTGGGAACATCACATTGCCTTACTGTGGCTCACTTTATACACCATTATTAATCATGGAATATGCCTATGGAACTTCAACTGTGTCCAAAGGGCCGAGGTTTGCCTAGGACAGAGGGCATTCCTGTGACATGGACTTTCAGTGATAACACTAAGCAATGTAATGGAAGGGGGCTCGGTTTATATGGTTTTAAGGCACAACACTTAGAATATCATCATATATTTATTATCTAGCACTTACCTCAGGTTGTAAATTCATGCAGGGCAGGGACTTCATCTGTTTGCACCGCTGTTGTAAACCATATAAACCATATAGCAACTGTTAAAAAAATGCTCATTAAGAAAAGGAAAAAGGAGGAAGAGATTGACATAGGAGAGGAGAGATAAATTTAAAGGAAATGAAGCAGAGGAAGATAAAGGTAGGCAAAGTTTAATATATGTATTTTTATCTGTCTCTTCCAACATCTTTGGCACAATTGAACAGTTGATTGCAACTAATGCATGGACTTGTCAAGGGGAAACATTTAGAAAAAGAGCTTTTTAAAAAAATAAGCAGACAACGTTGGTCGCTAACTAAATGGTTAGCGGTTGGACCACTAGCAGACCCCTGGAAGAGAAGACCTGATGCTTTTCTCCTAGAGAGATTAGGAAACCCCTAAAGAGCAGTTCAACTCTTCATGCAGGATCACTATGAGCTGGAATCCTCTCAAGGGCACTCAATGACAACGGACACTGGATACCTCCCTGAGATCACCATTCTTGCCAAGAAGAGTTGTCCATGAATCACTGACAACATGACTGCCGGTACTGAGAGAAGAAAAAAAATTTCAAGAATGCATAATTCTTTATTTTCAAATGTTATAGGCTGTAAAAATCAGATTTATCTCTATCTTCTGTCTCATAAGCCCCCCCACTTCAGCCTGATACATAATCATTGCTAATGTTTTTTATTCAACCACCGACTGCTTAACTCCATCATGTTATTGTCTTCTGATTGAAATATCCAGTCTTAAATTACATTTACTATAGGCCATTCACCCAGCATCCTTGATGGTACCTCTGTTAATCCAGGCTAATTCTCAGAAGCACTGACTCCTTAGGGTCCAATTGCAGATGAAGTGATGCACATTTTGTGGCACCGTAGAATGTGGCCCTTCAACCTGGAAACCTGAGGAACTGCTCTGTCCTGTCTGTTGTCACTCCATGGCAACACGGCCAACTATGGCCACAGGAAATGCCTATTTTCCACCCATGGCCTTTCCCTCCAAGCCTTGGCAGAGGCTGAAATAGCTCCACAATCTTATCATTATTACCCATTGTTGAAGATATTGTTTAGTCCATCTCCCTAAGGCTTCCCTCATTTTTATTGACCTTCTTTTTTTTTTTTTTAACATTTTATTAGGGGCTCATACAACTGTTATCCCAATCCATACACACATCAATTGTGTAAAGCGCATTTGTACATTGTTTCTCAAAACATTTTCTCTCCATTTAAACCCCCGACATTAGGTCCTCATTTTTCCCCTCCCTCCCCGCTCCCCCCTCCCGCATGAGCCCTTGATAGTTTATAAATGGGTATTTTGTCATATCTTGCCCTGTCCGACGTCTCCCTTCATCCACTTTTTGGTTGTCTGTCCCCCAGGGAGGAGGTCACACACAGTTCCATGTAATTGGTTCCCTCTTTCCTACCCATTCTCCCTTTACCCTCCCTGTTTTGCCACTCACACCACTGGTCCTATAGGGCTCATCCGTCCTGGATTCCCTGTATTTTCAGTTCCTATCTGTACCAGTGTACCTCCTCTGGTCTAGCCAGTCTTGCAAGATAGAATTCGAGTCATGGTAGTGGGAGTGGGGAGGAAACCTTTAGGAACTAGAGGAAGGTTGTATTTCTCATCATTTATTGACCTTCTAAGTTCATCATGCCCCTTTCAAAGGATAAGTCTTCCCTAATGACATCCCCAAAGTAAGCAAGCCATTTATTTTTTCTGGAAGCCTATGGTATATTCCGGATTCTTTGGCAACACAATTGAAATGGATCAATTCTTCCGTCTTCTCCTTTCATTGTACAGTTTTCCCGTGCACATGAGGTGATAGCAGAGGTCACGTTTTGAGTCAGGCACACCTTAATCTCATACTCAGAGTGACATCTTGGCTTTTTAAAGCCTTCAAGAGGACATTTGCAGAAAAATTAGGCAATGCAATAGGTCTTTGTATATTTCAACTGCCACTTCTATAGATGTTGATGATCGCTTCAAGTAGAAAGAATCGTAGACAACTTCGATGTTTACCTCCATTTATTCCGGTATCACTTTCTGGTCTATTGTTGAGGATTTCCAGGTTCTTGTGTTGTTGTTGTGTTTTTAGGTGCCGTCAAGTTGGTTCCAACGTATAGACACTCTCTGTGTAATAGTGCAAAACACCCCATTCTTACAACTGCTCTCATGTTTGAGCCCATTGTTGATGTCTCTGTGTCCGCAGTCATATTTGAATGCCTTCGGACCTGGGGGGCTCATCTTCTGGCTCTATCTCTGACAGCGTTTTGCTGTTATCTAGCAGGTTTTCCCTGGCTTATGCCTCTGAGGAGGAAAGACTGTTTCTTCTTTGTAATCTCTTCTTAGTCTGGGTGCTCTGCTGATGTCTGTTCACTTACCACGTTGGCATTTGACTTACCAGTTGCTTGGCTTTCAGCATCATGGAAACATATAGATGACAAGAGCATGACAAACTAAAAGACAAGTAGGAATGGGGTTCTTGTCTGTGTTTTTAAATCTTTGACATCCAAGACAGAGCTTACAGGATAAATAGAACTAAACACATGTATTAAATAAACATGGTCAAAGCATAAGACTCTAAACATGGACTACTCATTCACTAACTGACTGCAGTCAAATTAGTTCTGATTCATAGCAACCCTACAGAACAGGGTAGAACTGGCCCTGTGGGTTGCCAAGACTGTAACTCTTTATTGGAGTATAAAACCTCCTCTTTCTCCCACAGAGGTACTGGTGATTTTGAACAGCTTACCTTGCAATTAGCAGTCCGACTCATACCCCTATACCACTAAGACTCCTTTTTTTTAAAAAAAAAGTAAGCAAACTAAAATATTAATTATGAGAAGCCAAAAACTGCCTAAAATCGTGTCAACTGCTTACTTTGTAACCCTTTCTCCATTTTAAGGTTAATATAGTATTATTATTCCCGATATAATCAATTCTTTAAGCTTAGCTAACATTGTTGACTTAAATATTTATCACAATAGCTATTGGGGTTGCATATTTTCCTTTCAAATTAATTTATCTTTTATTGAAATTCATTAGAACTTTTAAAATATGTGACCCATATAAACAGGAAGATATATTCCCCATTTCATTTCTGACAAATTCACAACACAGAGTTGAGCTTTTAATATGCTGATCTTATCTATCCCCTGCTAAATTCATTGTCACACGGGCTAGCCATAGAGTATTCCAATCTATTTACAAAGTTCACTGTTTGGAGTTTACTTCACGACCACACATTTTTAGACCTCAGATTCAGCTTACTTTACTTGTAGACATACACGGTTCTATGTGAAGATATTGTGCTGTACATTGACAAAAATGATATGTAAACAGATAAATCAATTTTTATGGAAGTTTTCTAACCCCTCTTTGTCCCTTTCGGATTCAAATATGACTGTCGCCTAGTCATATCTTGGCAAGTCTCAGTTTTACTCACCCTTGACTCCCATCGAATTGATTCTGACTCATGGTATCCCCATAGACAGTGTAGAAATGCCACTGAAACTCTTTATGAAAGTAGAAAACCTCTTCATTCTCCTGCTGAGCTACTGGTGGATTTGAACTACTGATCTGATGTAGCAATTACTAGACCAACACTTAACCCACGCTTCTAAATTACATCTACCCCACAAAACGTTTTGACGATAAGCAAAGTATGTTAGAAATACATTGCAGGGCCTTTGTCACATTCTTAAGGGATGTTAGTCCACTCCCCCCCCACCCCCGATTTCTCCCTCAAATGTCCTATTTCTTCTCTTTCCATGGAAGCTTGTTCCTCCCATTTATTCTGCTTGGAATTTATATTCTCTATTCTGCTCTTTGGAAAGGCACTCCCTGCCCAATTCACTGGTCTTTTGAGTGACATCTGTGCCTGCTTTCTGTTTTTTGTTGTTTTCCCCCTCTGTCTTTTTTAGGGACATTGCTGTGTCCACTACAGAGAAGATATAGAAAATGTTTTGCTCCTCTACTACTCCTTCCCTTTCCTGTGCTATGTAATTTCATCTTTATCACTCCCATACAGTTGTTTCGGACACATCTCATCTGCTTAGGACAGAGTTAAACTGCCTCTGTAGCTTTCCCAGACTTAATCTTTAGGAGAGTGGAAAGCCTCATCTTTTGACTGCAGAGAGGTTGTTGATGTCAAACGGATGACCTTGAGAATAGCAGCCAAGTTCATAATCGCATACACTACCAGGATTTCAATTTAATCTTTACACATTACTTCAGAAAAAAAAAACAACACAGTTATTGCAGCAGTGGCAATGCTTATTATTTCTTCAAACAGTCATTTCTTATCACCTTACCTGGTGACCTTGTGTCATCAGTAGTGTTAAGCGCCATCAGGTATGTTTCAACTCTTAGCAACCCCTTATAGAACAGAACAAAGCCTGTCCTTGTCCCGTGGTGCCATCCTCACAGACTTTATTCTCTTTGAGCCCATAGTGGCAGCGACCATGTCAATGGGTGCTGTGAGGGTGCTTCCTGGTGTCTGCTGGCCATGCACAGTACCCACTATTCAGTTCTTCTCTTCGTCCCTTTTGACAGCATAGCCAAAGCCCATGAGGCGAACTCAATGATCCTCTTTCCTAAGGAGCGTTCTACTGCTTTGATTTGCCCAAGACAAATCTCTTCATCTACTAACAGTTCATAATACATTCCATTATTCTCCACCCACTGCATAACTGAAAAGCATTAGTTTTTAACAATTATCTGTTGTTCAGCTGCACATACACATGAGGCAATTGAAAAGACCCAAGCTTCGATCCTGGGTCCTTTAGTGCTCTCAGGGTTCATCTTTGATGTTTTAGCATTTGAACAGTGCTTGTAGGCCCCAGGAACGATGGTGTCTCTTTGTCAACCCATAGTGTTTGTCCCCTGCTAGCCCTTTATTAAGTCTTTAACATTTTAGTTTTGAAGAATAACTTTTGTGGTGCTCAGAATTTCTTTGATTTTGAGAATGATGAAAATAAAGATGAAATGATAAAACAGACATACATAGTGATACACATGTGTACACTCAACTTTTCTGTGTTGGCAAATTTAACTATGGCCAGAGAAAAAGGAATGTAGATAAATAGTGTGTGATTATTTTATGTACAGAAATGCACGGCCACCATTGATGGTAAAATCTACCCTGGTAGATGTATCAGTCAGATGACGTCATTCTTAGCAGTTCTAGTGCTATGAGGAGTCCCATTGATACAGAGGTTGAATCCCAGTGAAAGGAAAATATTTGGCTAAGTTCACACAATTGTTTATTAACTTTTCCAGAGAACACAGTATTTTCTTCTGTGCATCTAGCTTCCCCTTCCTAGACTGGTCTCCCCTATGGGTCATGGAAAATTGTGTTAATCCCCACAAATCTTTTGAAGGTTCTGGTTACACATTGAGCTTCTAATTGCTAACTGTAAGGTCAAAAGTTCGAAACCACCATCCACTCACAGGGATAAAAATAGGGCTTTCTACTGCAGTAAAGAGTTACAGTCTTGGAAATTCACAGAGGCAGTTCTACCCTGTCCTATAGAGTCACTGTGAGTTGGCACTGACTCGATGGTAGTTCTATATATAAAGATCCAATATCTTTACAACAGACAAACAACATTACCACTTGTATCCTTATTTAAAAAGACGGAAAAAACAAACAAACAAACAACCCAATAGCAACAACAATAAACCATTGGGGCACATGTTCTGCCTGTAGACACACAGATAGTAGGGGTAAATTTATAATGCAACATTTTTAGGATATTTAGAGAGCATCTACTATGAAGATGATTATGTATAATACAGGCGCATGTTTCATACACCGGTGATCAAAGTAGAACGAAATCTGTCTTTACAGATTTTAACAACAAATAGTGAACACGCACACAGAAAAAACCACGTTACATTTCTCCAATAGACTGGAGAAAATCTACAAGTGATGAGATGGATCTCAGGAGGGAAGATTGACTTAAACCTGCTAGCCAGAGAAATCTGTAAAAGAAAGTGATATTTAAGATGACAATTCAAGGATGCGAAGGAGTCAGTCTTACAAAATGATGTCGTGGTTGTTAGTAGATGCTTTCCATCCAATTCCGACTCATAGCGATTTGATGCACTACAGAGTGAAACACCCCAGCCCGGTGGTCCTGTGCCATCTTCATAATTGTCCTTATGCTTGAGCCCATTGTTATAGTCGCCGTCTCAGTCCATCATGTCCAGGGCTTTCCTCTTGTTCTCTGCCCATCTGCTTTACCAAGCACGATGTCCTTCTCCAGGGACAGATCTCTCTGGAAGTCATGCACCTGTATAGAATTCTAGGAGAAGACACTTCCAGAGGGTGAGAGAAGTAGATACAAATGTGCTTAGCTGTGTTGAATAGTCTTTCTCCCAGTTCTCAATCCACAACTCGTTTACTATGGTTGAACTATTAAATGATATATGAAAAGTATATGCCAATGAAATTGTTGAAAATACAAAAAGAGAGGAAAAAAGAAAGTCAAACAGATATAAAGTCAAACATACCCCAAACACTAGGAAAACAAACCAAACATTACCAAATAACAGAAAAGTAAGGAAAAGAAAAGACATCTAAGGAAAAAGACACTGCTAGCTAAGCTAGAACACTGAAATTCCTGCCATCTTTTCTCTTTCTCTTTCCCTCTCCATCCTTTACATAGTTCACATGGACAACACAGAAAGGTATCATAGAGAACCTAATACTGTGTTGATTTC
>NW_022106189.1:27206704-27208745 GCF_000313985.2 Echinops telfairi
CTTCAACACCTTTCTACCCTTTTCGCCAGTGTGTAAAACAAATGCCTGTGCCATGCAATCCCTGAGCAGACTCAAAGTAGAAACGCTCTTCATATCTCTTAGAATTGTTACATTGTGACTGTACCATTTTCTTAATTTCAAATTGAAAATTATAATGTAACCATGTTTTTTTAATCCAATCCAATCCTACTGCCATAAAGTCAATTCTGACTTTCAGTGATGCTACAGTCAGTAGAAATGCCCCTGTGGGTTTCAGACTGTGCCTCTTTATGGGAGTAGCAAGCCTTGCCTTTCTCCTGCCAAGCAACTGGAGAGGTGTCTGTCTTGTCTATTGCAAGCCAACGTGTACCTCACTCTGCCAGGTATTTTCATTCCTGAAAATATCCGTTTTAATGCTGTTTAACAGAGAGTCAGTGGAAAGGGGGAAGACGCTTAATGAGATGAAATAGCACAGTGGCTCCGGCATAGGGCTAAAGCGTAGCAACAATGGTGAGGCTGGAACAGGCCAGACAGAGTTTTGTTCTGGTGAGCATTGCATTGGTATGGGTCAGTACCTACTCAATGGCACCTAACGACAACAATGAAATAGTTCACAGCATCTTTGTAAATAGGTTAGGACTGAAAGGGTCCTCTGTATTCCTCAGAATGTCTCCATTTGACCTCCTGTTTGGAAAGACGTTATCTAAGCATGAAGTATAAGTGAAGGTATGCTATGTGAGGTGATTGAGGTTGGACGGAGGGAGGCAGGGAGTCTTAGGTACCCCATGCTATAGAGTCCCTGCTAATTATATTCAAAGCTCAGAGTAATGAGTGGGACTTAAGCAGCATATAAAATAGGATCCGGAATGGAGAAATAGAAAGAAAGAATCTAGGCCAATGATCTTCTGAACGTTCAAGAAAAGAAAACTAAACATTCTCTTGAGAGTAACTGGCTAGAAGGAAGGAAGGGAAAGATTGTACCATCCAGGGAATGCTAATGGACTTGTGACCATTGATCTCTGTGTTTAAAGTCTTCCTGCAGATGAACTAAGACCAAATGTCCTTCTACAGTTGCAAAATGTAAGATCACAAACACGAAAACTTTAGAAATTCAGCTTGAATGAGCCTCTCTGTAGTGCAGTAATTACTTGACGGCTTTTCCAGCAATTGTTCTTGTGACTCCCACATACTGATTGGGTGGGACTGTGAAAATAAGATGCATGGAACCCTAAGGAGGAGATTGGACCTTCACCACAGCATAAGAGTAGCAAGTGCATGAAGGAAAAGAGCTGGGCATAAAATACAACCTTTGGACTTAGGATTCACTTGCTGAGATCCTTTCTTACAAAGGAGAGAGAGAGTGAGCTGCAATGCGGAGATAATGAGAGGTAACAGGAATAGCTGGAGAGAACTGGTGGCAGCAAAGGCAACAGAACCAGGGAGCTAGCAGGAGACCGCACATGGGCTTCATGGCCCGTGGAAGAAGACAGCTGAGCACCTTTGGGCAGCAGCCTTCCTGCACTAGTAAAGGAAACTAGGCCTCCCAATATACCTTGTAGCTGAGGTTTCCTGGTGGCTCCTGCCAAATACCAGCAGAGCAAAAAGAACTCTCTAAGAATTGCCCATTCAGACAGAGTCCAGGCCAGCCAAAGAAAGAAGCACAAGGGACTGATTGACTAAGGGCCCGAGAGAGAGAACTGTCCACCTGCATGTCTAAGAAGAGTCTGCCTGATTGAACAACTGCATCCTGAGTGTTCCTGACCCCGAAGTGCTGCCTGCTATTTCCCTAATCCACTCCATATCTCTGTGTGTTTGGTGAATTCTGTGTAGCTAATGCGTTGAATTGTGGAGCCCCACAGATAAGTTATATATCTGCAATTAATTTATAGTTTTCTTTTCATTTTGATCCCATCTTGTCTTCTTTATTCATATGCATATCTGTCTCCCCTAGAAGTTAGATAGTACTGAGCTCAAGATGTAAACGCTACCCTATTGTATCTTTATGTATGTTCATCTTTTTCATTACTGGCATGCTAATTTAATTAGATCATTAAAATATGTG
>NW_022106189.1:27209964-27224027 GCF_000313985.2 Echinops telfairi
GTCATGAGGTCAAGGACGTTTTCTGCAATCGATGTAAGAACAATGAAAAGGTTGGAGGGTGGGGTGGACATTGAAGAGAAGAACTTATCTAAGAAGAACATCCCTTGGAAATTAATTAGAGCCTTCTTGGAAGCTAAAACTAAGGACCCTAAAGGATCCTACACTACTGCACCTTTCCACCCAAATGGAGCTGGAATGCATGTGTGAGGCCTTTCTTGAAAGTCTCATCCTGAATTCATCCCATCTGCCATTTTCTATACATGATCATTTGTTTTAAACACAACTTATAGTGTATATATACTAAAACAAACAAACTGCCCCCCAAAACCCAAAGCCAAATTAACCGTCATTAAGTCGATTCCAACAAATAGCCACCCTAGAGGACAGGGTCGAATTGCTCCTGTGGGTGTCTGAGAGTGTGCCTCTTGACAGAAGGAAAAAAAAGTCCCATTTTTCTCATTTATATTACACTTCGTTGCTGTAAATTCATTGTGTGCTTCCTCTATTGCCAACGGAACTGTATACTTTTTCAGAAAAGGACAGTTATCCATAAGAACACCCCTAGTTTTGAATTCAATATAAGAAGCATTTTGTATTGATTTTGTGTCCATGCATTAAAGTTAAATTATTATTACCTCAAGTATTATAGATTCTTTGGATTTGAAGAAACAGTGAAGAAAATGTTCAAGTTTATTTATAAGTATTACTGTTGATATAAGCAGCGCTTCGTGTGTTTGTTTGTACGTTGGTACAGATGAACATATCTGGATGCCAGTGAGTGAAAAGGTGACAGAAAAAGGCAGAAGCAGAAACCTGCTCAGTATGCTTTTAGGACTTTTTTTTTTTAAGATTGATTTTCAAACTACAATAATGGCATCGAGTAATTTTTCAGATACAGTAACTTATTTGATTGTGAAAGCAAACAATTAATGATTAAAGCAAATACTGAGATTTAAAAAATAATAATAAAATAAAAATAAAACAAATACTAAGAAAAAACTGATAGAAAAAGGATAAGACGTATAGCATAAAGCAGGGACTGTGCAAAAGAGAAGAGGCTAAAAAAGAGAGAGAGAGAAAAGAGAAAAGGCTAACATATTTTCCTATAACCTTCCTGCCACACGATTTCTGATTTAAAAAGTTTATGACATTGTGATCCATTCAGTGGGAAAAGGGGATGGAAAATCATCCGGCATCGAAAAACCTTAAAATGTAAGTTTTTTCATGTCTAACAATTCATATGTCAATGATTATGTTATCATTTGGGCATATTAACTGTATGAAACATCATTAGGGTATCACAGAGATTTAATTCCTTTGGAAACAGGAAGATATGACAAAAATAAGAGCTATGGCATTGGTAACTAATACTCAGTATCAAATAGTAGCTTGTAAGCACATTTACATATTTAATACCGTACCATTAGCTAGCATATGTTCAGTATTTACTGCCTGTCTGGAATATAGCTAATTTTTGCTGGGCTATCTCATTTAATTCCACATATGTACCATGACAAAGACATGTCTGTTTCTTATTTAATATATCAGAAAAATATGTCTTAATGTGTTAATTCATAAAAGCTGTATAGTGGGGCTGCAAGAATCTGAATAAGAATGGTCTAATTCTACAACCTTCACCTTTCAATACCACAGTGTATTATCTCCTCTAAAATAATATGTGTTGTGTGTGATAAGGAAGTAAATTATTATTAAATATCTACTGTCTGCTTAACTCAGAGCTATAGTTATAGGTGTTGTTTTATCTTTATAAAAGCTGTGAAAGACATATGTGTGTGCTATATCAAAGACTCATATTTAGGATCACAGAATTAAAGTTTCCATTATTATCACTCAAATTTTTGTCTTTTGACTTTGGATCTCTTGTCTTTCCACAGTGGCTTAGAGTTACACATTATTGTATTTCAAAATGAGGAAGGGAAAGGTGAAAGAGATGCACCATACTCTTTTCAAAAGATAAGTCTTTGAGAACTTGGGATCTGTAAAACCTATGGTTATTGTGGAGGAGAAAGAATTTGAATCCATCATCTTCTTAGCCGACTTTGACTGCACCACAAATTATTAGCGTGCTTTTTTAAAAAAAACTATTGATTGGGAACATGTCATTCCATAGTTCAATCACGTCAAGCAGAACTGTACATTCTTTTTCTTCCTGGACTCCTTGACATCGTCTTCCTTTCACCACCACCACCCTTCAACTGCCCCCAAGCAAACTCTTGTTCTACTAGCTGCTCATCAGTCCTCAGTTTCATATACCAAAACCCAGGAAAACACAACTTCCAGAGAGTGACCTCCGGTGACATAACACCTCGGAGAAGCACCCTTAGATGAACAAACAAAAACAATCGATCCCCCTTCTGCTGTTTGCAGGAGCTGATATGGTTTTCAAGAAATAAATTTTTGATGGATAACGCACAGTAACAGAACTGATTCAATTAAGTAATTGCATGCTTAAGTGTTGAATGCTAAGAGAGTAGGATTGATCAGTGATGTACAATCTCTTGGATTAGTTGCATGAGCTGACTTTGAACCAGTAAGATAGACCCTGGGCACGCCGGTGTCAGGCAGATGTTAGAGGAAAGGAAGAGCCACACTTGTGTCCAGCAGTTATCCTCAGTTCCTCTTGCTCTTGTTCATTCTTAGCGTTTCCTTGTGCTCATGAGAAGTTTGCCCTTGCACCTGTAGCCTCACTCTTTTTGCTGTGATCTCGCTTTCTGGAGTTTTGACTGCTAAGAATTTTGGTGGCTTATATTCTTTGGCTTGTTTATTGTTGCTATTTGGTTAATGAAATAGACATCAAGGGGATTCACCAAATAGTTCACTGATGTAAGCAGAAGATGAATGTTGATTTCCCATAGCCTCTGAAGTTAGGCATGGCCTTGTGCCTTGCTTTGCTCAAATACATCAGAGATGGAGGGATGTGACACTTGTGGATGAAACATTGAAGAGGGGTGACAAGCTCTGGGCTGTTGACTCTGCCAATCGTCTCGGTTGTAGAATCACATGTTCAGATGAAATGTCCTTCAAGATGAATGACTGGGTGGCCACAATGAATAGAACCCCTATTCTGATCCACATTAAACATAAACTGTGAATTAAAATAAAAAAGAAGAAGAAACATTGATTCTTCTAAAAACTGATATTGGGGAGTGTTACTTATTTAGGGTCAACCTAGATGTACACTTATGGATCCTTAAAACAAAAACTTCAGAGTCTTTATTTGGGAATGCCCACACAGCCCTTAATGAGTTTAGATTCAGAATGCATGGGCCTATAAGGGTTAATCACCACAAATGATGAACTCATCCAAGTTGAGAGTCATCTTATCATATTAGTGGATATCATTCTTAGAGTCAGTTTGACTAAATGTTTTTATGGCAAAGGAGAATATATGTATAGATTGCTATTATAACAATGCCTTGGGAAAAATGTACTTTCTTGTGTTGTGATACACTTATCAGCGGTTTAGTTCAAGTATGGCATTGAAATTGACTTTTGCTAACTCATTTGACATTAATTGCAACATTTAACTTTCTCAAACCAAAGGCTAGAGACGACATGCAGAAATCTGCACAATATATCTTTGGCATCAACTGGAACTTAAAATAGTTTTCTGATGTGTCAAGTGTAAATGAATCAGAGATATGCTGATTGAATTTTCCCACAAAGTTGAACATTTTCAAGACAAAGACAAGAAAGGAAAAAAAAGTGTGGAGAAGCATGGTGTGCTTGGCTTCACATGGAGTATTTGGAAATCTGCCTGACCTCTTATTTTTATTTATTTAAATTCACAGCAGCAGCATTCGCTGCCATCTGGCCCCCAGGCATAGTGAGCTAATTAAAAAAAGAAAGGAAGAAACTTCCAAATATCATTTAAACTATTTAAAATAATTCAGCCAATACAAATGTTGAGAAAGCATCATTTGGAGTGGCAAACGAGAAGAATTAGCTCCCAGGGGTCAGTAAATCTGGATTTAGCCAGAGCTTTGTGTTGAAACATTTTTGTTTGAGGCCTCCCCAGGAGTAATTGCACTTTCCCCAAAAATCACTTGGGATGCGGTAGAAACTGGACCAAGTGCTAAATCTAACTATTTGGAAGACTTTCTTCTCTTGTCTCCCTGAGTCAGATTTAAAATTTGTTAGCAGTTTTAGTGTTTGGTTTATCCGTCTCTGAATTAAGCCAATTTGAAATTGTTTTCCACATTGGGAATACATCTAGTGAAAGCATTAGTGTCCTATATTAATGTTCCCTTCTCTGATAAGTCATCGAAAATCTTGTTTTCATTTAGTTTAAAATGTCTTGAAGCCCTCTTGGAAGGTGATGTTAAAAGAACAATTTAAGAAGTCATCTAATTCTCTCAATCTGTGAGAATATTGTTGGCGGCCCTGGGCTGCTGCTCTCTGCCATCTGTGCTGAGCAGAATGTGGATTTGGTACTGGGTGAGTTAGAATGCGCTTAAACCCCAATGTGTTCCTAGGTGTTGACGCTTCCCCTAACCTCCTACTATATATTGTTGGGAACTCAAAATCTCTCTTTGCTGTTGCTGGCCTATTGGCTAACAAGGTTAAAAAAAAATAATGCCTTGCCATAGTCATTGGTTGTTTCATATTTATGGTAACCTAAAACTCACATTTCATTCAGTTCACTGTGAAGACACAACCTAAGAGAGAAATAATTTAAGACTTCCTAAAAACAGTCAAATACACCAACATAAAAATACAAATGAGCAGTGCAGAGAGAGCTTAGCAGGGCTGACTAACCCCTCCTTGTGACTTTGATCCAATTTTCTATTTGGTTTCATGGAAAAGAGGTGACCTGTGTTCTAAAATTTAAGCCTATTATATTCAGAAAAACAAACAAATTTGAATATTCTTTCTCTTACATTGGGACATATCTTTCCATTGATACCGAAGTGAGTTAGCAAAGTAGGAATAACCACCCTACCTTTCAATGCCACACCCTTATACTAGTTCTTCAGATGAGAAAGACATAGACCACGGCCTATACCACAGGTCCCCACACTTATTTTGCCTATCTCCTTTCCAGAAAAAAAAAATTATCTTGGAAATGCAAAGCTTTTTTACCATAGCCCTTAATTCAAGATAAGGGGTAGACATCTGCTTTTGAAGCCAACCCGGCTCATTCCAATGTTACCCAGGGAGGCAATTTAGGCTCCTTTGAAAAACATTGGCCTATCCAAATGTTGGTAATCATGGTATATATATTGTGACACATAGAGCTTCCTATTGCAATGACTTAGAGACCTTTGAGCTAATTTAATGCCTCCAATATGCACAGCAGATAGAATCCTATCAGAATAGTCTCCAGGGACCTGGGCCAACAACCCAAGCCAGCAACGAAAGCATGACATCCCAGAGCATGTACACCTAAGTAACCTGGCTCTGAACAGGCTTCTTTCTTGGGAATCCCTGCTTACCTTGTATAAACATAAGGTCCTTTCTGCCCCAAATTTCTCCAAATTCTAACAATGCTTTTATTTGGGGAGAAGGGGTGTGAGCCCTATATAGGCCCTATTGCCTCTACAGACTCTTCTAATGAACTTTTGCTCAAATGGAAAATCCGCTCTCTCCTGATTATTTTCAGTCAGCAAGAGCTAAGATCTCTCTCTTCATTGTTGCCTGGGGATCAGTAACACTTCCATACACCCAGCAACTTTCTAATAGTAACCATTGAGGCACGTGGCCATATTTATTTTGCCAGATGAGAAAACTGAGGTCCAGAATTATTAGGCAGCTCATAAGAACCAGAATGAGGTATGAAATTGGGTTTGTAGCAGCTTTCTACTCATTAAAGATACATGCACCAAACAAACCCCCTTGTTTAGTTGAAAGAGGAATACACTCCTATTTGATAAGAACTCAGAAAGGTATTGGGTTTGGGGGGAAGAAAGCAATTGAAGCTAGAACATTGTATTGTTTCAGACTTGCAAAATATAAATGTTAAGGCGGCACACACAGAAAGCAATCTCTACATTATTGTATGCATGTTCTCTTTCAAACATACATTGCAAACCACTTGCTTTTTTATTTTGCTTTGTTTTTGGTATCTATGTCTAAAAGATGGATCACCATATTTTTACATAAACAATGCATTGTTCTACATAATTTTTTCCAACCACACCCTACACTCCCCTCCCGCGAGGTATTTTGTAAATGTGCTATCTATTATTTTTTTTTAACAATAGCATGTTTAGAATTAAACAAGAAGATGTTTAGCATATATCATTTTTGAAAATACATCTCAGGGAGAGGGCCTATTTGGGAAGACCACATAGATGTTGCACATTCTTTTGGGGTTTTTTTTAGTAACAATACAGTCAACCCTTTCCCATTTCTCCAGTATTATCTCCAAATTGCTAACCTTAGATCCCATATCCCAGCTACATGGAAGTCTTTCTATTGTATGACTTGTTTTCAGTTCTCTACAATTTTACTCAATTCTGACTTCTCGCTTCAAGCCTCTTTTCCATTACTTTATAGGTGATCATTTTCTATTTATTAGTAGTATTTTGGAAAAGTTGCCCCCTTCATAAATTTTGTTCATTGTGTCCCACTCAACCTTGCCCATTGCTTCAACAATGCAGCACTTGCCTCTCCTAAAGTCACAGGGGTTTGGGGGATATTTTTTCCCCCCTGAGTAGATTTCATTGGACAGCCTCATGTCCCTGGTCAGGTTATGTGGAGTTGCACTGGACTGCAGGGCTTTTTAAAGCTCAGGAGAGAAATGGGGAAGAAACAACGTTTAAAAAAAATTAGTATTACCAGGGCCCATCTGGAGACCACCTTTAGGAGTAAAATAGGACCCTCCCCTAAATCTTATGGAAATCCAAAATTATATTTTATAAACAGAATGGTTATATTAATAACTTGGGGTGTGGGGGACTGTCTCTTTGCTTTGTTTTATTTTGGTGAGAAGTTAATTTTGAATTCAATTTTAATTGAGATGGTAGACATAGATCAGTGAAAAGAAGCCACAGATCCCTATGTAAATAGAGGAAGTCCATAGAGTTTCCAAAAACACTTTGCAATTGTTGATGAGTGAGAAAAAGCCCACCTGTGCACATTGGCTATTTTTCATATATAAAATGCACACATGCACAGACACTCTTAAAAACGAATTGGGCTACCAGTGCATACAGGTTGATCAATATTCTCTGTGCTATAGTACAATGTTGACTGTATTCCTTAAGTCTTAGTTGTTTCCATTCATCTGTTTATTTCTTTATGGTAATAACTGAAACTTTTAGTTTGTTTCACTGTTGCTTCAATAAATTCCCTTAGTTTTTCTCTGATGGTGGGGAAACATAAAAATAAAAGTACAAACACAAAAGGGATGTAGCAAGCTCTGGAAGAAGACAAGTATTGCTCTCAGATAGAATTAGCTTCTGAAAATAGTAGGATTCTGTACAGGAGATATGAGCACAGACCCCCAGGGATCTGCACCGCATGGCAGTTGGATGATTGCCAGGGTGAAAAAGGATGATGGTGGGGGAGCAGGAAGAATGGGTGCTAAGGTCATTGAGGATGGCAAGGGAAATAGGGAGAGGAAGCCAACCAAGAAGAGAGCAAATTATATTATTTTTCCCAGAATCCTTATCCCTGGCAAAGAACCCATGCTCTCACTGGGACTTGGCAAGGATTCCTGGCATGAAACAAAAGGTAGATCAGCAGGAAAACAAAGGCAACCACTTTGGGACAAGTCCCCCAGAATGCCCCTCTGCCGTGGTGAGCCACGGTCATCAGCCCTACCTCTTCACCAGGAGCATGGTTGGTTGCACAGAGAAGCAAGCAGATCCCTGACATTTTAAATGAAGCATGCAGTCACCATGGGCATCAGCACATGAGAAGAAGGGTCCAGGCAGCTCAAATACAATCCCCAGGAGTGTATGAGAGGGACAACTAGGTAACAGCTAGTACCTGGGAGATATGATGCCAGGGCTACTTGTTTGCCGTCTGGTGTTTGTGGGATTAACAGACATAATCAAAATGTTTAGAGCAGAGTACAAAGACGCCTGACCTAAAAGAACTTATTTCCAAGTCACTGCTCTCTGACCAATTAAAGCTGAATATTGTTGGCATGCCTGTTGGATTGAACAAATTCAGAATAAAATGTGCATGGACCAACTCTTTGCCATAAGTAAAGTATAAATAACTTTCCCTTCAATTTTACGCAGCTCTCAGACTAACTGCGTATAGGCTTTGTTATTCATGGTCAACATTAGTATTGTCATGTAGTAAGCAGAAAGAAAAAGAAAAAAAGAGACAAAGAAGCAAATAGGGAAACGAAGACTGATGTTGTAATCCCAGTTACTTGCCTCCTCCTTGCAAATTATCTGGAGTCTTTATTTCTATATTTGCCTGGAATTTTAATCGCTGAATGATCTGTATCACAGAGGGGTTGCAAAATTTCACAGAAACAAAATGTCCTGCATATATTATGCACAGTAAAATTATTTTTTTTAAATCACTGCCATTAAGTTGATTCAGATTCACAGCAACCCTATAGGACAGAGTAGAACTGTCTCTGTGGGTTTCTTAGCTTGTTATCTTTCTATGGAAGTAGAAAGCCTTATCTTTCCCCTGCAGAGCAGCTGGTGATTTTGAACTGCTGACCTGGAGGTTACAGCCTAATGTATAATCCTATGGGTATATTTAAGCCAAAGTACAAAAGGTCCAGATGTTTCAATCCTCCCACCTCATTGCCTTTTGAAACACGTGGCTCAGTGGTTTATCATGTGTGTAGGGCTTCAGAAACTAGGTGGGACTCAGAATTTATTTACCAGAAAAAAAGTTCTCAATAAATTATTGTGAGTATCGTTATTGATAGAAGGGAAATATGAAGATACTAAAGAACATTTATAAGGAGATCTTTGGAAACCAAATGTCCAGGGTGAAGGGAGAGAAGGATAAAGGAGTGAAAAATGGATCTTTGAAGGGAGGGGAGAGGTTGTAAAAGAGCCATGGGGACTTGGAGAGCAATACATTGAGAGGAAGCTAAACAAGAAGAGAGAGAGGTGGCTAAGGACCCATTTGATTTTTCTAGCCATTAGTTTACAATCAAATTGATTCATTGCTGGATTGTTCTATAGATTCAGTCAGTGCTGATTTAGTAAAGTAGACACAATACATTCTGTAGCCTATCTGACCCTACAGGGAATTATTTGATTTTGTCAGAAGATATTTAAATGCAAGGTATTGAAAAAGGACAAATGAATGGAAGTTGCACTGCCTACCAAGGGATGAGTCAGTTGCTTTAAACTTATACCCCAGCCCCTCCTATTTATTACTCATGGCAACTTTATGTTGTATTTGTATTACTTCAGTGTTACACAAGACACAACTGAGACTCAAGAGAATTAAGAACTTGCCCAAGGTCACAAGGTTGTAAATTACAGGAGCCAAGAATAGAACCGAAATTGGTTCACTTCCCAACTTCATGATGTTTTCTCTCACGCTACCTCTTTGCAAGGAACAGATTTTACATTACTGTACAGAGCAAACTGGTGATTTGTACCTAGTCCAAATGGTAGCAAGAATGTACATCCTCCAATATCTCTGCGCCCCCCCCTCCCAAGGATGTATCTGAAGGATTCATACACACTCAGAGTTGATTAATACCTGCAGTGCTGTGCCATGATGCATGAGAAAGGTGACCTTGGAATGAGAGGTTTTGAAGGCAGGCATTTCCCACATTTGCCTTGGCATTGACAATCCCTTGGAATGGCCCCTGCAGAGCACTGAATATTGTGCATCACCAGCACTCCGCAGACCTTCCAGGATGCATTATCTACAAAACACTTGCTCTGGGTTGCCCTACTGACCTGATTAGTGGCTTGGCTCAACCATGTCCATCTGGAAGCTGAAGTGTGTCTGCCAAATACAATGGTCGGAGTTTTGGCAGAGCTGAAATTGAGCTGTTCTTGGTAACGGTGCTTTGCTAACAGGTTCATTTACCTCCTAGGGCTCCTTCTTGCTTGTTGCAGTAATGTCATGCTTGCTGGGGTAGAAAATGCGTAGGCTTTGGAGATGAACAGGCCATAGTTTGAATTGGTCCAGTCACTTCGTTGTATGGGCAACTACAGCGGCACCTTGAGGCTCAGGGTTTTTTTGCTTTGTTTTGTTTTGTTTTGTTTTGTTGGGAATCTATTAAAAGGAGACAGTGATGCCCCATCTTCCCATAGGATCACTTTGCTGCTAAGTACGAGTTGCCCTGCCTTAAAATTAGAAAGCACACTGAAGACTATATTGCTAAGCATTGTGTCCAGTGCTTTATCTACATTACCTTGATTCAATGTCAATTGTTGTAGGGATTATTGCGATCTGAACTTTGCAGATGAGGAAACAGATGTTGTTGATCCAGTAAGACAACCTGAGGAGTATCAGGATCAGAATGTGGGGTTAGTAGAATGATTCTGAAGAGTCTCTGGGGCTGCAGCAGTGATGCATTTGGCTACTAATATAAAGGTTGCTAATTGGGAAAGACTAGTTCCTCCATGGGAGAGATTTGCAGCAATGTGATTCTGTACAGATTACCATCTGGGAAATTCTTTAGGTTACTTTTACTCTGTCCTACAGAAATACCTGGACAGAAATGGGTTTGGTTTTGATTTAAGTTGATTCTTTTTGGTGCCTTCATTTTACCTATAGTCCCTAACTTTGAGGATTTGCATAGCTGCTACCAGCTAAATGCTAAATGGTAGGGACTAACACCTTCAGTAAGGTTGCTAGACATGGTTTACATAAGTCAGTGCTCAACTCTCTGCAAGCACAACACAGAAATAAATATCTTATATACTACGGTCTGCAAAAACAAAGAAACAAACCAGACTCACTATCAAGTCGATGCCGGCTCATAGCGCCTCTATAGGACTAGAATGGAAGTAGAAAGAAGGGTTGTTGCTTTCTGAATTGCTGACTTTCAGGTCTCAGCCCAATGCATAACCACTAAGTCAGTGCCCTCGGTTATCAGTGCTTTCTTTAGGAAGTGTAATAGTGAAATCACTTGAGTTCAAAATAATTTATCATTCACTGCTTTGCAAAAGAGGTCTCTACTGATGTTCATTATCATTAAAGTGTGCCCCTTTGGTTGAGAATGAATTAAATATTGAAAGCTGCTCTGGAAGAACAGAAATTAGCTCAAGTAATGTACTCCAAAGAGAAATCCAGGTGTGTGTGTGTGTGTGTGTGTGTGTGTGTGTGTGTGTGGTGTCAGTTTGCTGCGTGGGGGGATCTTTCTGATAAAACTTGTCTTCTTGAAGATACACAGTAGCAGAGATTCTACGTGGCACAACTGTGTCAAGAATAGAATCCAAATGCATGGACTGGCTTCATTCCTGTCGTGTGTATCAGAATCACCCAGAGAAGCACCGCTCATCACCAGAGTGGGTTTCTCCAAGTTTACAAGAAAGTGTATACAATCTAAACTTCTCTGACAAAGTATCAAGAATCTGACATATCACTACTAATTCTGAGTAAGTCCTTTTCAATAAAGACCAAGTATATGTTCTTCTTTTAAGAAAGAAACCGTCAAAGTCAAGCATCCCACTGCGCTAGGCAATTCAACACTATTCCAAAGCAAAACCATTCAACCACTAACTTGAGAGTAACCTTGAATAAACAAAAGCCACCCCTTATTTGTTCAATTAGAGTGTTCTACTGAATGGTTGATGGAAGGACTATAAGAAGAAAAGAATAGACTGTGAAGATTTGAACTTTCAATGTCGGTTGACTGCTTATTATGATAGCCTTACAAAAATAAGAACATGCTTGGACAATTAGAGTGATATGCAGGTGAATTCATAAGTCACATAAATAGAAGAAAATATACCAACATGAGCAAAACTAAAAAAAACATTTAGTATGTTGGTGCTGATTCTAACTCATGGCATTTCGTTGACACAGACGGAGCAGAACTGCCCTGGTGAGTTTCCTAGGCTGTCAATCCCTAGGGAAATGTTGCTCATGAAGTGGCAGACAGGTTTAACACGCCAACTTTGTGGTTAGCGGCACAACAGTAAGCACGATGGCATCCCGAGCTCCCTGATAAAATCTAAATAATCAATATACACCACTTCCTTTTCCTTTGAGATCTCAGCCCCAATAATTGTATTTGTTGTAACTGTCGACCTTGGAGATGAGGCATCTTGGTTCTTGGGAGAGAGTCTCTTAAATCCCCGGTCCTCACTTTCATCGTATATGGAGTTGACAATTTGGATCCGTGTTGTCAAAAAGTTTTCATCTCATCTGATGCCTTTTAGAACATTCTGTTGAAAATGTTTCTAAGGCATTGTGAAAGCTCTCTCTCTCTCTCTAAAAAGCCTGTTATTAATAATTCGGACACATATGTCCCACTCTGCAATAGATGGTGTCTAATATTCTATCAAGAGTTAAAGTCTAGGATTTTAGACTTTATTGAAACTTGCCATGGGAAATCAAATTTAAAAGAAAGATTATGTGTTTCTTTATCCACGGAGCAATGAAAAGATGCTATCATAAATAGACATTAAACAATATTCTGAAGCTTATGTTTGGGTTAGTCAGAAATAAAAATTTGAGGTAAACACTCTGCCTTCAGAGAGCAAACTATTCTCTACTGAACATTCTACTGAGCTATCTACTGATGCTAAGCATCAATAATATTTAGAAATATCCACATACTCATAAATGGGCTTTATAAAATGTCACGGAAAACACTGACTCTCCTACATATATGATTAATCTTAATTTTTAGATTTTATGATAATTTTCATGGTCCTGTCACTGGGTTAAATCCACTTATTTAATCCTCACTAAAATCATAAATATGGACTATAACATTAATTATAGGCTTCAATATAGATTACAAGTTAATATAAAGAAAACAGAAAATTCTCACTACTGGCCCAGTTTTCAAGGATTTAATCTTGCTTGGCTCCACAATCAATGGACGTGAGAACAGTGGTCAAGTTTTCAAACTATACGTTCATTGAGCAAATCTAATGCAAAACATCCCTTTAAAGAGTTGACAAGAAAAGCGAAGCTGTTACTTTGAGGACTAAATTGCACCTGACCCAAATCATGGCACTTTTAGTAACTTCATACGTGTGTGAATATTAATAAAGGAAATGCAAAGAAGAAATCAAATACATTGAATTATGGTGCTGGTTAAGAATATTGAAAGTACCATGGATTGTCAAAAGAATCAGCAAATCTGTCTTGGAAGAAGTACAGCCAGAATGCTCCTCAGAGGCAAGGATTGTGAGACTTTATTTTGAACACATTATTAGGAGAGACCAGTCTCTAGAATAGGACATCATGCTTGGTAAAGTAGAAGGGCAGGGAAAAAGAAAAAGAACCTCGACCAGTAGAACTGATGCAGTTGCTCTAGCAATAGGCTCACACCTAACAATACTTGTGAAGATAAAGCTGGCCGGTAAAGGGCTTTGTTCTGTTGTAAACAGGGTTGCTATGAGTCAGAAACAAGTGGGTGATGCCCAAAAAGAGCCACACAGACATATATTAGGCAATTGTGTGCTTTTCTTCAAATATATTTGTAACCTGATGTTTAAGAGGGTTTAGAAATGTGCCCAAGGTTATGCAGTACATATTGGCATGAGTTTCTCTTACAAAAATTAATCTAACAGCTCTGTCATGGAAGCAAATACTGCAGAGAAAACAAAAATGAGTTTTTGATCTCAATTAAAGCAAACATTTTATATTAATTTATAATTTATCAAGATGCTTTCTGTGGGTGTATGATTTGTAGGTATAAAGGAATTCAGAGATGCAAATCTCCTAACTTTACAAGTGGAAAAGTTTGACCCAGATTGAGTGTAAAGCTTTCAAAAGAACCAAGAAGAATCAATGTTACCTATTGGGATATTTGTCGAGACAGAATTTAAAATTTTTTCTGACTTCTTCAATTTTAGCACATCCATAAATGTATGAAAAATTACCATGTGGGTGAGAGTTGAAAGTGTTGAAAATTTAGGTCTGTCTAAATAAGATAGGCTGGGTGAACAATCTGGAGGAGAAAACAATGAGAC
>NW_022106189.1:27225609-27231903 GCF_000313985.2 Echinops telfairi
GAATGTACAAATGTGCTTTATACAATTGATGTATGTATGGATTGTGATAAGAGTTGTATGAGCCCCAACAGAATGATTAAAAAAAGAAATTGTTGAAAATTTCTAGTCCAGTAAAGACTGAGTTTTCTCTAGCTTCAACTTACGTACATGTCGAAATAGTAAGGTGCTTCAAAGACAAAACAAAGAGCAGGCGTGTGCAGCTTAGTTTGTATTGCCTTGAAGATTGTGGAACGACTAACTAAGCCAGTAAAACATCACAGACAACAACCACAAAGAGTTCTACAAATGTGAAACTGGAAAGAAGAATTTAGAACTGAAAGCAGACTATGTTGAAGGGCTAAGAACGTGATCATGTTATGGTTGCTGTTAAAACCAAAACCAAACTCCCTGCCGCAGTTTGATGCTGACTCGTGGAGACCCTACAGGACAGGGTGAAACTGTCCCTGTGGGCTTTAAGACTGTAACTCTTTCTGGGAATCAAAGTCTCCAGCTTTCCTCCAAGGAGTAGTTGACCTTGCACTTAGCAGCTCGATTCAATCAAACCACAGGGCTCCTGGAGTGTTAGGTGCCATCCACTCAGTTCTGACTCATAGGGTCCGTATGTAAAGCAGAATGCAGCACTGCCTGGTCATTTGCCATCCTCACAATTGTTATGTTTGAGCCCATTATTGCAGCCACTCTGACGGTTCATCTCATTGTGGGTCTTCGTCTTTTAACTGACACTTGCCTGTATCCAGCAAGGTGTCCTTTTTGGGAAATGGACTCTCCTGGTAACATGTCCAAAGTACGTGACACTAAGTGTCACCATCCTGGTTTCTAAGGAAATTGTGGCTGCACATTCTCTGAGACAGATGTGCTTGTTCTTCTGCTGGTCCATGGTCCTTTTGCTATTCTTCACCAACACCATAAAGCAAATTCTCCAATTATTCTTTGGTCTCCTTTGTACATTGTCAAACTTTCACATGTCTACGAAGCTATTAGAAATACTGTGACTTAGTTGGGAAATATCTAAGCCCTCAAGTGGTATCCTTGCTCTTCAACACTTTAATGAATTGTACAATAAAGATACAAGAGTAGTTGATTATTGATATTCATGGAATAATTTTAAAACCGAGGGACAAGCTCTTGGTCACTTATGCTACAATGTAGTCACTCACAAGTGTTGAGAACATTATTTGAGGAAACTACTACTATAGAGTAATTAAAGCTGTACAGTCCAGAGGATCCAATAAATAAGATTGTGAGAGTGCCAATACAACCATACAAGAGAAAATATATTTAAGATATCCCTTGCGATCTGATCACATAATTAGGACAAAACCCAGTGTTCATTTATCAAATAAGCATGAATATATATTTTAAGTCTCTGACTTTTCCTTGACACATTTCTTGAAACTGAGTACATCAAATTGACTTAGGTGCAGATCATTTGACTGAGATTCCATTTCTAGACTTACAGGACAAGACAGGGCCTTAGAAATCAAGAGAGAATCAACTAATATATTTAGGATCAAATTATTAAGATAATTTACTTAAGAATGAGTCCTCCAAGTATTACAATAATGGTCTTTATATCAGTTCACCCTATATAGTCATTGAGTGGAAGCTTCCTGAGGCAATGAGGGCAATGAGGTCTCAGTATGAAGGAGAGAATGAATCCAAGGATAAGATATCAGGAGATGCTGACCATGTAGTACATTTATTACTCTATTGAAAAATAACCACCCCTTGCTGTTGCTATCATAAGTTTAAGTTAATGCAATGTTTCTGAGTTCTAAGGTTTAATTAGAATCTGTTTTTGTAATAGTGTATGAAATGAACTTTATGCTCACATAATGAGCTCAAATAATGAGTAATCATCCAAGAAATTGAATTTTCCATGATAAAATAAAATTGGCCATTTCAGCTATAATGTGGACTTAGATCTGGAGTAAACCTAGAGGTAGATCATTTTGTTCCACCTCATCATTTCAGAGAGAGTATCTAAAGGATAGAGAAGGTTAGTGACCCACCTAAGGTCACATAGCTGTAGGGTAAAAGCAAGTACCCCTTGCCCTAGTTTTCTAAATGGAATTTTCCATTCTAGGACATTAATTATGTCCATAACATCATTATAGCCCATTACCAATGTCAAAATGTTGTTTGTTGTTATGCCCTATTACACTAGTTCCAACTCATAAATATCCTTGATACAACCAAACAAGGAATTGATTGAACTTCCACCATCTTTGTAACCGTTGCTCTTCTTGAGACGATTGTTGAAAATAATGTCAGCGCATCTGACTAAAACCTTCCTTTCTTTCCTTTGGCTGATTCTCCACTCTACCAAGCATGTCTTTCTCTAGGGATTTGACCCTCCTGATAACATGTCCAACATAAGTGTTACAATCTATGTCTATAAATAGTATTCCAGTTTTTCCTCTTTCAAGACAGACTTCTTTGTTCCTATGACCAAAAAAAACCCAAACTCAAAGTCATCCAGGCAGCACTGACTCATAGCAACACCCTGAGACTGTAACTGTTTATGGGAGTAGAAAGCTCAGTCTTTCTGCCGTGGAGCTGCTGGTGGTTTCAAACTGCCAACCATGGGGATCAAAGCCCAATGTATAACCACTACACTACCAAGGCTCCCTGATCCCATGACAGACTATGATATATGTAATACTCCCTACAATACCCTAATTCAAATATGTCCATTTTCCTTATTCATTATTTTTCTTTTGCATGCATGAGGTGATGCTATGATTTGGTCACACTTTATTCCTGAAAGAGACATTTTTGCATTCTGATACTTTAAAGTGTTTGTTTGCAGAAGATTTGCCTAATGTCTTGATGTCTTCACTGTCTTGATATCTTGATATCTTTATGGACATTGATTGTGGATCTAGTTAAAATTAAATCATTTACAACATCATTTTTGTCTTTATTGGCCACCTCATTGCTTTTTCTCCATTTAGTAGGTTGCTTACTGGTCCAGTTATGATGATTTTTGTTCGCTTTATGTTGAAATGTAGCTCAGACATAAGGCTGCAGCCTTTGATTTTCATCAGTAAGTGCCTTACGTCCTCCTCACTTTCAATAGCAAAGTTGTGTCAACTGCAAATTGCAAGATGTTAGTGAGTCTTTCTCTAACCCTGGTGCTGCATTTTCTTCTTATGGCCAGTTTCTCTGATTATTTCCTGAGCATATAGGTTGAATAAGTATGGTAAAACTATATCATCTTTATACCTACCATTTCTGATTTTGGCCACTCACTATCTCCTTTTTTATACGTATGCTTATCATTATCTAGGATTTACATGAGCATAAGGAAGTGTTTTAGGTTACCCATTATTTCCAATGTAATCCAAAGGTTTTATGACTCATACAATTTAATGCCTTTTCATAGTCAGTAAAAAACAGATAAATACCTTTTTGGTTGATGTTCACCCAGGACATATCTAACAATCATTGATACCCCTCGTTATACATTCCTTTCTGGGTCTGTCTTAGATGTCAGGCATTCCTTGTGAATGAACCACTACAAGCAACTATAACTGAATTATCCTCACAAAAAAGGTACTGAATGTGATAATAATGATATTGTTCAATAATCATCACATTGAAAATGAGCCACCCTTTAATTATTTTGTTTCTTCTGTCCCTGTATCACATCACTTGGCTAAGCATTAAAAACCTAATTCAGCTGAGGAATCCTGGTGGCACAATGGTTAAGAGCTCAACTGCTCGTTGGTTCCAATTCACCAAGCTCTCCATCCGGGAAGATATCAGTGTTTCTATAAAGATATACAGCCTTGGAACTTCATAAGGGCAATTCTGATCTGTTAGGGCATTTTTGAATCAGAAAAGATGGCACTGTGTTATCTCATAATGTCTTCTTAAAGATTTAATTTGCTCGTGTCTTCATATTGTTGGCAAGATCAAAAACCAAGCAAACAATCAAACCGCACATGTTGCCATTGAGTCCTTGCTGGCTCACAGTGACTCTACAGGACAGGGTAGAACTGCCCCTGTGAATTTCCAAGACTGTAATACTTAATGGGAATAAAAAGCCTGCCTTACACCCATGGAGTGGCTGGTGGCTTTGAACTGCTGACCTTTCAGATCCCAGTCCAACATGTAACCACTACCACTATAGAATCAGGGCTTCTAAGATCAGAAGAGGTTCTAATTAGTACATCTTCTCCAATTCAGTCCACCAAAGCCCATCTGTCACTAGGAGTAAGATTTGTCTCCAGAGAAAAATAGAGCAATTCCCCAAGAATATGGAAAAATCTATCTTAGGCAAGAAATAAACAAAAGTCTATGTAAAAATATAAAACATTTGAAAAATCAATTTTGTCTATTTTTAACTCTAATTTGCCCATTAAACAACCTTCGACAGTTTCTAATTGCAAAATAAGTTAAGTCGTAATCGATGAATCTGCTATTCAAGTGCTCCCCATCATTGACTGAGAAAGTCTGCCTAAACTTCCCCTGGCTCTCCTGCCCTGCTGCACTAGAATTTATCTGTGACCTGGATGGGTTGTGTAACCACTACTATCCATAATGCCCACACCCTGATCATTGTAAGCCATCAATTTGTGTGCAGTAAAAAAAAAATTAAAAAAGGAAGGACAGAGTTGAAGATTCTGAGATTCTGACACAGTTTACATAATTTATCCCAGAGGTATTTTGTTTTGCCAGATAGATTATTCAGAACCTACCAGAGAGCACTTAACCCTATGTGAATGATTAGTGCTTCTCCATTTGCAAAATAGGGTCCACACAGTTGATCACTTTTGTCATTAATGCAAAGACATGTATTCGTCATAGTCTGAGGCTGTCCCTGGTATTCTGTATGCCCAGGTCCTCTCACTGGTTACACTGGGGTTAGGATTATTGGTACCGGTCAGCACAGTGTTCTTCACTGCTGTCAGACCAGGCTTCAAGTTGCAATTTTGATATATATGATGTGTGTGATGTTTGAAATTTGACCTCGTTAGAAATGAAAGATGAAATGTCATACACTATCAACTCTGTGTTTTCTTTCTTTGAGCAATTCTGTTATAACAATAACATGAATATAATCTCTAGTCTCATCAACTTTTTCTAACTGAAGAGCATTATGGTGAGAGGGACATACAGAAACATCCTTTCTCTTTCAATGTGGTAAAACATGGATGTCGAAGTATATAACGACGCAAAGTATATAACTTGGGTCCTACAGACATGATGCAAGGGAAATCACAATAAGGACTTAATGAAGAAAATGGTGAACATAAAAGTAGAAGGTGTCGTAAAATATACAGCCACATACCATAGATAAGGAGCCCCAGGAGTGAAATTGTAAAGTGCTCAGATGGTAACCAACCGGACAATTCAAACCCAGTAGAGACTGCAGAGAATAACCCAGTGATCTGCTCCTATGAAAACTGCACCCCCCAAAACCCTATAGGACAATCCTATTCAGTTACATGGGGTGTGATTAGTGGAAATTAGTGGAAATTGATGTCAGTTTACAAAACTTCAGAGTGCATGCAATAACTTTCTCTCGTCCTTCTTTCTGCAAACATATGAAGGGGTACCCAAAATAATACGGATTTCTTTCAAAGTTTTGTATTTAATTTTAAAAAAATAAAACAACCTTAGCACCTTCAAAGTACTCTCCATTACACATAATACATTTGTCAAATCTGCGATTCCATTCTTGGAAACATTTTTCAAACTCGTCTGTTTGGATGGCTGACAGCAGCACCTCCCTCATATTTTCTTCACCTCTTTCATGGTGTCAAATCGTTGTCCTTTCATGTCCCTCTTCGTTTTCAGAAAGAAAAAGAAAAGATCTCACATAGAGTGAGATCAGGCGAGTAAGGTGTGTGGACCAGAGAGGCATGCTATATTTTTTGCCAAACACTGGTGCACTGAGATGGCTGTGTAAGCAGGTGCATTGTCATGGTGGCAAAACTAGTCCCCTCAGCTCCCACAAATCAGGCCTTTTTTGTCACACACTGTTATGCAATCTTTTCAGAATCTCTAACTAGAAAGCTTGATTAACAGTCTGACCTAGTGGAACAAACTCCCAATGCACCTTCTGGAAACTGATGGACGTCCAGAATGAGGTTTGTCATCAATCGACATTTCACCTTTTTTGAAATGAGAAAACTTGAGTTTTTCCATAGTGCTGTCCTTGTAAGCTGTGTTTAACATCACAACAGTTTCTGCAGCATTTTTCCCTAGCAGGAAACAAAAGTTCATAGCCGCACGCTATTCTCTTAAACCATCCACCAGTATCTCAAAAAAACGAGGTTCAAG
>NW_022106189.1:27232110-27262097 GCF_000313985.2 Echinops telfairi
CCCCCACTCCTAAGTATTCCAATTCCCACTGCTGTGGGTTCCATGCTGACTCACAGCAAATTAGTAGGATGAAGCAGAATGATAAGACAGATTTCCCAATTGTGTGACAATAGAAGTAACTCGAGGTATAGAGGTTTATGCCCTGGGCTGCTAACTGCAAGGTCAGTAGTTAGAAAGAAAGATGAGGCTTTTACTCTCATCAAATTTACAGTCTCAGAAACCCCACAGGGGCAGTTCTACGCTGTCTTGTAAAGTCGCTGTGAGTTTGAAAGACTCAATGACAATGAGTTTGATCTTTTTGAATGTTGTTGCATTAGATGCTCACATCTTCCTCCCACGGTAAGACGTGTGAGCTGGAAGCCTTGCATTTCAGTTAGCAGACCAGGCAAGTGCTTTAACCACTGCATCAAAGGGCTCGTTGGCATCATTAGAGTGTTTCCCAGTACAGTGAGTCCTTCATGCTGTCACCCTCTGTGGGAGGGGCAAACTGGAGGATTGCCCCCATGGGGCAGACTCCCTTCATCCTGCTCTGTCAGCAGTTAGGTGGCCTCCTCCTCCCAGCTCTTTTTCCCCTTCAGCAGCTCCTCCCCTCTCTGGCACCCTCCTCTCAGTCCAATGGCTCACTGTCTCCTCCACTCCCCTGCAACATGACTGCTGGGGTCTAAGAAGAGATGAGGAAGAGTTACCGCACTGAGCAGGTGGAGGTGGAGAGTGAAGACGTACCACACTGTGGGACAGAAGGGGTTAGTGACCCATTACCACACTGGGTGACTTGTGGCAACAACCCTAGTGACAACACTGCTTTGGCAATCAGTCCTACTGCTACTGCCTCCTGCGTGTCCTCTAGGTCACTTCGGTGACTTTAGTGTCGGTGTCTGCAGTCTGAACCTTACCAGAACCTCCTCCTGATGCCATTTGGCATCTCTAACTCTATTAGGATGTAGCTAGAAGGATGCATACATATTGTTTAGGAACAACTGCTACCGGATTAAAAATACATTACCCTTAAATAGATAAACTCTTGAGAAGCACATATAAAATATGCCTGGTGACTGAAATCCTCTCCAATGTGTGTTGACTCTGACATTTATCATTCAGGACAATACAGACAAGTATTATTTTAAAATATGAAGGCCTCGGGTACAGATTTCCGATGGATGGAACAAAACTTTAATTCCACTTTGTTCAACTCTTTCCTGTTTTATGAATAAGAGTGACAGTTTCCAAGCTTTTCATGTGTCAGATGGAAGTCAAAAGCCCATTGATTGTAGTTTTGAATTTTGTATTTGTAAGTTATCTTTATTTACTTTTCAGTTATGTTATATGTGTGGATATCTACAAACAAATGCAAATGTCAAAAACAATCTAATTAGCACAAGGTCTATGAATCAGTTTCTGTCCAAGTGACCTGAATCATAAAGTTATTCAGTTCTAGCAATGCGTATTCCTTTCCCCAGATTGTTGTGGTGGTTTTTAGGAAAATGCAAACAAAACAGCCAATTGTGGCAGTTACATAATCTCCTGTCAAGTTTCAAAGGAGTGGAGTCTAGCCTATGAGGCCTCTGTGGGGGCATGGCCATCTCCTGAGGATTTGGGGAACTCCTGTCTTCCTCCCTGAAGGCAGGACACACACACTCTGTGAGACATTCCTGTTGACAAGCCACATGGAGCTACACTGATGGAGGCAGAGTCCTGGTGCTAGAGGAGCCATGTGGAGACCCATGCCAGAGCTGAGATATTTCCACCACCACTGGATCCACAAGACTCTCCACTCACTGTCCTGTGATATTGTATTCAGTGTCATTGCATGTTTTTCATGAGTCTGAAGAGCAATTTATAGACTGGTATGGGGCATATGGGCTAATATCGGACTTGATCTGGACTGGGCTCAGAAGTTTTCTTAATATACAATTACTCTTTATATAAAGCTCTTATACACATTTGAGTGTCTATGAATTTTGTTTCTCTAGTCTACCCAGACTAGCACACCAAGTCAAGTTGTGGAGAAACAGTCATTTGAATCTTGGTTGTCACAAATCCTTGAGGATACACACTGGGTTATCCTCAGTCTTACTGGGGTACTGGTCCTTGGTCCATGTAGATCACAGCTACTTCTTTTCATTGCTAGCAGTGTAGCCTCACCACATCTGCTGCTCTCTCTGCCTGCCCAGCCCACTTCTAGAACACAGAAAAAAATCCGTTGCTCTTACTTTGCACACAATTTTATGAGGGAAAATAGGACTGACTGCCTAGATATGCGACATAGTCATTCCTACCCTTCTCTTTCTATGGTGCAGAAGGACTGCTAGGGAGGTCTGTAAGACTCAATTTGCAAACAAGTCAAGTACTCTTCTTCTCAAAACTCAAACTTATCTTGAGGTCTCACCTTGTTTTCTCCCTCCAGACCTAATTCTAGGATGAGCCTGTTGACCGGTTATCACCAGTTCCTAATGTCCTGTCTCTCCACTTCAAGGTTCTCCTTCTCCAGTCTGAAGGAATCTCGACTGCTGCCTGGCACGAGGAACCAACTCTCACTGGTCATACTCAGATTTACCCTTTCAAAATCTTCTGTTGATGACGCGGACATTTTGATTTGATTTTTTAGATTGCCTTCCCTTTTAGTCAGGAAAGCTCACAGTAAATCTCATTATCATGTTTTGATTTTCACAAGTGAAAGTTGAGGTCTGACTTGTGACTGTCTTTATACTAGTAATTCTATATTAAGCTGTAATTGATTTATATCTCCAGAAACTCAATAGGGGTACAGGCAAAGGTAAAAGGCCATTGGGATGAGGAATAGGTCTTCTGTAAATATAACAACATGGTATCCACACACAATATATATTATCTATATTAGTAAAGCACAAGGGATCTAGGCATAGTTGTATGATTTCACAAAATTTATACGCAACATTAGAATAAAACATGGATTTGAATTGTAGCAATTTGGCAAACCATATTGACTACATTATTGACATCTAAAAGAACAAAGAAATCTGTCTTGGAAAACAGTACACCCCAAAGGCTCTTTTCAAGAAGATGGTAAGGCTTGCTTCATGTTACCTTGCACATGTTATCAGAAGGAACTGGTCTTTGGAGAAGGACATTGTGTTTCGTAAAGAACAGAGTCAGTGGAAAAAGAAGGACTTTCGATAGGACTAGCTAATACAGTGACTGCAACAACAGGCTTAACCACCACAAAAATTGGGAGAATAGAGCAGGGCCAGGCAACATTTTGTTCTCTTATATTTATGGTTGCTATGAGTCAGAACAACATCCTGATAAAATAAACAGTCTTTTTCAGAATATCTTTGAATTATTCGGGGAGATTTGATGTAGAATTATTTGTGCATAAAACACATGGTTTCCTAGACTAAAGGCAAGGCTTATATTTTATGTTTCAATATATCCATTAAAATGTCTAAAAAAATGATTATTAAAAAAATGTCTTTATTAAAATGTACTCACAGTGTTTCTTAATGATAGTACGATAAGGATCTTATTTGTCTAGTATAAACCATAGGTCAAAAATTGCTATGGTAATACAAAGTGGAGCTTAAAAGGATGGGCGATTAGTAATCAGTGGTATTCCACCAGTAATGCCGTCCTGGTTAATCAATGCAGGGGTTAATCTAAGAATAAGAGCATTTGTATAATTTCTGCTGCCACTCTGATAGCACTTTGCAGAGATTTCAGAGCTCTGTAAATGAACTCACAGCTACTATTTTCTTCTACTGTGTGGTTGCTCTCAGGCACCATCTCGCCAGCTCTAACTCAAAGTGACCTGGTGTGCAACAGAAGGAAACACTGCCTGGTCCTGCACCATCCTCACAATTGTTCCTATGCTTGCACCCATTGTTATAGCTAAGGTGTCAATCCATCTCCTTGTGAGCCTTCTTCCTTTTTGCTGCCCCTCCACTCTACCAAACATTATGCCCTTCTCCAAGGCGTGGTCTCCTCTGGCAACATGTCTAATGCATGTAAGGCAAAGTTTTACAATCCTTGTCTCTAAGGAGCATTCTGGCTGAACTTCCTCCAAGAGATATCAACTTGTTCTTTTAACAGTCCATGGTACTTTCAATATCCCACGACAGGAACACAACTCAAATGCATCCACTTTTCTTTGATCTGCCTTCTTCAATGTCCAACTTTCCTGCATATGAGGCAACTGAAAATACCATAGATTAGGTCATGCGCACCATCATCCCCAAAGTAACATTCTTGAGTCTGAAGACTCTGAGAAGGTCTTGTGCAGCCCATTTACCTAATGAAATGTGATTTTTGATATTTGGTTTTTGTGATTTGTTTGCTGCTTCCATGGGCATTGGTTGTGGATCCAAGCATGAAGAAACCCTTGACAAGTTCACCCTTTTTCTTCATGTATCATCATGTTAGCGACTGTGAGGGTTTGGGTCTTCTTTACCTTGAGTTGTAATCCATACTGAAGACTGCAACCCTTATTTTTCATCAGCAAACTTCACATCTTCCTCACTTTCAACAAGAATGGTTGTGTCATCTACATATCACAGGTTGTAATAAACCTTCCACCAATCCTGATGCCACATAGTTCTTCATATAAGCCGGCCTCCCTGAATATTTGCTGAGCATACAGATTGGATAAGTGTAGTCAGAGAATACAACTTCGATGCACACTTTTCCTGATTTTAAACCATAATGTTTTCCCTTGTTCTGTTCTCCCAACTGCTTCTTGATCCATGTGGAAGTTCCTCATTGGCACAATGAAACGTTCTGGAATTCCCATTATTTTCAAGGTTATCCATAGTTTGTTATGGTCCACATAGTTGAATGCCTTGGCAGAAACAATAAAACACAAGTAAACATCATTCTGGCATTCCCCATTCTATCAGTATGGAATAGATACAACTATACAGAATCTATTAGCCTTGCATTAAATGCTAGGGATAGACAGATCTGTGTCTGTAACACTAAGATTTCAACCCAATTTAAAAATAAAATGATAAATGAATTCAACAATGAAAAGAGCTATAACTCAATTGGGAGCCCTTCATTATTATTAATAATCAAGCTCATCTTGAAGTCTATCTTGTACTCATTCCTTTTATCCTGGTTCATTATTATTGATTTTTCAATAGCACATTCAAAATTCTTTATAATTAGCTTTTGTCTTTTATCAGGGCATGAAGAAGAATTACTGGCATCTATGTATTTTCTTTTTTTAGATGAAAAGTTGCAATCACTTTATTTTAGCTGGGTTCCTGTAAATGCTGCCTTAAAAAAAATGTCACTCCCGTGAGCTGGAGTGGAGCACAGTTAGTGGCAGAGAAATCTGTGCAGCGGGCGTTTTCACGCTTTACAAATGGTTACAAAGTGATAATTAACAACGTGCTAAATGCTAGGTGCTAATGCTCAACAGAATAAGGTGAAAATTAATTGTTTGAGATACGATATCACAAGATGGTTCATTTCCTTAAAAGCAATTGAAGCAGACAAAAATTGACAAGACTCAAGTTCTGAGGTACACAAGACACTACTGTCAACTCAATTCAATGGAAAAACTCTTAGTCCTTACTATTGTCTTTCATTCATGATTCTATTCATTCAAAAACTATCTATTGACTATCAGTTTTATGACTGTCATTGTGATACATGGTCAGGATAAAGTATCAAAACATTAAACAAATCCTTTCTGCCCTCATAGAAATCTCACTATATCAAGTACGCATCATCATCAAGAGCATGTAGTCATTTTCAATATTGTCATATCATCCACATCCTCATCATGATCACCATTGACTTTAGGGGGAAAAAGGGATCTCTATTGATAGGGGAGACAAGAATTTGGGAATTGGCAAAAGGTGTTTAATCTGACAGATTATTCTTTCCCTGTGTACTAGGCTTGGTGACTACAGAAAAAAAATCCAGGGACACTCATATGTGTATAAGAGAGAGGTTTATACCAAAGAGCAATTATATATTGAGAAAACATCCCAGTCCAGATCAAGTCCATAAGTCCAATACTAACACAAATGTTTGATACTAGTCCATAAATTCCTCTTCAGACTCACACAGAACATGCAGTGTTGCTGACTGCAGGGAGATCATAGGGCGGTGGGTGAAAACTCTTGTCGATCCAATAGCAGTGGAAACATCATAGGGCTGTCACCGCAAGTCACCACATGGCTCTCTCAGGTCTCAGCGTAGCTCCTGTCCACAGGAAGACGAAGGCAGAGAGAGAGAGTGTGGCCCACCTCCAGGAAGAAAGAGAGAAAATTACCAGAATCCTCATGAAAAAGTCATGCCCACAAGGAGGCATCATCAGGCTGTTACCTGATTGATAGGCTAGACATCACCCCTTTACTCTTAATATCCTCAAGTTGACATGAAATTATGTAATTACCACAGACTACCCCTTGTAGACTTGATACTTTCATAAATCTCTTTAGGTATACATAATTAAAAAAACAACAGTAAAATCATATTTGTGCCTAACAGGATAAAACTAAAATGCATATAACTCAAAATGTGTCAGCCTCATATAAATATACTATTCTATAAGTGATCAAAAATATTATATAATTAACTATTGCAGATATGTGAACACCTACACCATGTGATTCTATCAACATATTACTCCACCTATGAAAGTTTGTAAGCTAGCCACTTCTTACCTTTATCCCCGCCCCCCAAATTTGGGGTGTCCAATTTCTGCACTGCCCACTTATATCAACCCAGTGTTCTGAGGAGACAAATATGTTTTTGATATGAAGAATCTTCACTCCAATTGGAACCTTGTGCGTCGGCATCCCTAACGAAAGTCAAATCAGAACATCCATAAAGTCAACAGCAATATGAAATATCTTCATCTGTTCAGTTTCTGTTCAACTCAATGTGGGTCACCTCACTTGGCCTCATCAGGGTGCCCATTGGCAGCCTCATGTTTCAGAAATTCTCAACAAGCCTAGCCTCCTTGGGCTAAATCATGAACTTCAGACCAGCCAACCTTCTCTTGTCTTCTCCTCTAGTCTCTGTGAACCAGGTGCATTGTTGTCAGTGGTCAGACTCATCCACCTCTTTATTGCTGCATTTCTCTCACTTCCATTCATCAAGTGGATCCAGGTGGTCACCTAGCAAGAATTTCAGGCTGCCCACAGGCTCTCCTCTCAGTCCTAGAGAACAGAATTTCTTCATGGCTCCAATTTCTTTCCAGCTTCAGGCATGAATCACTAGTTCAAAATTCAAAAAGCCAAATGATTCCTGTTTTTCTTCAGTCTGTCAACAGCCACTTGGGCAAGTCTCTTATAATTCTAATGTCCAGAGCAATCAAGACAATGGTGGGACTTAGCTTTACAAAGCCTTCTTTCAGGCATGTGCTACACCCATTTAAAGATCCAATTTATTGGCTAAACGTGAGTAGGTTTACAAACTCTATATTTACCTCCCAATAATCATTTATATCATTATATCAATAATAATAGGCAAAAGAAAATAGTATAAACCTAGTACACCATATCCTAAACTCAGTTCTTAAAACATTCGAGTTCAATGCTTATCTATTTTCTTTTTTTTTTTTTAATCATTTTATCTGGAGCTCCTACAACTCTTATCACAATCCATACATCCATCCATTCAACTCTTATTACAATCCATAGATCCATCCATTATGTCAAGCACGTTTTTACATTTGTTGCCATCATCATTCTCAAAACATTTGCTTTCTGCTTGAGCCCTTGGTATCAGCTCCTCATTTTTCATCTCCCTTCCTGCTACCCCCTCCCTCTTGAACCCTTGATAATTTATAAATTATTATTACTTTGTCATATCTTACACTGCCCGACATCTCCCTTTACCCACTTTTCTGTTGTCCATCCCCATGAATGAAGTTATATGTAGATCCTTGTAATCTGTTCCCCCTTTTAACCTCACCCTCTCTCCATCCACCCAGTATCATTATCTCTCTTATCTTAATCCTTATCTAAATTATTCCATTATGCAAAATATGGCCTTAGGACTCTGACTGCCTCAAGCCAGGGCCTGGACTTTCTGTCAGCCATTTTGACATTTTGTCAGTCCTTTTAACTGAGCAGCATGGCCTTAGAGAAGAGGTTTAAGGGGTGATTTTGCCCCCTGAACTCAAGATGCCTATTTATCACATTCATTTTCACCATTTCAGACAGGAATAATCAAAAACAACTTCCAAAGAAAAGAATAAAAAACTTTAATGTCCCATATTCTTTCTAGAAAACAATCTAAGAGAAACTAAATGGTTACATATGACCTAAGATTTCACATACAGACACACACACACACACACACACACACACACACACACACAATCTACCATAAGACAGAGATCAGTCAAACATCACTTCTCCATCTTCATGATTTGTTTCTCTTGTGCCCCACTCCTGGGACCATAATGTGTTAGACCAGGTTAACTAGAGAAGCCAATCCAGAGACACTCAGATGTGATTAAGAAAGAGTTTTATATCAAAGAGAATTGTATATTGAGAAAACATCCCAGCCCAGGCCACATCAAATCCATAATTCTGATATTAGCCCATATGCCCAATACCAATCAATAAATTCCTCTTCTGACTCACATAGCACATGCAATGGTACTGAATACAGGAAAATCACAGGACAGTGGTAGGAATGTCTGATGGATCCAATGGTGGTGGAAACATCCCCAGCACTCTAACTGCTATCAGCTTAGCTCCATGGGGCTTGTCAACAGGAAAGTGAATCAGAGAGAGAGTGTGTTCCACCTCAAGGCAGAAAGAGAGGCAGTTCCCAGAATCCTCATGAAAAGACCACACCCACAAGGAAACATCATCAGTCTGTGACCTCATCGACAGGCTAGACTCCACCCATCACTCTTAATATCCTCAAGTTGACATCAGGCTATGTAGCTACCACAAACAGTTTTTCCAAAGCTCATTATTATCTCTGAATTATAGGCTGAAAATACCATCATCTCAGGAGCTCCTTCCCAACCACACAATTTAAAGTAGAACATACGCCCAATTGGAATATTATGGATACTCATACCATACTTTCTGATTGAATAGTACTGAGCCTACAATAGCTGCCAAGGGTATATGGGTCTAACGAATATGCATGGTTATTATACATGATATATTTTAAATAATATCACTTACTTCTTTTCATCTCTTTCTCTAATATCATTAAAAATGAAAACATAAAGTTCCTTTATATATATCCTAAACTGTTGTAAGGCAACCTCAGTAAATAATAAGTATTTATATCCTAAAAGTTTCAAATAATAACAGGACAGTACATTGTGGGTTCTTCAAGCATGTATATATGCATATATAGTCAAAGGAATACATCTTATTCCAAAATTATTTTACTTCATATTCCAATAAGGCTAGAATTTTTATGTACCACCATATCCCAAAGCCTTGAAATTGACAGAGTGGATTAATTTTTTCAGGGAATTTGAATATTCTGGACAAAAATGGAGAAAAATATATAGTAAGAGAGGGAAATAACATATCATCTGTTTTTCAATATAGCTGAAATTTGTTTTTGTTGCTGTTTTTAAGTGAAGGAGAAAACAGTTTACAACCATTTTGTACCTACCAACAATCTAAAACACATCTACATATTAAAAACATATTTACATCTTTTTAAATATTTTAAGCAGTTTGATGTGTTTAACTTTGAGCTATTTCTGAGGATTTAAGTCTCAGATATACATTTTTAATTTTGACTGCTCCAATGAGCTGTGCAGCTATTTGTTTGGGATACAGTTCAGAGACGATCTAACTGCCAACAGAGTTAATTCACCACTTATACATGCCTGCGATCTAATTACATGCAAGACAGCTTTTTAAAAAATCACTGCTATTTTCAAAGAAATAGTATATGCTATAATAGAAAAAATGGAGCATAAGTTCATATTAACAGTCATCATATTTCCATAATTGTTTCTATGAGTGATAAGGAAATGCTATTCAATTGTGTGACTTTTTATAAGGTTTAAATGACTCCATGTATGTCTTCTTTTTTCAAGTCATAATAAATCTCTGGGGGTGTTATTACTTCCAATTCTGTGTGAGAAAAATGAGTAAGAAACAGTAAAAATGCTCACTCTAGATCATCTAGCAAGCGAGTGGTTAAGTGAAGGCACCCGCTAAAATATTTCATTAAGTCTATCCAGATGAGGTAACATTTGAATCATCCCCATGGAAACCCTGACCTTGAGAAGGTCACAGACTTGTCCTGATTCTTAGTCTTCTTGCATGAAACGTTTTGAATGCCAAGATCTGGGTCATAATATTTTGATCAAGATCAATTTTCATTGTACACAGTTGATAAACAACTGGAATGCCAATTTAATAGAACAATGTGTTCTTGCAATGAGTAAGTGCTTGAGTGGAGGCCCAATGTCCATCTGCTGCCTTAATACTAAACCTATAAATATATGTACGTAGATCTGTTTCCCCATACTCTTATGGGGGATCTTACATCTCTTATCACAATCCATATAATCATCATCCATTGTGTCAAGCACATTTGTAGATATGCTGCCATCCTCATTTTCAATGCATTTTCTTTCTACTGGAGCCCTTTATATCAGCTCCTCAGACCCCTGGTTTTAATCCTAAAAATTTCCTTGATGGAGTCATGGACAATTGTACCAGACACAGATAAAATTAATTTTTAACTCATTCCAATGCAGTCCCAGCCTTTTTTATCTTTTAGTGAAATCATATACCTCGATAATCGTATTGCCATCATTGTAGTTGGTGCTATAGATGTGTTCATGCATGCACATATATGCCAGAAGTAGAATTGAGTGACAGTGATTTCTGTATTATAGAGCATAAGCTATTCTGTATTAAAGGACTCCTGGTGGTGTAACTGTTAAGGTTGTGGCTGCTCTCAAAAGCTTGGTGGTTAAAATCCACTCATCTGCTCTATGAGAGAAAGGCCTGCCAATACATTTCTGTGAAGCTTCGGGTCATGGCTTGTGGTCCAGTCAATTACGGCTCACAATGATCTGACCTGTAGGGTTTCCAAGCCTGTAATCTTAGCAGGAGTAGATCACCCAGTCTTTTCCCCTGCAGAGCCATTGGTGGGGCCAAGTCACTGACCTTCTGATGAACCGACAGGCAATAAACCACGGCACCAAGAAAGCCCCTTTCCACAAAGAGTACATCCAAGAAACCCTCCTGGAGACTCTGTCATATAGTGTCTCTCAGAGACAAAATTGACTCGGTGGCACTCAACAACAACAGCGTCAACATGCTGGGTTGACAAGCTTCTCCAGAGTCTCAGTGACATGCCAAGACTAATGTTTTGCTCAGGCCAAGTTTAGTATTGGTCCATGTGATTCTCCAAAACAGTTGTCCTGATGATGTCTCAGAATCATAACTTCTACCTGAATTCATGTTTCCCTAAACATCACTCAAGGATGCCAATAATTAAATATTTCCATGGGAAACGCATGCATATAGTCTGTGCTTGTACTGCCTGACTTGAAGGAGTGAGGGATTCAGAATTCAGAAGTCGATGGGACCAGTTACTGGGGGCCAGTCATGTTATTTCCACAACTGAGAAGGGAGTGGGTAAGGATTGGGAGAATGTCAAACCGGAAAACTCCACACATCCTGGAAGCAACTTTCTGTATGTGAACCGGACATTGGACTTATGTCAAATGACTTCCCTAAAATATGTACTCTTAAAAAAATATATGTACTCTTCTTCATCTGGAATATGTTGCATTCTCGCTCTCAAATAGAAAATAGTCTGTTTCAAACTAATGCACCAGAAGAGCCCTGCACTGTCAAAAAACTACCAACTCTGAGGGTTGTCACAATGGTGGTTGCCACTAAGAGGCTGGTCTCAAACTTGAGAGTCTTTCTCATATATGAATGAAATGTATGCCTTAATCAGGGTGTAGGTGGGAGGTGGAGAATGGATTCTAAATCGACGCCTTTGCATGGAGATGCCTAGATACCCATGCAGAGATCACGACACTGAACCACTGAAAGATGAGAGACTGAGAAATACCTGTTATTGGCATTTTGAATCCAGCCAAAGAAGGAGTCAGCTTTAATTCAGTCATGTTCTCGGTTCCAGCCATGTTCCTGTGATTCGTTTTGTTGTGTTCAAAAATCCTTGGGAGAAACACTCCGAAAGTGTCTGATTAATGCAGGCACTCCTTGGAACAGTTGTTTTCCGTTCCCTGCCTACTTTATTAGGATCGTGTTTCCATCTGCATCTACTTTGGATATCGGCTGTCCCTGCTCTAGAGCACCGATTTCTGCTAGCAGAAGTTGGCTTGCTGAGAAATGGCTAAAGGATTGGTGATGCACCCTACACCCACAGGCAACCCAAGATAAACAATGACTGTGACAAGCAATGAGTGTGACATTTGTACTGAAATGTATGGGCCGGAATCCTCTGTGACGTGAGACTGAGGTTGGATTTCTAAGACCACCTCTCTCCTGTTCTTCCCTCTTCATGTATTTCCTGCAGTTTTTGGTTTTTTTTGTTTTTTGCTTTTTGAGAGGAATATCTCAGTGACTCTTCTTCATGGAAAACCTCTGTCTCAGGCTCTACTTATGGCTGTGGGCATGTCCAACCAGATTTGGACAGTCACTGGTCCAGTGCCCAGAACCAGTCATTAAACCCTGGCAGTGGATTGGATAAGTCATAGGCTGGTAACCAAAAGGTCTGTGGATCGAACCCACTCAGTGGCTGCCAAGAAACCTACATGGTAGTCTGGTTCTATAGGTTGCATCCTATGAAACCTTATGGGGCAGTGCTATCTGTCACATAGGGTCTCTATGAATTCAAAATAGTCTCGTGGTGTCACCTAACAGCATCAGAACCAAGTGTGAAGGTGCAAGTAGAGAAAATAATCTTTAGGATATTAGTCCAGTGTGAATTTTCTCTGAATTAAGCAAACAAAAATACATTGTGAAATATAAAGGGTTTTTGAAAAATCACCAACTTTGGGACTCTTCATGGGATCACCTAAAACTGATGTGTAACATATTGCAACAACAGATTAGTTTAAGTTAGTCCCAAAGATGGTGAAAGGTGGTCCCTTTGCATGCTAATTGAAGGTAAGTTACTCTGAGCTCACACGTGGGTTAAAGAAAGTTCTCAAGAGAAATTAAAAATTATTCTGAACTAAATGAAAATGAAAGTACAATTTATTCAAATGTGTAGGATGCAGAGAAAGTGGTCCTTAGTGGGAAATGTATTGCACTGCATGCACTTATTAGAAAAGAAGGGAGATTCTCAATCAATAATCTAAGTTTCACGTAAGAAAGCTAGAAAAAGAAGAGCATGTTTAATGCAAAATAAGCAGAAGAGAAACAAAATGTGAATGGAAATCCATGAAATAAAATCCTAGGTGTTCACAGGGAGCATCAATGAAGTCAAAGGCTAATTCTTGGGAATGTTTACTAGCATTGATCAATGGCCATGCCAATGACCGCCAAAGCCCTCAGGAACCTCCACATATGTATATGCTGGCATTGGAGCATCTGACTTTGCTGTTAAATTAAACAACATCCATAGACCATGTAGAATACAATTTGAGACAATGGTTGTCTCCCGACCACCCTCTGCTACATTATTTGAAACGCGCATAACCTTGAAGACCTGCAAGACCTACCCAGGAAACCAATACTAAACCTTATGAATTAGCAATAAGCAATTTAGAGGTAGATTTAGTGTGCTTACCTAGGAATCTCATGAGAAGCTCCACATGTTTTTCACCACATCGGTTCACTTTGCTTCCTGGGCATTCAGTCCTTGTCGGGGATTGTCAATGTGAAAAGAGGAGTTGACTCCAGAGGGAAGTGCTATGGAGTTGGGCAGCAGACAGTTGCCAGATATCCCAAGAAGCACAATCTTGTGAAAAAGATGAAAAATTTCGCTAGATTAATAAACACAGATAGGACTGATTACTCCCCTTACTAGAAAATCTGATGCTTGAAATCAAGTTTCATTTTGCACCCATATTGTCCTCATATATTTTATTTTAAGAAAGCAGAATTTTCTCTGAGCTCTGATTGATTCTATAGATAATTTTAGGTTATTATAACTATGATGATTAATCAGTCTATTTTTTATCATTGTTACCTGGAACATTGCCCCAAATACTTGCAGTTGTCAATGATTGTAAAATACTGTCTTTCATACCGACTCCCTTCAAACAATCACTCTAAATTATAAGGCTTCACCAATATCCCACAAATCTAGAATTTTCAATAATAATAAAAATACCCAAAGAAGATTGAAAGCATTTTAAATGACAAGATATAATTACTTTACCAATGCTAGTTGGTGATTTAGAGTTTGTATTTAGCTGTGAGAAAGAACCAGCATCACACCAAGGCAATGCCAGACATGGCACGTACAGTGGGATTTCCCTTTTACCTGATTAAGTTCTAGAGGAGGCAGGGTTAGAGTGGGAAGGAAGAAAGCTTGGAGCACAACATACTTCAGCTTGACCCCTGGTTTGTTATTCTTTGTATGATCTGGGTGAGATAACGCAGACTCAAAATACTCTTTGATAGTTTGAAACTAACAATTCTTTTCAAGGATCATGTGGCAGTTGAGTAAAATAATAATAGTTAATGTGTACTAAGTGCTGACTGTGGCTGCACCCTGACACATGATTTCATGATTTTACACCAAGCAATATCCACCTGCTCTGTAGAAAAAAAGCTGTCTCTTGTTCTACTTACAAGTTCTGCATAAACATAATTCAGATGTTCTGCAATTCCTATTCCTTGTAATGTTAAATATGATTTTTTTGAGGCACACCCTTTACTGCTTTGGCATAGTTAAAAAATGCAGGCAAACATCTTGCTGGAATCCTGTGCTTTCAGCCTTATTTATCTATTTATCTAAATCCAGCTTCAATTTCTGGGAGCTCTTTGTTGATACAGTGTGGCAACAGTTTTGAAGTGATCTTCAGCAAAGTTTTACTCTGGTCAGAGTGGGAGCTATCAAAGAACAAACAGAGGACGGTCAGCCATGCAATGGAAAGGATCCGCACCTGGGGTCGAGGTTTACGGGGGGAGTAGGAGCCCTCTGGGTAGTTACTGATAAGGAGCTTTGTAACACTTGCCTGAGTAGGGTGAGGACTCAGCTGCCTCAAGAGGCCTGAGGGGCCAAGGGCCCACGAGGGCATGGGACCAGAAAGCAGAAGCTGAAGAAACGAGGAGCATGGGAAACAACTGCCTCTTTCTAAGAGTCATGAGCTCTGAGTTTCAAAGGGTGGCCCGATGAATCTCACAGGGTGAGGCTATCACCCCGAAAGTTTCAAAGAGAAAATGAATCTTCACAGACTTGGTTGTAGAGTATGGGGCTGCCATTGATCAAGTGCCAGGGGGAGGTTCCTGATGCTTTTGCTCAAAGCTGAGAGGCCTAGGTTGCAAAGCCAAAGGGGGCAGACGAACGAATCACACCTGCTGAGTTTGCAGGGATAAGGGTTACCACTCAGTTGGACTAGGAAAAGGGAGCCACCCGAACCAAGGAAGCACAGTTGTCGCTCCAGTGGCCTTGGCAAGTAGAGCTAAAGTTCAAGACTGAGGAATCTCTACCCTGAATCCAGAAAGTATGACCAGTTATACCTAGAGTCTAGAAGGTCTGGCTGTTGTGAAGGTGGCCACAGAGCACAGGATTATTTTCAAGCCCTGATTCGTCAGTGTTGTTCAGTGCTGTCGAGTCAGTTCTGAGCCATAGCAACTCTGTGTACAGTATAACACTGCCTGGACCTACATCATCTTCACTATTGGAATGTTTAAGTCCATGGTGGCAGCCACTGGGCCAATCCATTTTGTCAAGGCTCCCCCCCACCCCCACCCCCCAAGGTCTTTCTCCTTTTCTGAGCATCATACTAACAACAGTGTCCTTTTCCAGGGACTGACTTGGATCTACTGACATGTTCAAAGTATGTAAGACAAAGTCTTGTTATCCTTGCCTCTGGCTGAACTTCCTCTAAGAGACATTTGTTTGTTCTTTGTGTAGTCCAATACCGTCATGCAAATGTATCCATTTTTTTCAGCCTCCCTTTTTTATGGCCAACTTTCACATGCATATGAACTGATTGAAACCTTCAATGGCTTGGGTCAGGCACACTTTAATCCTCAAAGTGACATCCTTTCTCTTCAACACTTGAAAGAGGTCTTGTGCAGCAGATTATGCAATGCATCCTTTGATCTCTTGACTACTGCTTCCATGATTACTGATTATGGATCTAAGGGAGATAAAATCCTTAACAAAGTCCTTAACAAGAGGTTATCTGTTTGTCCTCTGTTTAGCATGATGTTACCTACTTGCTCTGTTGTGAGGATTTTGTTTACCTTTGCATACAGTTGTAATTCCTCCCTGAGGCTGCAATCCTTGATCTTATTCTGTAGGGGTTTCAAGTCCCTCTTTCTTTCAGCAAGCAAGGTTGTGTCATCTGCCTCTCGTGGGTTGTTAATAAGTCTTCCTCCAATCTTGATGCAGCATTCTTCTTTATATAGTCTGTGTTTTGGGATTATTTTTCCAGCACACAAAATGAATAAGTATGGTTAAAGAATACACCTTTTCTGATTTTAAAAAATGCATAATTCCTCTATTCTGTTTGAATGGCTGCCTCTGGATCCATGTACCTGTTCCACATAAGCACGATGGAGTGTTCTGGGATTCCAGAATGTGTTATGAGCCACACATTGGGATGTATTTGTGTAGTCAATCAATCACAAGTAAACAGTTATTTTTTTCCTGTGTTCTCTGCCTATAGCCAGTGTCCATCGGACATCAGCAATGCTTATCCTTGTTCCAAGTCCTCTTCTGAATCTGGCCCGAACCTCTGGCATCTCCTTGTCATTGTACAACTGTAACTGTTGTTGGCTGAGCTTCAGCAAAAATTTACATGTATGTGATATCAATGATATTGTTTGGTAATTTTTGCCTTGATTATCAGCTAGTTCTTTTTGATATAGTGATGCTATGTATTCCTTCCACCTTATTTTGATGCTTCCTTCATCTTTCAATAGTTGGCCCTTAGACTCTATCAGTATTGCCACCTGAAGATTGAGCTTTTCCTTGCTTTTCTTCAGCTTGATCTATGCTGAGCATGCCTTCCCATCTCCTCTTGAACGTTAATGTGCATTACTCTGCTTGCTTTTCTAACTGCTTTATACCCAGTATTGGTTCCTTCCATCCACTTCCCTCATTTGTAATGGAAATGTTTGTCCTGTGGTTATTCTTAACCCCCCTGCCCCCTTTAAAACCTCCTTTCTCTTCCCCCTCCATCTCCCCATCCCCCCCTTTCCCTGTTCCAGGCCCCATCTCCCAGTGCCCTGTGGCTACTCTATCACTGTACGTTGAAGAAGATCATTTGTACTCTAGAGTCACAGATGAAGAGGAGTTTTTCTCCCAGGATAAACTTTGGACTTGGAGTTCTTTGGAAACATTTGGGATTGTGTGATGGGATGGGTGTGGCTTGTAGATGGCAAGACCATGGGTGCTTCAAGGTAAAACTCCATGAATTGAATTATATCTCCCCCAAATTTGTGTCGACTTGTCTGGGTCACTATTTTCAGTGGTATGTAATCATCTCTCAGAGTGTGAGCATTTAAGGATATTAAGGTAAGATTCCAGCCATGATCTAACTTAAGAGATGTTTCCTTGGGCTGTGGCTTGTACCAGCTTTTAATTTATAAGGAATAAAAGAATAGAAAAAGGATCGGAGAAAGTGAGACTTGCTACAAGAACGAAGAGCTGGAAGCAGAGAGCATCCATTGGGTCCAGGCCCGTGACACTGATAACTTTCTAGATGCAACCACTAGCGGTAGCTCATTTGGTGAAACTGAACTTCTCTACCATCTCTACCATCTCATTCTGTAAAAACAGTCACTTTCATCCCATGTGATGAGTTCTATGTGTACTTCCTGTTTATGCTCTCAGCACTGTACCAGGAAGTGTTTCCCACATGTATAAATTTTTCCTTGGGAAATATTTTTCAGAAATAGACTACTAGACTCTTCTTTCCAGCCTGTCTTAGTCTGGAAGTGTTCCTGAAACCTGTCCATCATAGTTATCCTGTTGGGATAGGAAACCTAACATTAACGATAACCACCCAGTTTGACAAATTGACAGATGAAGAGTCGATTGCACATTGAAACATCAGAAATAGTGCCTGGAAGGGAATAGTAATGAACATGAAGGAGCCCAGCTGGTTAGGCAGTGGGTTGAGATCTGCATGGTCGGCAGTTGGAAGCCACCAGTCATTCCGCTGGAGGGAGAGTAGGTTTTCCTCTCTGTAAACTCGGTGGCAGTGCTTGAGTTTGAGTGTTGAACATTAACTCCAGAATGCACAACTTTGGAAGCTGAGCATCATATACTGTTGGATGTCACAATGAATTCATTTATTGAAAATACTGCATATATCATAAATAATAATAATAAAATATTAAGCTGTCTGTCTACCTCCTTAACTTTTGGATAAAATGGAAATCTAATGAACGCTTTTTTGTTTTTGGTATTGCTAGTGTGTGCCTGGCATCAGCAATGTTAGCTTTCATTTGAGATGGTTTTCTTAAAAAGGCAATGTGAAGTTTCTTTCGATGAACTTTTAATCAAGTGAGGAAGTAATCGAGCGCTTTCCTCTGCTTGGAGGTTTTATGCTATTTCTATGAAATGTGATACCCCTGGGACATGACGGCAATTTGTTTCACTAGCACAGACTTGCATATGAATATGCGCCATTTTTCAGTTTAGACCCTAAAAGGGGGAGATCTAAAAAACAATGTATTAAAAATAGGCAATCACCAAAATAGTTTATGCTTAAAATTCAGCATTCTGATTTATTTATTTTTAAACATGCAAGCATTGCTTATCCAGCACTTGTCATGCCTTTGACTGTTCAGAGACCTGGAGCCCATATTATGTGAAGCATTTGACAATTCAAGTAAAAGATAATATTATTTTATTTTTGAAACTGGTCAATAATAAATGAGTTTTAGCATTTAAATCAAAACAATGGATATCTTAAAGTACATTATTGATAAGGCACACTTATTCTAACAATATTTTTCAAAGGAGAATGCATTATTTACTGCCCCTACTAATAAAAATCCCAACATAAATGAAAGTGTTCAGCAAAAAATAATAATAATAATAATAATGCCAACCTGAGCTCATTAAATATTCTGTCGGGTAGTTTATTTGAAGTTTCAGTAGAAAAAAATACATAAGAAATTTGCTTTTCAAATCTCTAGGGGGAGAAAGTAATTTTTCACACTAGTAATTAAATTATCATTTCCTTAAAATGGTTGATGTCCCATAGCTAAACACCAAAATATTTAGCAACTATTCCACTTAAGTTCATATACACACTTGTGATCTGCGTAACACAATATGAGAAAATGGCAATTAGCTTTCAGAGAAATAAATTTACATGGGGCTCAGAATGCTACTTTGAAGACTAGGTTTATAATATTTCCTTTAACTTGACATTTCCCCCACAGTATTGTTTTGTTTCTTTTAGTTTAAGTATCACATCTGAAAAACTGTATGATTTCAATAGAGAGAACAGCCTGGAATTACTTATTGGATGAATAAATAAATGCATACATGGGTACCTGAAAGAGAAACAATGGAATAAGTACAAGATTCATAAAGGTGAAAGCACAACATATTGTAGAATGCTTTGTTGAGTTGCTAACAAGTCCTTGTCCTTCTAAAAATGTTTTCTATTTTTAGTTAATATTCTACTGATAGTGTGATGTCACAGGAAATATATTAAGAAATACCTTGTCTAGTTTTTTAAATGGTAAACTTTTCAAAATCATAATATAATATCAAAACAAAGATACTAATATTAGTGAAATGCACCCATCTCTATCAGATTTCCCCAGCGGTACTTGTACTTATATCTGATTCTATATGTTTATTTGATTCTGTGCAATTTTATTGGACATGTAGTATATTAGTTTTTGATTGCTGCTTTAACAAATTAGCACAAATTTAGTGGTGTCAAGCAACACAAATGTATCCTTTTGCATTGCTGGGTGTCTGTGCTTGTTTGGGATCTCTAAGAAGCAAACCCAGCGATGCTTGTATGTGTATACATTTAGGAAGAGATTCCTATCAAGAAATGCCACATACAATCCAGCCTGGTTGAAATCGGTGGGTCAGATCCAAGCTGGAGTCATCTCCTGACTTTTGTAGCTACAGAAGCTGTTGAACAGGACGCGGGAAGAACACTGGCCGGATGAAGCTGAGGTTGGCAGCCTTTGCGCGTGAGCTAACAGACTGACTAGAAGTAGGATCTAGATCCAGAAGAAGTGGGCTAGCTTCTGAACAGTGCCATTCTAGGCTAAGTAGACAAGTGCCCAAACGAAACCGCCATCAATTGATCAAGGCTGTAGATGAGATAAAGGAGGTGGTACATTACATCATTCTTCCCACAACTGCTCAGTTGCTTCCTCCATCTTGTCATGGAGTTGACCACATGATGTTCAATCATATCATGGGAGAATGGCTTAGCCAAGGTGACATAAAACCTAACTATCTAAACCTGTGGGGTCCACTATCATTCTTACTGGGTTAAAGTTAATGTGTCAACAGGGTTATTTCCTCCTGGAGGTCCCAGATGAGAGTCTATTGTCCTTACCTCGTTCCAGTTTCTAAAGACATGCTATGTTTCTGGGTTCATGGCTCTTTCCTATAATGATATCAACCTATTTGTGTTAGGCTGGGTACTTTAGAGAAACAAATCCACAGAAACTCATGTATAAGAGAGAGTTTTATATAAAGGTTAAATGCACATCAAGGAAGCATTACAACCCAGTGCTGCCTAAGCCCACAAGTCCAACATTAACCCATATGTCCGACACCCATCTACAAAGTCCTTCTCCATCTCACAAAACACACACAATGATGCCGACTGCAGGAGGAAAGCCCAATCAGTGAACTTGTAAGCGTCTCAGCACTGGCAGGTGTCTCCACATGGCTGCTCCAGTAGCCAGCGCTGCATCGGGGTAGGTCCATGCAGCTTCTTCTCGGGGATGTCTTACAGGAAGTGAGCATTGCTAGCTGAAGCAGGGAACTGGCTAAGGCAGCTCCACCCTGGTCTGACCATCATAAAGCAAGAGACCCGAGAACTAGAAAGGTGAGGTTCACCAAGCCATTTATCTCGCCTCCCTTCAATTAACCCCACATGTGTTTATCGGCCAGGATGGCACAATAAACGTTAACTCACCATCACTGTCTCTCTTTTCCCTTCCCTTCCTCCTTATCCCTAACCTTCAGATGCTCCTTTCTAAGGATACATGTAATTAGGTTGGATCCAACCTTAATTATCCAGAGTAATCTTCCCACTTAAAGATTCTAGATTAACCCTCTATAAAAAGTCTCCTTTGCCTGCCACACAGGTTCAACAGATTAGGCTAGGGTTATCTCTAAGGGATGGAGTATTATTCTGGATGTCACACATTGATTCCTGTATTACTCAACATCACCAGCATGAGACATTCCCTTTCCTTGTCTTATAAAAGTCGCTAGATCTCTCAATATTAGGTGGAATAAGAATAGTGAGAGTGGGTATCCTTGTCTGTTTCCTCTCACCCACTGCTGTCTACTCCTGTCTCAGGACCCCATGTATTGCAAGGCAGAAAGCCTCCAGTGGGTTTTCTTGGCTGTAATTGTTATGAAAGCAGATTGCTTTTCTGCATGGTGCCGCTGTGTGGGATTGAATTGCCAACTTTTAGGTTACTAGCTTTAAGCAACTGTTCATGTTTAGAGAGCTATTCTAATTTGGGGGGTGTTATTACAAGTAATGAATTCTATCTTGCCATTAAATATTATGTTGGCTATATTTTACACATTTTAGTTGTCTATTGAACCAAGACATCTCTATTCCATCTTTATGGAGAATTCTTTGTAGGATATATGGGTTCTGGTTTTTGTAAAAGGCATGTATTGCATCAATTAATTTGATCAGTTGTTAGTCTTGTTGCTGTTTTGCCTTTCACTTGGTGACATTATAGATTATACTGAATGGTTTTCAAGTGTCCAGCTAGCCTTGTTATCTGGAATAAATTTTACTGGGCCATAGTGTTTCATTCCATATGTTGCTGGGTTTTGTTGATTAATACTTGACTGAAGATTGTTGCTAGAGTATCTCCAGAGTCTGAGGGAGTCTCAGAACTGTGGAGACAAAGACTTCCAGAAACAAGCAACTTATTGTGATAAGGCCTCTCTTGCTGGTTCTACCTTCTCCTTGATACTTCTTTGTGGGCAAGAGCCACGGACGGCTTCCTCAGCCCAGAGTTCTTGCTCGCATTGTGCCTCTTTTGTTGGTTTTACCTTCTTGTGACAAGTTTTTAAAGTGAGAGAGGGGAAGCTCAGATTCACAGGCCAGGAGAACCCTTTCCCTGGATGCTAATTAGGGCAACCTTCATAGAGATCCCCCTTGCAAGCATATTTACCTAATATTGTCATAAGGACTCCTTCTCAACTCAGAAGGCAAATATGCCCACCTAGAGCACCTTCTGTATTGAGGATGGGATTTGGAAACACAGGTCTGGGTACTCTTCTGTTATGAATGGGGATCCTTAAGACACCCTCTGTCCTCTTGTTCCTCCAATCCTGTGATCCCAAACTATCTCTCTGATTCTCTGTGTTCTCCTGTTTGTTTCCTGAATAATTTCCAGAATGTATACTGTGCTCAGTGCAGGGGAGCAGGGAAACAGGTCTTGGACAAATGGTGTACCAGCCTACACCATTTTTTATAAACCAGAAGTCCTCAAAATGTCCATTTTAATTTTTAAAAATAAAAAAGGAGAAGAAGAAAATTCCATGAAAAACCTCACTTTATCTTTTGACAGCCGGACACCATCAGCTTTCTTCACCACATTTGCTTATGCACCCATTTTGTCTTCAGTGACTATGTTGGGAAGGTGAGCATCATGGGATACCAGTTTAATAGAACAAAGTATTCTTGCATTGAGGGAGCATTTGAGTGGAGGCCCAATGTCCATCTGCTACCTTAATACTAAACCTAAAAATATATGCACAGAGATCGATTTCCCCATCATTATATATAAATATATTTACATATGTACATGCCTGTATTTAAATCTTTATAAATGCCCTCTACCTCCTAGTTCTTTCATCTATTTCCTTTTAATTTATTCTTGTCCCACTATCATGCTCAGCCTCCATTTTGGTTTCAGTAATTTCTCTCAGTTACATTGCCCTTGATCAAGTCTTAGCAAGCCTTCTACACCCTCCTTGCCATTGATTTTGGATCACTTGTTCCCTTGTTCCTGGGTTTGTTAACATCGTCTTCCTTTCCCCAGCCTCCCTAGCTCCCATGTCACCCCAGAACCATCGGTCCCATTGTTTTCTCCTCCAGATTGTTTATCCCATCTATCTTATCTAGATAGACCTGGAGAGATAATAATATGCACAAAAAGCAAGACAGAGCAAAACAAAGCAACAACGAATTGAATATAAACAAGCAGCCATCTAGCAGAGAAGCAACAAAGGCCACATGGAAGAAGCACACCAGCCTGGGTGATCACAAGGTGTCAATAGGGTCAGGTATCAGGCATCAAAGAACAAAAATCATATCATTGTGAATGAGGAGGACTGCAGAGTGGAGACTCAAATCCCATTTGTAGGCAACTGGACATCCCCTTACAGAAGGTTCGTGGGGAGGAAACATGCCAGTGAGTGTGCAGTATAGCACCCAAGAAATATACAACTTTCCTCTAGTTCAGTGGTTCTCAACCTCCCTAATGCCTCCACCCTTTAATACAGTTCCTCATGATGTGATGACCCCCCCAACCATAAAATTATTTTCATTGCTACTTTATAAGTATAATTTTGCTACTGTTATGAATCGGGCAAACCTGTGAAAGGGTCATTTGACCCCCAAAGTGGTCATGACCCACAAGTTGAGAACCACAGCTCTAGTTCTTTAATGCTCCCAACCCCCCCCCCCACACACACACACCTGTCATGATCCCAGTTCTACCTTACAAATCCAGCTAGACCAGAGCATGTACACTTGTACAGATAAGAGCTGTAAACACAGGGAATTCAGGACAGATAACCCCCTGAGGACCAATAATGAGAGAAGTGATGCCAGGAGGGCAAGGAAAAGCTTGGGGGAGAACGGGGAATTGATCACAATGATCTACGTATAACCCCCTCATTGGGGGATGGACAACAGAAAAGTGGGTGAAGTGAGGCATTAGTCAGTGTAAGACATGAAAAAATAATAATTTATTAATTATCAAGGGTTCATGAGGAAAGGAGGGTGGTGGAGGGAGGGGGAAAGTGAGGAGCTGATACCAAGGGCTCATGTAGAAAGGAAATATTTTGAGAATGAGGATGACAACAAATGTGCAAATGTGGTTGACACAATGTATGTATGGATTGTGATAAGAGCTGTATGAGCCTCTAATCAAATGATTTTAAAAAAGAACGACCTCACTTTAGTCCATGGCTGACTTTTCAGGTGTTTCTTTCAAGGTGCTTTTGGATGGATTTGAACCTCCAACTTTTCATTTAGTGTTAAGTGTGTTAATTGTTCAAACAGTACACGGACTCCAGAAAATGTTAAGTGTGTAGTCAAGATGTGTTTACTAAACTAAATTTTCATAAGCACGGGAACAACAAACATAAATATAAAAGGAATGCATTCTGGATAATGCCAGGCAAAGGCAATGAAGAAAAATGAAGGGTTTCCAAGAGGTTCTCCTTAAAGAAAAACAGCATTTTGAAGGGCAGGTGTTGTCTTGGCAAAATCGCTGGCTTGATTTGCTCATTGATTTCTTGGCCTGTTTATCCAAATCTGGATTCAGGAGATCTAGCAACCGGATTTAGCCATGGGGGAGGTGCATTAGGCCTGGGGATATGCCAGCATGCAAGAATGGTTGAGTTGATATGAGACCGTCTTCCCGTCTGGGAGAAGTAGAAATGACCATCTCTTTCTCTGCCTTTCTCTGTTAGATATTTCAAATGTAGGCAGGAAGACAATCTGGGAGTGTGAACACAGCAGTAATTACTGAGGAGACACTCTGTAAGGATGTGCTGTGGTTTGCTTTGTCATCTACAAATAGCAAAGACAAATAATGAAGTGTTTACACAAAGTGATAGATCATCCCTCACTCCTTTTCATGTTGATGAATTCTGGCATAAGTAAAAGAGATAATCTAAGCCACTTAGCAAACAGGACTGAGCCCCAAATGCAGATCCCAGAGAAACAGGAAAAGTAGAGGAAGTGGGGAGAGGGAGACAAGAAAGATGTAGAGGAAACGTATGGGATGGGTCAGTAATGGGTCCCAATGGTGTGGTGGGTAAGCACTCTGCCACATATCGGACAGTTGGCAGTGTGGATCCACCAGGTCCTTGTGGAGAGGAAACATGACCATCTGCTTCAGTCAAAAGGAAAATGTGACAGTCTGCTTCCATGGAGATTGAACAGGCTTGTAATGAGAGCTTTCTCTTGTCCTGGTGTCTGAAACCTCCAACACTGAAGCAGCCTTTTTAGCTCTTTAAAAATTTTCTTAATGAAAGTAGCACTTCTAACAAATGGAGGCGCTGACTCATCGTGTGAAAACGTGATCGTTTCTGAGAATGGGAAGTGTGATTGTCAACAGCTCAGAAAGCACTGGGCAATTGCTTCTTTCTTCCTAAAACTAGGATGTGCCATTAACTCTGTTAACAGCATGCACGTATACCTAATAGACTTTGCCTTTGTTCCAAGACAACTCTCTGTCTGGTGCAAGAAACACACACATTCTTTGGAGAAAAGAGAAAAAACAACAACCATTTTTTCCTTAGACACTCATTGTGTAGTAGACAATGCATGTTGTGACTGTGGCTAACAGCCAGCTGGTCCCATGTACACTGTGTCTTAAAACAAAATTCTCCGTAGGATTTTCTTGGTTGTAACCTTTATGGAAGACGTTTGTCAGGGATACCTAGTATTGCATGGCGGATTTGGGCTACCTACTTTTGGGTAAACTGCAACCACAAGCCACTTGCTCCATTCATATCCCTCAGATCTGCATCAGTACTGCATATATGATATGTCCTTCAACTGGAACTATTCTGCAATAAGCATATCCAATGGTCTAATAAGCAAGCATTGATTCGAACAGATTTCATAACTTGCCCAAGGTAGCATAGCGGATAAGTGGTCGAGCTGTGATTTGGATCTAGGGATTTTTATTTAACACTTTGAGGATTAAAAATATTGAATAATTTAAAAAATGTTTTTCCTTGAATGCTAATTACATAGATGATCAGCAGACCTCTAATGTGATTGAAATAATTATTTTGCTTTGTATTGTAAAAAAACTGTGGGTTATTTTATTGCAACCATCCAGAGCTTTTAATATGCCAATATACATTACATATATCAAAAAGAGGAAAAAAACTGCTTCCATTGAAAAAAAATCACCTTGCAATATTTCTACTCAGTAGCACCTGGGATTCCAGAATGGGAACCAAAGTCTCATGAGCAACAAAACCAGTGGTGGTCTAGAAGGCCATGTCACAGGAGGCACAACGATCATTTCCAGCTAACCAGACTATTTCCTTTATGGAAATATCTTCCCCAAGTCCAAGGGTACTTGAGAGGTAAAGAATGCATTCTTATTATCCACTCCCTTTCACCTCAGAAATTTCTAGACACCAGCATTTCTGAGATACAATAGTAGTCCCCCAAGAAAGGTGAAGTAAGTCCAAGTTCACAGCATTTGTCACCTATCAGGATGTCTTTTACAATGAGTCACAAAAGTGTGTTTTCCTGTAGTATTCTTCCTGTCACCAATCTTCTCAGCACACAGCTCAGGGAAAGTGGAGATTGTGATAACTGGAACTTGGGAGATGCGAGTGTGAGTCCTGGCTCAGCAACCCTTTCCATCTTTGATCCTGAGCCTTGGTGTGTGTAAGATCTAAAAGGCATAAGTACTCCTTGGGTTGATTTGAAGATACAATGAAACCAGGCATGACATGTTAAAGAAAGCATTAAAAGGACAATGATTCTTCTACACACTCTCTCTCTTGCTTTTTCACAGTTAATGGAAGGGCCTACTTTGCCCATCCATGGCATGGCATTGTACCCGTCTAAGATTTGTTAAAGTCATGTAAGAAGTTTACCTTTTGTAATTCAGTGATCATCAGACACACTTAGCTGAAAACTGATTCAATAAGGTGGGGATGATCATGTTTTCCAAGTTTTTTGTTCATTGTAAGAACATCAAACTGTATTCATTGAGGAAGAGACAGAAATCACTGAAAAGACCATGTGACTTGAGGCAGATGATTTAGTTAAACCTAGTGTATTCCACCACTCATTGTGTGTCATTTTGTCATACAGTGAAAGCTTGCACATTGCTATGATATTGGATGCTATACACTAGCAAGGTCACCCGTAGTGGACAGGTTTGATCAGAGTTTCTAGACAAAGATAGACTTGGCAGGAGGACCTTGCAAACTACTTCTGAAAAAAACTGGTCAATGAAATCTTGAAGGACAGTAAAACATTGTCTGAAATAGTGCAAGGTAATGAGGCACTCAAAATATAAGGAAGGAAGAGTGGAAGAGCGCTTTCAGGACCTTCTTGTGCAGATGTGATCTGGCTCAAAAGGAGAAGAAATAGCTGATATGATTCCTTTATAAATATAATGTTAAATGTATGAAGGAGGATTCTAGGAAAATTGGAAGTTGTCAAAAATGACATGGGATACAGATCAATATCCTAGACATTTGTAAAATGGTACTGGATTGCTATTGGCCCCTTTGAAACAGATAGGGTCTTCCTTGTCAGTAATAACAAATTGAAAAAGAATGTAATCACATTCATCTTCAAAACTAACATTTTAAGATCTACCTTGAATTATAATAGTATCAGTGACATGGCAATCTCCATTTCAACACAAAAATTAATATGACTATTATTCAAATTTATACACTAACCACTGTATATAGTTATGGAATTCCAAAATTTCAAAACGGAATCATTTTTTACCTACTTTCTCAGATGGAAAGCAGCATGTATTGATAACTACTGTTGATTGAAATGTGAAAATTGGAAACAAAGAAAGGTCAGTGTTTGGAAAAGATGATATTGGTGATAGAAACAATTCCTGAGACATCATGATAGAATTCTGTAAAACCAATGATGCATTCATTGAAAATAGCTTTCATCAACAACATAAACTGTGGCTGTACTTGAGGATCTCAATAGATAGAATACGCAAGAATCACATCAACTGAAAGCTGTGTGTGAGAAAGTCCGTTCAGGAATGAGAGCAGGTCATGGGTAGCTTGTGAAACAGACCAGTGATTGTTTTATGTGCAAGATGAAGCTGATGGACATCATCAAAAACAGCTGCAGTTCATGAAGAAAACATGGCATCAGGATTGAAGGTAGGTTTATTAAATTACTGCATGCACATGACACTCCCTTACGTGCTGAAAGCCAAGAAGACTAACGGAACTTTATTGATCAGGACTCAAGAATGCAGTCAGTCATCAGCAAGGATTACACCTCAACAAAGAAAGGAAAGAAAGAAAACAGTTGGGCAAATAAAAAAACATCACAAAATGAAGAAAAGGTTGAAATTATGAAGGATTTCATTTTACTTGCACTTACAATCAGAGCAAATGAAAATAGTCAAGAAATCTGGGCTTAAGCGCTACAAAAGTCCACTTTCAGATCTAAAGAGGAATTTTGTCAATTGGAGGGCTAAGGTGTGCCTGACCCAAGCCATGGTATTTACAATGGTCTAATATTTATGTGAAAACTGCATTGAATAAGGAAGAGTGATGAGTTGATGGTTTTGAATCCTGTTGTTGGATAAGAATATTGAATATATACCTTGTACTGTCAGGATAACAAAAAAATCTGCCTTGAGCAAGTGCAACCAGAAGGCCCCTTTTACAGCAAGGCAGGCGAGTATCTCACATACTCGGGCCATACTGTCAGAAGGAACCCCTGCCTGGAGAAGGACATCATATGTGGCAAAGTAGAGGGTCAATGGAAAAAGGGGGAGGCGTTAAATGAGATTGTTAGACAGTGACTGTAAGAGTGGGCTCAAACATCACAATTGTGAAGATAACACAGGCTAGGGCAGGGCTTCATTCTGCTGTTTGCTGGGTAGCAAGGAGTCAAAGTTGACTTAATGAAAATTATTAGTAATAGTCTTGTGCTCAGGAAATGTAACTACTTAGAAACAGCTATTGATATGCCTTTTTTCCTCTGCCTGATGCCTGCACCACACACACACATGCAAATATATGTGCACAAACTTACACACACATGTTATAGTTCTTATGGGTTTAATCAGAGAGCTCACAGGTGAGATCACTCAGTTAGTGCAGCAACATTTCATTTATATATGTAAATCATAGTTTCATCTCACAGTCCACCATGTTTTACCCTATATACTGCAATAATCAAAATGTAGACCTCATTATTTCCTCACTCATTTGAAACCTAAGCACTCCATCACATATTTAACAATAACTTACATACTACCAGTGAAAGTATGCTTACGACCACACAAATAATACAGGTGCTCTGTGGCATAGTATTTACTCACCGGACTCCTGACCTCAAGGTTTTCAGTTTGAAAGCACCAGCCAGCTCCTCCAGAGAAAAATGAGGCTTTCTACTTCCATAAAGAGTAACAGCCTCTTTGTTACATTCCCCTTGATCATGACCTACCAGGTCTCCCACACCCACCTCCCCACCAATTTGAAATCCTGGTGGGGACTGAGCATGATAGTGGGACAGGAGGAGAATCAAGGGAAATAGTGGAAAGAGCTGGGAGGAAAAGGGCATTTATAGTGGTCTAGATAAAGACGTACATATGCAAATATACTTATATGAGGACGGGGAAATAGATCTATGAGCCTATATTTATAGGTTTAGTATTAAGGTAGCAGAAGGACATTGGGCCTCCACTCAAATACTCTCTCAACACAAGAAT
>NW_022106189.1:27263239-27268221 GCF_000313985.2 Echinops telfairi
AAAGAGTAACAGCCTCAGAAACCTACAGAAGCAGTTCTACCCTATAAGATCACTATGAGTCTCAATTAACTCAAGAGCAATAAAAGAGTGACAATTATCAATCTCTGGTGGCATTTTTATAGTGAAGCCACAGTGACATATTGAACATTGACACTTGAAAATGTATAACCTTTGTTACTAAAACAAGCTAGTACAAAAAGTAGTCCAATCGGTGGTATAGATTGCGAATAACTATATTTCATTCCACAAGCCTTCTCAGAAGGCTTGCTTTGTTTCTGAAACAGTAACAGGTAGGAAAATGTACCTGTCCCTATTGAACCAACAGGAACTATCAAGAATTGTTTTTCCATTGTTGGTTGTATGAAAACCAGGACTGATGAACCTACAGCCAGTGGAATAAGGGTTTGTGGGGGAAGGGGCACGGAGATGCTGGTGGCGTGAAGGGGTAATGACATCAAGGAATCCACATAGGACTAAGAATGCTTGGAAATGGACTGTGGTAGCAAATGTATAATTCTACTGGACATGATTGAACTATGGAATGATTTGATATATTATTTATCCCAATTGTGTTAGTCTGGGTACTTTAGAGAAACAAATACACAGAAACTCATGTATAAGACAGAGTTTTATATAAAGGTAAAGTGCACATCAAGAAAACATCCCAACCCAGTGCTGTCCAAACCCATGAGTCCAACATTAACCCATATGTCTGACACTAATCCACAAAGTCCTCCTCCATCTCACAAAACACACATGACACTGACTGCAGGATGAAAGCCGAATCAGTGAACGTGTAAACATCTCAGCGCTGTCAGGGGTCTGTATCTTATGATTTGTTTCTCTGGTACCCCACTCCCAAGGTACCATAATGTGTTAGACAGGGTTCTCTAGAGAAACAAAACCATGCTAATAATTTTATATATATTTATACAGATAGATAAATGTATAACATAAGAAATAAACAGTTAATTAAATTATAAAGCAGTACAAATGGCTCAGTGTAACTCACTCCTGTGAGACAGTTGTGAGACACTGGCAGTCCTTCAAGTCTTGAGGGCCACTGGGTAGTCCTCTGTAGAGCAATTCAGGCTATCCGGGCACAGGCAGCAAACAGCAAGGCAGGTCACCAACAGTCAGCCAGATGACAGGGTCCGACAGTCCCCAGCTCGAGAGATGCAAATTCCAGTGGTGTGGCCAAGCAGGTCTTGAAGGAACCTCAAATGACAGTGACACAATCCACAGGTTAGGTGTCCCACAGGTGTGTAGCTTGCAAATTGAGGCAAAGAACAAGCAAGGTAGCCTCATACTGGTCCGATGATCAAAGAGCAAGAGACCAAAAAAAGGTAAGGCTCATGGAGCCATTTATCTCTCCGCCTTTAATTAATCCCACATGTGTTAATTGGCCAGGTTGGCACAATAAACTAACTACCTCACCAATTAATAAAGAAGAATGTTTTTTTGGAACATCAACAGGACCAAAAAATGATTGCTGCAACTAAAGAAATCACAGTCTGCATGGAGAATTATTTAAACTTGGAAAAGTGTTTTATAAATGTTAGGCCAAGCAGGATACGTTGGACTGTTTGAAATTTTTATATGTCAAGATTTAAAAGCGAGGGAAGTTGAACTCTTACAATTGATCAAAGGGTCTTCAGCCTGAAGAAGGGCGGTGGGTTGGGGACTTTATTTGTGAACATGCTGTGGACCAGTGATGGAGGCAGAGCTCCAGACTCCCCTTCTGGTCTACCAGGTACCTTTCGGGAGTGTAATTGGAATCAAAGGGGGAAGAGGTCATTTGGGGCTAATGGGGTCATCAGGTAAAGGGTGAGGAAAACTTTATGGACAAAGAAATGGAAAGGATCAGAGAAGAGAAATGATGACAGATACTATAGAGAGGGTCCCATTTTTGGAACTGAGAGGTTGTTTAGGACATATATTACTTGTTGTAGTTCCCCTTTCTTTTTACGAACTCTCTATTTGTGGATGCTATAGCTGACTATATACATAGTAAAACATGCCCTAGAACCAACATTTCTAGACATAGAGTTAAGGGGCATTAATTCCATTCTTTGAGTTGTATCGCCATCCTTATTAGGAAGAATGCAGTAGCGGAAATGGAGGAAGACTTAACACCCTGCAAAACTTTGCTTGTTGAAAGTGTGGAGGACTTGAAGCACTTGCTGATGAAGATCAAGGATTGCACCCCTTATTTGGATGCCAACTCAATGTAATGAAAACCTAAGTCTTCACAAATGGACCAATACGTAATGTCATGATAATGAAATTACCAAGGATTTCATCTTGCTTGGATCTACAGTCAAATCTCATGAAAGCAGTAGTCAAGGGCCTTACCTCAAAATTACCTGTGCCCTTGGATTTAGGGCTGAAATACTCTGATGGGATAAGAATCAAAGGATGGCCACCCCAAGACTGTGGTGATTGCAGGCATCCGACCTTGGGTGGGAACTCTGGCTTAGGGGTGTCCAATGAAAGGGACCCAGAACCACCGTGCATTTAGTACCTGAATGCTTCCTGTGCATTCATATGACAGATCTTAATCCGTTAGGCAAGGATCTGTACCTGTAAGAATCGATGCAGGAAATTCCCCCTTTGCACCAAGCTTCATTTTCACTGTAAACAGAGCTCAATCAATTAAGAAATCAATTTGTGCAAAGCGACAACTCATGAATTGCAAGTCTCAGTTAGCATTAACTCCGTCTAACAACAGCAACTTACATTCTATGTCATTGGCTACATTATTGATGTTATCAATGCCATCACCTTATACCCCAGGGGGATGATTGACCATGTCTCTCTTTTTGTTTTTCTGCCTTTTGTTTGTTGTTGTTCATGTTGGTTTTAGGTTTGGGTTTTGGTTTTTGTCATAATATGACGACCAAAGAAACCAGAGTCACTCATAGCCATGGACAGGCAGATCGACTCCTCCGTCCTACTTAATTTTAGCCCCAATCCAAGAAGTTAGTTCTTAAAATATGGCCCTGCTCCATACTTGCCTTCATGAAGCGATCCCTGAAGACAATGTGCTACAGCAAAGGTTAGTGAAGAAAGCAGATGGTTCCTGGCTATCAATTGGGTTCTTAAAGGCTCCTATTCAAACAAGTAGCCATCTAAGTGAGGTATCAACCAGTCCACATGGAAGAAGCACACCAGTTTGTGTGATCCAAAGATGACAGCAACAAAATCTGAATAAGATGAAAGGAAAAATGTAAGAGCTTAAATTGTGAACACCCAATTTGTATAAGGTTATGGAGGACAGTGCAAACCCAATCTGCATAGTATCAGATTAAATCTCTGGCAGATCCCCTCTAGTCACAGGTGGAGCCTCAAAGAGCTCTCTTATCAGGCAGAGATTATTGTAAACTTGATTATGGTGCATGGAAACTTGGAATAATATGATACTTGGTCAGTTCACCTCCCTCTTGATCCAACCTGAATTTGCTCTGGACCCAAATATTTATAGCTTGATCCATGAGATAAATTTCTTCTCTGGCTTTTAAAATATTGATGGTGGTCTTTTCTTCCTTATTCTTTATTTTAATGTTTGTCTTTGTATTATTATTATCTTCTTGATGGTTTTTTATTGGTTGATTGACTTTATTGAGTTTTCAGTTTGTGAAGCACAGACGGAGTGGATGCAAGGAGTGCATAACAGATGCAATGATTTACCAGAGGCGGGGGTGAGTCGGGAGGGGGAGGACATTTTGGGAGTAAATCTTGAATGCAGGAGGGGTAGGGAGCATTAGAACTCTCTGATGATGTATATACAACTCTTTTATAAAGTGATTTAACTGTGGAAATGTATGCTATGTAAATTTTATATCAAGGAAACTGAAAAAAGAAAAGGAAGAAGACAGTAAACTTGACCAATGGCTACCATGGCTGGAGGAGGTAGAGCTTTCCTTAGGGGGCATTACGTGTGGTAATAGCACAGCGGCAGGATAATTTGGAGAACTTATGGTTGTACACAGTGAAGAATATAATCAATGGCACTGAATTATACATGTAGAAGTTGTTAAATTGGAGAATGCTTTGTTATGTATATTTTTGCCACAATATATAAAAAGTACATGAATAACAATGAGTGCAAAGAAGAAGAAAATGTCCCAGAATTGATTGTGGTGATGATTGTACAACCCTTTTGATAAGATTGGATTGTTGAATTGTATGAAATGTGGATGACGTGTCAGTAAAACTGCTAAGAAAGAAAGAACGAGAAAGAGAAAGAAAGAAAAGAAAAAGCAGTAGTCAAGCAATCAAATGACACATTCATGGGGTAAATTTCTCCGCAACATCTCTTTAAAATGTTGAAAAACAAGGATGTTACTTTAAGGACTAACATTGCTTTCAATTGCTTCATGTGCATGTGATATTTTCAATTGCTTTGTGTGCATGTGAAAGTGGGACATTGAATAGGGAGACTGAAGAAGAATCGATGCCTTTGAATGATGGTGCTGGCAAAGAATGTTGAAAGCATAATGAATCAACAATCTGTCTTAGAAATACAGCCAGAATGCTCCTTAGAGGCAAGGACGGTGAGTCTTTGTCGAAGAGTCCATGCCCTGGGAAAGGACATCATCTTGGGTAAAGTAGAGAGGCAGCAAAAATTAGCAAGACCCCTGACTAGATGGATTGAGACCTGGCTACCACAAGAGGTTCAAACATCAGAACCCATTATGTGAAGATAGTGCAGGTCTGGGGAAGGTTTTGTTCTCTTTTAAATCTGGTTGCTTTGAGTGGGAACCTATTCTATAGTATGTAACAACATATTCTCTTTACTGTTAGTTTCCTATGGAATCTTTCTACTTGCTGTTGTCGATTTGATACCATAAAGATATTTCCTATGGAGAAAGAGTAAGCTTTCTACTCCAATTAAGAGCTGCAGTCTCGGAATTCTACAAGTGCCATTCTGCTCTTCCCTATAGGATCTCTGTGAATCAGAATCAACTCAGTGGCAGTGA
>NW_022106189.1:27270583-27292795 GCF_000313985.2 Echinops telfairi
CTGTGAAGCCTTTAAAGTCCCTGTGGATCTTTATGTTCATTGACTAAATTTGCTTTTGCAAAGAAAATTGCCATGTTACTGATTCACCTAAGTGGTTCTCAGGCAACCCACTTAATAGTTGTACATTTCAGATTACACACCTTCCAAATGAGAGTCATATTAGCACGTGCCTGGTCTGCAGTCTGTCCTTCCTGTGTATCCACTGGGTCTAGTTTCATAGGGAGAGAACAAGTAATGGCGGATGAAGATGCGCTCACTGGGAGCTTACAAAAGTGTCATATCGAGAAAAGGAGGGTGTAACCTGAATCCAAAATATTCAAACAATTGGCCTTTTACAATATTCAAAATACAAGTGGAAATTAATTGCTTTTTTTTATAAGAGCAGTAGAGGCACTATTGCAGGGTGAACAGTTTGTAGCATGGGGTATCTTGTGATGTTGTTATAGTCGATGCAGGAAAAGGCCTTTATCCACTGTCAGTTCTTTCTATTAAAAAGAAAACCGTAAGTTCCTCTTTCCTTTATAAAGGAAAAAACAAAACAAAAACCTTAGCGAGAGAGAGTGACTAACTTGCTGAAGGCCAAATTTACTCCACGATCAAAGAAAAAATAGATAGCATAGCTGTCCTTTCTAAATACTAAACTGGAAGGCACCTTTGCCTCACACAGCAGGTTCGAGTTATTAATAGCAACAATAGTTAAGAGCTAATTACTTTTTTAGTAATCAAAAGAAATATTGCATTGGGCAAATCTGCTGAGAGATGCCTTTAAAGTCTTATAGATCAAAGGTGTCCCTTTAAGGATTCAGGTTAGCCTAACTCCAGCCATAGTATTTTCAATCACCTCATATGCATGTGAAAACTGGACAATGAGTGAGGAAAACCAAAGAAAAATTGATAGATTTATATTGTGATGTTGGTAAAGAAATAAACTATACCATGAACTAGGGGTATATGTGAACAAATCTGTCTCAGAATAAATGTAGTCAAAGTGTTCCTTAGAAGCAAGGATGGTGGGACTTTATTTCACATTCTTTGGGCATGTTATCAGGAGAGATCAGTATCTGAAAGGGACAGCATGTGTGATGGAGGATTAACTAAAAAGAGGAAGCCCTTCAACCAGATGGAGTGACACGGTGGATGCACAATGGACTCAAACATAACAATAATTGTGTGTATGATGCAGAACCAGGGAGGCTTTCGTTCTGTTGTATAAAGAGACAGGCCCCAGTAACAACAGTGGTGATATTCATTGAGCACTAACAATACACTAAGCACTGTCCTAAATGAATTTTGTATTTAAAACCCCCACAGAATAGATACCGCTTTTGTTCTCATGTTTTCTAAGAACCAAATGATCTCCCGAATGGATTTATCTCATTGTTTCCAGGCTGCAAATTGAATATATCCTGATTATATTATTAGGATGCTGTCTAAAATATAATAATGTTTGTATATGATTATACAAAAACTTATAATTGTGTTTTTAATCTTTTCTAAAGAATCGATCATTTTTGTGGTCAACTAACTCTATTATAAATGCAGCTATTAGCACACTTATTTTTAATTACATGATAATATGCTACATTTGCTCTAAGCTCTGTGAATCTAGGCCAAATGGATTTTCTTAAATATAGACAGACAAAGGAGAGGAATTGGAGCATTTGCCATTTTTATGACTGAATTTAGAAAATCATCTCTGTATGCTGAGCAAAGTTCTTTTGGCAAATTAATTTTAAATGGGAAAGGCATCTTGCCTTCGGTTACATGGCTGATTATTTTTAAATGTGTATAGGATTGCTGCCATTCACAATAATTACCTGTCAAAGGTTTCTGCTTTACACTATTTTCCATTTTTGTCATCAAGATGGGGCTATGATTATTTTTAGCATTATATGCCTATTTGTATATATGAACGTGAGACGTGTGCAATCAGGAAACATTGAATTGACTAAAGAACTCTCTACATGGATAAATTTATCTGTGTTAATATCAAATCACGTCATATTTTATTTACAGTGATAATAGGACATGGATAGATGCCAGTTCCAGTAAAAGTACATTAGTTTTCAACATGGTTATTGACGGTGAAGATGTTAATGGGTAGCATAACGAGGAGAATTTTACATGACTCGTGAAATCTACGTGACGTGAGGAAAAGTTAATTTCGGCCCTGCCTCATTAATCAGATCTGCCACCAGCTAAAAATTGTCACCTAAGTATGTCGCGCTTTCCGCTGGGCAACACTGATGAAGAGGCTGACGTACAAAACAGAAGTAATTGGGCTTGGCGCTAGGGGAATACAGAGTACAGCATTGACCGTGTTTATATCTGACCTTTCAGAAGAATTGCCCAAGGCACCTTTCCGTGGTACCTGTCAGCCCTGGTAGTAACTGTGGAATCCAGATGGTTAAACAGTCCCACATGTGAGCTGCTGGAAACAGAAATCAATTGCAATGGTTGGTGCATGCAGGACTTCACATTAAAGCCTGCAAAAAGAGAAGAGATGCCAGGCTAGCTATGGGGCCTCTGGCGAAGTAAATTCTGGGTGTGGATACATATAACACAGGTGGAAAATTGGATCCAAAGCCGCCTTGATGGTGCAGGAATCAAGCACTTGCCGGCTAAATAAAAGATTGGTTATTTGAACCCACCAGCGGCTCCTTGGGAGAAAGATGTGGCAGCCTGCTTCCCTGACATTCTGGGAAATCCTGAGACCGTTTTACCCTCTAGGATCTCTATGGGAATTTTGTTTTTGTGTTGTTATTTTTTAACCTTATTTTCTAAGTTCAACCTTAGTTGCTTATTTGGTTTTGTTTAATATGATGAACTGGGAGAAGGTGCACAGATGAGATCACATTTGTTTTATCTCCTGGATTGCAAGGCCCACAATAAAACATCAGTTATCACACTTCCTCCTTGTTTCCCGTTTCCATTTCTCCTTGGTTTCCTAACTCTTCTGGGTTATGTCATTGAGTAAATGCTGCCATTTTGAGCTCCAATGATTGATTATTCAAAAGCGTTATTCACTAGTGTTATTGTGTCCCTTATGGATCTTCAAAAAGAAAACAAAAAAAACCCCAAACTCACTGCCATCAGATCAGATGCCAACTCCTAGGACAAAGTAGAACTGCCCCTCGGGAATTGCCCAGACTATAAGTGTTTATGGAAGCCAAAGTTCCCATGTTTCTCCCGTGGAGCTGTTGGTGGTTTTGAACTGCTGACCTTTTGGATCACAGCCCAACAAGTAACCTCTATACCACCAGGGCTCCTATGCTAACATAATATTCTATAATTTATCTCCAGGTTCTAAAGTGCATTGCAATGGCTACACAGAATTCACAGACAAAATTTATAATCCAATGATCTTAAAAAGTACTAATATTAAATAAAAATTATTGTCCTAAAAATTATATTTCAATGGTTCCTGTGCTGGAGCCCATTGTTTTTATGCTTGAGCCACAATGGTTAGGTTGGTTTGTAATTACTACTACTTATTGGTTTTTTTTTAGTTCTCTCTCTCTCTTTTTTTGTTTTTTTTTTTGTTTAATGTTTTTTTGTCTCTTTTCATCATTGTTTGCTGTGTAAAATATAGAGGTGGTCCTTACTTTTACTCCTCCTCCCTAAGTCAAGTTTAACCTAATTCCTAATGAAAACAAGCCCAATTGCCATAGAGCTGATTCCAAATTATCATAATTGTATAGGAAGAGAAGCACTGCTCCTTAGGACTCCCAAAATTGTAAATATTTTGGGAAGTAACAGCCTCATCTTTCTTCCTATGGAGCAGATAGTGGGCTTGAGCTTTCGACTTTGAGGCTGGAAGCCCAATATTTAAACCTTGGTGCCACCTGGCTCCACATATCTAACCATAATAAAACAACAATAACAAAAGCAGCCCATTGCAAAAGAGTAGATTCCAACACATTGTGATCATATACCAGTTTTCCAAGGTTGTAGGTTTGAAATATTGACTTTGGGGGTAGCAGACCAATGCTTACCTGACAGTACCAGCATAGCCCATAATAGATATTAAGAGAGAGTTGTGGAATTTAGGACCCCGATATTGATATACACAGCCAAACGCAGACTGAATGCTTTGCCCAATATATCCATAGAATTAATTCAGCAGTGTAGTGGGGATAAATTTAGATGTTTCTAAACCCTAAAATTCCCCTTCAAGGCAACTTAGAATCATCTTAATGAATCCTAGCACAAAGGAGTGTGTGGGAAAGATCATGCTGAAATTTTTATTACCCCAACTCAACCAACCCCACCGCTACCCCAAATACATTTCATTCATGCTAATTACAGAATTCATCTGTTCTCTTTGCCATTTCGTTATTGAGCTTTTCTTGGCCAGGCGTGCCACCCAGGGCCAGCCGAAGCATTAAAGTGACTGCCTGGCCTTCAGTAGTTGTGTCTACGCCATTCCCCAGAAAACACCCCCAGGACATAAAATGCATCTGTGTGTTGTGTTTATTAGGTCATCGGATGGAGCAGATGCTGATGGCTCTGGAAAAGGAGTGTTTCCCCCTGCCAACCTTAATTTGTTTTGTTTCCATTGCCAGCAGAGCCCATCAATCGTGCTATTTCTGTGATGCCATTTCAGATGCCATCTTTGTTACTCGATTACAGGACCTTAGAAACACAGGACCATTTCAGAGTCACCTGATGGTTGTTCTTTAACAGATCACCAGTGCAGACCTGCCCCACCACACACTGCTGTCTTCAGAACCTGTCTATTGCCACCCTCTCCTCTCTAGACACTTTCAAAGTGAGGTGTGCCCGACAGGTGTGATTATCCAGACACCCACAGACCTCCCTCTGCCAATGATTTGCTAATTACTTCAAAAGTTGGCTTAGGAGCCCTGCTGTTGAACTGTGATCTGAATGGTCAGAAGTTCAAAACCACCAGCAGCTCATTTAAACCAACAGTTAAGCAGCAGAAAGGAGGCAGTGTCAAAAGAAGAGAAGACGTCTCCATCCTCCTGACAGGGAAATGGTGACTGCCTTTCAGTCTGTCCTCTTGGAGTCAAGCGTGGGCCTCCTGGATGGAAGGGCAGCATTGGACCACTGGTTGTCCGAGGAAAACAAAAGCCCGAACCAAAGGACGTGCTTTCGACTCAGTTCTGACTCATGGCAGCCCGGTGTGTCCTAACAGAGAGGGCTGGACTCAGTAAGATGGTCTGGACTCTAGAGGCACCCCCTCTTCAGCTTTTGTTTTGTTTTCTGATGCACCCTTGCTTGAATTCAAGTTGCCAACCTGTCCAGTTGATACTGGGAGACTTAAACATGTGTGCCACTCCGGGGCTCTACCAGGGATACAACACAGGCCAACCTAATGGTACTCCACTCCCAGGAGCTGTATGCCTTTCAGGACACAGGGAATAAAACGAATTAACTCCAAGCATGGCACCGTCTCATATGGACAGAAATCCAATGATAAGAATGCCCCCCTCATTCTCCACTGTGCCCACCTCCTTCTCTAAAACCCACCTGGAGGTTGCAAGGCCTGCAACTTCTGTTTCACTCCACTTCTTGGTTGGTCCTGTAGGGTCAGCATGGGATTGGTAGCTTCTAGGTTGGTGCTTCAAATCCGCCACCCGCTCCTTTGGAGAAAGGTGAGGCTGCCTGCTCCAGTAAGACGGAAGCTTCAGAAATCCCGTAGGGCCCTGCGAGTCAGATCTGCTCTGATAGCCGTGGGTTGGAGAGCTTCTCCTTTCCAGTGCTCATCAAGAATCAGTAGACTGTGGCTGGCCTTCAGAGGGAGGGCCTGGAAGAGAAGAAGAGGAAGCAACCAGAATGCAAGCTTGGGCAGAGTGTCAGCAGCCCCTGCCCCTCCCCACAGCTGGCTTCCACTAGAGGATTTAGGCCTTCACAGAGCTGCATTCATTATTGCAGGCCACTTGGTCTTGTACTGCATTAACTGTACTGTATTGTTAACTGGTGTCCTAGTGGCTTGAAAAAGTCATAGAAATCCTGTGAAGTCTGTGTGCAGACAGCTTGCCTTAAAAAAAAAAAAAAAAGGTCCCCTTATTTTCCAGTGTGGCATGGCTCAAAACCCTGGAGGATCGATAAGAGTTATCTGGGCAGAGATTTCATTGTATTTATATTACACACCTTGCCTCGTTCAAGCTGTTGCCTGGTTTTCTTGATCTGACATTTGGGACTGAGGACAAAGCCAAGGTCAAAAACCAAGAGGCCCGCTGAAGGCCAGAGGCGGTTTGCATCCCTGAGACAAGCAGGCCCCACGCTCAGGAAAAGGCTCTGCTGGTGAAGTGTCACTGACTCGAGCCTTACACTCTTTAACAAAAGGCAACGCTCATCTTAGCCACATTGAACGGTGGGAAATCGGACAGCAAGCGGCCTCGCTTTAAATGAGAGGGTCTTTATTTTCAGATTGTATCCTGCAATGTGGCTCCCAGAATGGGGTCGGATCAACCTATATCCGTTCTCAATTTCCTCTCCAAAATCACATCGGGGTGAGAGAACATGACTGTGGGAAGGAGTGAAGCAGGGTTGGAGAGAAGTGATTTTGATTCCAAAGAAAGACTCCTAGGGAATTTACTCCTATGTATTCAAATGGACAGTTAAAAAACAAAACAAAGCAAACAAAACAACACAAGGATCATAGCTAAGTGTCTTTTTAAACAAACAGGAAAAAAATTAATGATAGCAATTCAGTAAGGATAGGATGTCCAGTTATCTTACTTTAAAGTGCTTGTTTTGTTATGTTTCTCCTGGTCTTGGAACTGCCACTTAACCCACTGCCCTCGAGTTAATTCCGGATCCCAGTGACCTGACAGGGCAGGACAGAACAGCTCAATTGGGTTTGTAAGATCATGAACCTCTATGGGAGCAGATAGCCTCATCTTTCGCCCTCAGAGCAGTTGGTGGGTTTCAACTACTGACCTTGAGTTAGCGGTCCAATGCTTTACACACTGGACCTACATTTTCTTAGACCTATAGTGTCTTTCATTTTACTGTGGTTATGTTGTATAATACAGAAGTTACTAACCTCGTGTGGCTACTGAGCATTTGAAATATAGTTGGTGTGACTGGGGAATTGAATTTAACTTGGGAACCCTGATGAGCTGTAAATGTAAAATGCACATTGGAATTCAAAGATATAATGTAAAAAAAACACAAATGCGTATAACAAGTGTTATGTAGATCACATGTTGAAATGACAACATTTGGCATACATTGGGCTAAAGAAAATATATTGTCATAATCTGTTTCAGTTATTTCACTTTATTTTGAAATGTGGCTATTGGGAAATTTTAAGATTATTTCAATATGTTTTAAATTTGTAGCTTCAATTATATTTCTGCTGTGCATTGTCTCTCTAAACATTATGTTTAGACTTCTATCTGAACTTCTCAGCCTTCTATGAATAGACAATCACTTTAGTTATCATTCATACATTTATTCCTTCATCTATCAAACACTGAAGTAAACACCTACATCATTCCAAAGGCTGAGACAGTTCCTGAAATCCAGGAGAAAGATGTAGACTGGGCACTAAGATTTTGTGGTCATCAGTTATATAATTAAAACCATGGCAGTGTAACACAATGTTTAGGTTAAATGCAAGCAAGGAGGATAAATACCAACTTAAAAAATGTTCCACAATCACTAAAATCACTAAAATTCATGAGACCACAGAGGAAGAGATATGTCTAGAGGGGAAAAAAGCGTAGTTAGATCAGGGGTTCTCAACTTGTGGGTCGTGACCCCTTGGGGGCCCAAAAGACCTTTTCACAGGGTCACCTAACACCATCAGAAAACACATATTTCTGATGGTCTTAGGAACTGAGACACCCATCTGTATCCAGGCGGTGCACCCACATGCAGAGATGCTGATCTGGTGAGAAAGAAGCTATCTCAACCTTTGCACTGATGTTGGCTTTTTACACATACTGTCGCAAGATGTAGCAATGTAGTTTACTGTTGTTTTATTAAGACTGTTACCCATGCTATACCATGCTTCACGACAAAATTTCATTTATTTGTAATTAGAAATAAATATTTCACAATATATAATTGCATACTGTTTTGTGATTAAGCACTATGCTTTAATTAGGTTCAATTTATAACAATGAAAATACATACTGCATATAATATATTTGCATAACGATTCATAACAGTAGCACAATTACAGTTATGAAGTAGCAACAAAAATAATGTTATGGTTGGGGGTCACCACAGCATGGGGAACTGTATGAAAGGGTCACGGCATGAGGAAGGTTGAGAACCACTGACAGATCAAAAGTAGGAGAAGATGTTAAGAGGTAAACCAATGATAGAAGTCAAGATCTCAAAATAATTAAGGGGGTAAGTTTACAGACAGTCAAATCCTCTGTAGTCTTAACCAATATTTAGTTTAAAATCCATGGTAGTGATGTCTTTGGAGGGAATTTGTATTATTTAGAGAAATGTGATTCAACATATTCTTATGTTGTTCCAAAGACCAAGACATAAAGATATTAAGAAGTGGGAAATCTTTCACTTGGCACTGAGCAACTTTAGGCGGAGCAAAATGGGATCTTGTTGTTTTGGTTAGTGACCTTCAAGTTGGTCCATGATTCCTGGCAAACCATGCCCAACATAATAAAACTCTGGCTGATCTGACAGCATCTCAATGATCAGTTACAAATAGGAGTATTGAGATCAGTTACCAATTCCCCATTCTAGGTATTGGGCTAGTTTACCTAAGACACACCATTAAAAAAAATACATGCAACAATTCTAATTAATGAGAAGAGTTTCCCATTGCCCCCATTTCATTCTTCTCTCTGAAGAATGTGAGAAGTCAGGGGGAATTATTTATGGATAGTGAGTTAAAGATAATGTTATCTCTCTTTTTGTGCTCTGTAATAAAAACAGATAATGAAGCAGACTAAAGGTTTTTAAACATAGCATTCCACAAACCTGGCACTCATTGCCATCACATGGGAAGCTTTTAAACTAGCTCTAATTTTTAGGTCCCTGCCCCAGGAGAGCTGAACCCAGAGTGATCAACAAGGCCATAGTTCAACTTGGTTCATTTGAGACTAGGCTGTACTGTCTTCAGACCCAAAGTTATTTTTATTCTAAGACTATGAGGAGGGACCTGACCTTGACCTTAAGCAAGCAGAGATTTGCATTCATAGGCAGCCTCTGGCTTCATTCTGTATTGCAGGGTTGCCCCTTTCAAAAACTCAGGAGTCTGGACACAAGGAAACTCCCGTGATCATTATGCTTAAACTGGAGATGTCAGGGTTTACCAGACTCATGGATGGATGGATGTTTTATACGCTTTCTTTCATGGCTTATGGGATATTTTCAAGGAAAGAGGACAAAATAATCTGAAGTAGAGATGGTGGAGAGAGGGGTGGGAGCAAAGCAGAGAATGAGAAAGAGGAGATGCAGGATGACCTCCGTCCAAACACACAACCCCCTTTATCCACCCAGTTTGGGTGAGTTAGGTTAACAACTTTCAGATGTTTTCCCCACAGCCTTTTTTCCTGTGCTGATGTGAGTGTGCTTCAAGTGTTTGGAGTAAAAGAACTCTTGATATGTTTATTGGAGGACAAAGTACTTTGGCACGGGGGCATGGATGATAAAAGTGCCCTGAAGGGTTCCGCTAAGCTTCCTGCTCACTGAATTGATTGTGTTACTTCCCTTCACACCTGTGGATGCGCAGGTGAAGAGAAATGTGTCTGGCTGTGTTAGTCCAGGTAGACTAGTGAAGCAAATTTGTAGACACTCATATGTGTATGAGAAAGATTTTATGTACAAGAACAGTTGAATATTGAGAAAACATCCCAGCTCAGTCCAGATCAAGTCCATAAGTCCGATATTAGCTTATATGTCCAATACCAATCTATAAAATCCTCTTCAGACTCAAAATACACATGCAATGATGCCGATTGCAGGAAGATCACGGGCTAGTGGGTGCAAAGTCTTGTGGATCCAGTGGCGGTAGAAGCATCTCAGCAAAGTGGGGGGGTCTCCATGTGGCTCCTCCAGTTCCCAGGGCACGGGGCCTATTAGCACAGTGCGATCTGCCTTTTCAGTAGAGCAACTCTGAGGGAGTGAGCAGAGAGAGTCTCTCCTGGCACCAAGGAGCAAATACAGGAATTCCCAGAATCCTCAGGGGCAGGCCATGCCCACAAAGAGGCCTCGTTCACTATACAATGGTTGACAGGCTAGACTCCACCCTTTCCCTTGTAATCCTCTCAAATTGACAGCAGATTATTTAACTACCACACTGGCTTCCCTAGTCAGCCTTCAAGGTGCACTGAGATCCACTCCACCCATGTAACAGCATCCCTTTTGCACTTGGCTCAAAGATGTCAACCACTTAGTCTAGGTTGTCTTCCTAAGCAACTGAGGTGGGATTCCAACTCAATTCCTTCAAAAGTCTGATATTTTGTCAGGACCAAGCAACTGTGAGTTTCTATTTTTCATGGTTTTCTTTCCAGGGAAGTCATAAAGCAGGCATGGTTATTTCTTCTTTCTGTCTAAGATTCATTCCTTCAGATACACACACAATGAAACAGCTGGCAACACTGTTGGTTGGGAGAGAGGCGGTAGATCCTCACAGCATTGTCCTCCACGGGGCTTAGTGGAAAGAGGAAAACTGAAGTGTTGTTTGCCTTTTGGTGTTTTGACATCAGCAGGGTATTCAATTCGAGATATTCTTTTTTCCCTCCTGTTTCTGTGGTCCTTTAAGGCTCTCAGACAATGGTTATCGAGCTTTCAGAGGGTGAGGAAACACCTGAAGGAAAGGAAATGGTATAAGGGCACACTCCGGGGTTTTCTTGACTCAGGCCGCCGGAGTCCCACCTGAAGAACTGCTTTTCTAGCTGGCTCTCAGACCATGTTGATGCACATTTTTCATGACCAGATTTAAGAACTGTTCTTGTGGGGTTTGTTGGGCTATTGTTGCTGTTGTTCTTAGGTACCCTTGAGTCAGTTCATACTCATAGCAATCCTGTGTACATCAGACTGAAACATTACCAGGGCTTTTCAAATGCTGTTGAACGTTTGCATAATGTAGTGGGTATCGTGCTAGAAATGTCAGACCCTGGGCACTACTTGTGTTAGGCCGGATTGCTTAGAAAAACAAATTCAGTGACCCTCATATAGGTATAGAAAGAGCTATACATCAAGAAGTAACCTTATATCAAGAAGGCACAGCATCCCAGGCCAACTCGAGTTTGTAAGTCCAATGCCTCCTCAGACTCACCTAGCAGCAGGTTGATGATGAAGAAAGGTGAAGCATGAAGCAAGAATATCATAGGCCCGTAGATGCAGAGCTGCCGGGATCCAAGTCCAAGGCAGTGGACATATGGCAGGGTGCCCAGAGCTCTCAAGGTCGGGCAGCCCACATGGGGCTGTCTCTGGAGGTGGCAGAGTCCCAGCGAGCAGGATGGTGAACATGCAGAGAGAAAAGGAGCTTCCCTGTGACTCTTACTCATTTACACAAAGGCTTTTAACGTCAAGAAGGTGTCAGCAGCCTGTAACCTGAATGACAGGTTGAACTCCACTCCTTATTTGTGCCATAGTATGGCGGATTTTGCTCCTCTAAGCATTAAGAGGGAGAGACTTCTGGCTTTCTATTCCTGTAAATAGTTAGTCTTGGAAACCCAGAGAGGCAGTTTTGTGCTGCCATAGCATCACCATGAGTCAGAATTAACTCGATGGCAGTAAGTTTGTTTGTCTGCTTAGTTTTAGGTTTGCAAGCATTTAAAAAAAATTGTTGATGGCATATCATCACTGAAAAATTAGAGGTTTTCTTACTGTTGAAAATGAAAATTGAAAACCAGGATTCCTTCTTTTTTTAAAGAAAAAATTCAAGGTACTATTAATTGCAGTGTTAACCATGACTAAAGGCTGCAGGTTGTAAGACGTAAATTCTTTTAGAAGAGAAACTCCAGTCTCATGTTGATAATTTCAACAGAAGAGTAGGAAGCAAGGAAGGAAAGTTTGGAGGTGAATTTCAGGCCTTTGAGCGGATGCATTAGTATTATTGACCTTGTTTAAATTTGGAGGAAACAAGGCCTCGGGAGTCTGCATCGTGGGTGAGATGCAAAGTTTCTCCAGGAGCTGTGCCGGTCCAAGGGCAAAAGCAGCCAGTGGGTCCTGCTCGTTTGAATGTCAAGCAGCGTTGAAACGAAGCTTCTACCAATTATGGCAGACTGGTAGTGGGGCGTGAGTCCTTTAAAACGACATAGGCCTGTTGCCAGCGTCAGAAAGGTAATGGATGATGTCTGCCAAGCGGGGTGCTGGGCTGAGTCGGTGGCCTGACCTGGTTTGATTGTACGGAGCAGCAGTTGCCTTTAATACTCAGCTGGGAGTAGTGTCTCACAGTAGCCCAATAAAGTTCTCTCCAAACAGTTCCTGCATGTGGAAAATGCCGTGTTTACAGCCCAAGTGCCCTCATATTGCCTTAACATGATTTGGTGAGGGCAGCCTAAATCCAGAGCTCACCAGGGACCCCGTGGACAGTAACAGCTAGAGGATTTTACCTGTGCTTTCCATCCCTGAATTCATGCAAGCAGCCACTCACTTGACAATGCTGCACAGTTCAAATGTATTGTTTTATTTTTTGTGATCTTTGCAAATAGGCTTAGCGAGGTAAAATGCTGTAATCAATTTTCATAGTCAGTAAATGGTGGAGCAGGGACTCAAACACAAGATTGGGATATGCTCACCATCTCTCAGCCACTGTTTTCTCCTAACATCACTCATTTGGATATCACTTGTATGAGTAGAAGTGCATTATGTATTTTGTCATTTAAAAAAAATTCCAAATGAATTTTGTTCCTGCAAAGGTCTCCAGGTGGAATAAACAGCTTATATCCAGATGCAAATTGAAAGCTTGGAGGTTCAAATTCACCCACTTGTCCTGCAAGAAAAAGACCTGGTGATCTGCTTCTGAAAACAAACAAACAAACAAAATCACAACCTAGAAAACCCCATGGAGCAATTCCATTGTGTTACACAGGGGTCACTCCCAGTCCAAATCAGCTTTACAGCAGCTGATAGTTTGCGTGCAAAACTCTAGATTTGATGCCCTGTTTATGTTTCATTTCTTAACACACACACACACACCCAACAAAAAGCACACTAACATGAACAAAAGTATATGTTTCCTTTCTAAATTGCTATTTAAATACATCAGAAGAGCACATTGCCACAGCCTGTCGTCTGCCCAGGAATGGAATATTTTATACTGCTCTTCATCTCACTGTCTCCCTCTCTCTTTCCTTTCCATACTGACTTCCTTCTCTTCGTAAGTCCTCAGAAATCTCGCAAAATATTGTGTGGCATTGTTCCACCCCCCATATCCACTTGCCTTCCTCTGCTTACTTCTCAATGCTTAGCTGCAAATTAGGTCACGCTCTTCCCAGATCTCTGCCTCAAGTAGTACCCTCCAGTTTGCTGAGAATTCTTTTAAAGCAATAGAAGAGTGGAAGGGAGTAGCCCCATCCCTATGGTTGTTGTCATTCGTTATGGTCATTCCTGATGCCAATTGTGTCTCTTCCCTCTCCGTGGACCTATGAAGTAGCAATGAACATCATTTTATGGTTAGGGGGGTCACCACAACTTGAGGAACTGTATTAAAGGGTCACGGCATTAGGAAGTTTGAGAACCACTGAACTAGAGGGATATTATTATTTAGAAAAAATAAAAGTTCCTGCTGAATGTGTGCAAAGAAAGTTTAAAGGCCATCTTATGGTGCCACCCCTTGGACGGTGTCATGTGGTGTTCTCCAGACTCCCACCCACCCTAATGATACCCCTGGAGTAAGAGACAGATAACAGAGGATAAGTAGATAAAATTATTGAGCCCTATGATATGTCACACATAGGTGTAAGTAAGTGCTAATCACATTTAAACTCATGTAAGCCTCACTACAACTTTGTGAGATTCTGTGTTAGTCTGGGTACATTAAAGAAACAAATCCACAGAAACTCATGTGTATAAGAGAGAGTTTTATATAAAGGGTAAGTGCACATCAAGAAAACATCCCAACCCAGTGCTTCCCAAGCCCACAAGTCCAACATTGGCCCATTTGTCCAACACCAATCCACAAAGTCTTGCATCTCACAAAACACACACAATGACACCGACTGCAGGAGGAAAGCCCAATTGATGAGCATGTAAGCACTGGGAGGGGTCTCCACATGGCTGCTCCAGCACCCAGGGTTGCATCGGGGTAGGTCCATGAGGCTTCTCCTCTGGGATGTCTTGCAGTAAGTGAGCCTTGCAAGCTGAAGCAGGAAACTGGCTAAGGCAGCTGCACCCTGATCCGACCATCAAAAAGCAAGATACCCGAGAACCGGAAAGGCTAGGCTCACCGAGCCATTTGTCCCTCGGCCCTTCACTTACCTCCACATGTGCTTTATCAGCCAGGATGACACAATAAACTACCCACCTCAGATGCTACTAGTACAAATCCCACTTTATAGACAAGAAGTAAATTGAGAGCGTGCTCTCTTGCTTGAAGTCACAAACTTGTAACTGATAAAGATACTACACAGTCAGCCTTCATATAGCTTTAGCATTTGGTTCTAACATGTATCCATTAAAATCAAGCAAACAAACAAAAACTCTCTTTGGTAAATTCTTTTCTACACTTCTTCATTCTGCTTAGATTTTCCTTGGAAATGCTCCATGATATCCCAGAAAGAACACTACCCACCTTGTCAAATGTGTTACTTTTAGATCTGAAAAGAGAACTCAGGAGTGTTAACCAACTTTTCTATTTCAAACCCCTACAAATGTCTCTAGCCATCCAAAGGAATATGTATTCCTCCACTCAGGAACAATTCAAAAGGTTTCTTTTATAATTTAAAGTATATAATTTTGTTCAAATTATAGAAGACAGTCAATAAAATCTTAGGAGCACTGCAGGGGCCTATATGATAATAATAAAAAATCCCTTATCCAAAAAGCATAGCATCTCCAGGAAAAATGAAGGAAGGCTAGGGAGGCCATGTCTGACCTCCTCAGAATTCACCAGGGCCAAGGAACATCCAACTCCACACCAAGCTAAGGCGGGTTTCTATAAGGCAGTGCTTAGACATGCCCAATATTCCACTCGTCTTTACCTGAATCTAACATCAAACATCCCTTTCCTAGTACTCCGCTTTTATGCTGAGTTTGAGAGTCCATTCAATGGCTGTGCCGAAGCCATGGACAATATTCATAATTACAGGGCTTTATCAGAGTTGTTGGCAGGTTACACGTCAGCTTCAGACTCATTAAGGCAAGAGTTATATTTTGTAGTTTTTTGTTGCTTTGTCTGACTCTCAATTTTGTCAGCAAGTACATTGCTTGCTGTTCCTCAGCCTTAGGCCAGGGTTAAAAAACATCTTTAACACTGATACATTGACCAAAGGACAACGTGCTCTGCAGGCCAGCCTGCTGCCTAAGGCTCTCGGTGTAGCATGGGAAGGCCACCACTCTGTATGCGGCTCTATGAGTCCCCGCCTGTGCAGCCTGTCCACACAGGGATGTCACATACATTCTTCTTTGGTTCTTCTTTCTTGGTGTGATAAAATTCATGACAAAGCTGGCTAATCTCAAATTAGTCTCATACACCCTATTTGCATGGCCCCATTTAGTTATGTGTTGGGAGGTACAAAGAATATGAAGAGAAGAGCTATGCCAAGAAATTTCACTTCATCGAAAATGTAAGTCAGAGTCCTGGACTCTTTGCATTGCAAGAAAACCAACTGTGTAAGGAAATGTGATCCAGAAGGCAGATGCTAACAGTTAACTAAGTATATATTTAAATACATTTTTAAAATCCCAAGTAACTGCATGTGAGCATGTTTAATTTTTTAATCTAGAATGGGAGAGAGGGTAGGGCTTGTAAAAGGAGATAACCACTGAATGTGGAGTTCAAGGGATTTTCAGTCATACTTGCCATGCTATCACAGTACCCAACCTAACTTCTCTGTGCAAAACAAGGTTGAGAGTTTCAGAGGGATTTGTGAAGGCGCAACTGTCCTGGAGGTGCATTTCGCACATCGAGATGTGGAAGGATTTACTACCCCTCTGCCTCTCCATCTCCTTCTTCTTTCCCTTCCTTAACTATATATATATTCCATCTTGATTCCACTTTCCTGAACCTGTTCAAGGTTCAGATCATAAGTCTAAAGGCTTTTGAAGTGTTTGGTTGTCTTATCCAGAAGTTTCTTATTCAGCTATGTATATATCCAGAGCAACTTTCTTATGATCCTTATCTCATGAGGTATGAATCCAGAAAGTTCAATGTCAAACACAACACAGTTCATCAAAGCATCAAAGACATTTAGGATGTCCAAAATAGGATGAAAATATATCAGATGTATAAAAATTGGCATTACGGATATTTTCTTTGTAGCTATAGTGCCCTTACAGCTTTAATGTCCTTATATTCATAATTGTTTTCCTCTTTGTCTCTGTTTTTCTCTCCTCCCTGCCTCCCTTTCTCCTTCCTTCCTTCCCTCGGTTTGTTACATTGATCAGTTGTGTGTTTCTTCCCTCCTGGCCTCTAGCCCATTTACCTTCTTTTCTTCATTCTACTCTTTCTCATTAATTGTCAGAAACTTGTCTGGCAGAGACTAGGGGAGAGCTGGAGGCAGCTGGGAAGGTTTGAAGATACATCAAGGGACAAGAGTGAGGCCTTGCATGTCAAGGTCTGTCTAGCCATATATTCCAGTTACATGTGCCCTTGCTTCATGTTGTCCGACCTTTTCTTCTGGGAGTCTGTGAGGACCTCATCTCACCAGTATTTCTATAGCTGATAGCCTCTGACCCAAAGAAGTCAATCATTGTCCCCCAACCCTCCCCCACTTGTTAAAGAAGGGCCACAGTGTCTTCTCCCCCGGCCTTCCCTGAGGAGGCACAGAGACAGGCCTCATTCACTGCTGCTTGGATCAGAGGGCCATCCCTCTACCAAGCTGGGTGAAAGGAGGCTGTTCTCCTAGGGATATGAATTCATCCTCCCTGTTTTTTCACTCAGTATCTGTTTTTAACTCAGATGCGGAGTGATAAAGCCAGGTCTGGGGGAAGCCATAGTTGGTTGTGTGTTGACAGATGCAAAGAGGCCAAGGTGAGTAATTGAGAAAAACTGAGACACACACAGAGAAAGAGGAGGATCCAGTGAGAGTAAGAGATGAGACAGGATGTTGTCCTTTGAGAAAAAGTGGACAGCTGCTTTAAAGCAATCATGTTTTACTGCTTGGATATGGGCTCTGGTGAGGATCAACAGACTTTCCTGTACTTGGGCTCCGAGAAACCCTTCTGTGTTTTATTTAAGCTGCCCTGCAAGATTATGTCTCTTATACCAGGCAATTTCTGAGAGAAATGGTGTAAGACAAGGGATGACAAACCTGTAGATTTGGCTCCCATAAATTTTCATCCCTGAAGAATCATGTTAGAAAAATATGATCACATTTTATCAAAGGCTGTGGTGATGCATTGGCAGTAGGCTTTGTGAAATATTTAGGCTCAGATGTCAGCAATCCTCAAACTCAAACTAAATTGGACTCTTCAGTAACTCTGTAACCAGAGTTTGATATCTCCATCCATAAAATGACAAAATTGGAAAAAGGAACCAGCATTTGAGAGGCAAAAGGATGGGTTTTGAATGTGTGCTTTGGGCATACATAGCCTGAGCCAAGTTCAAATCAAAGTTCTCTCACTTAACAGATTTTGAGAAATTTATATAACAGCACTGGGCCACGGTTAAATGGACACAATGGGGCTTAACTTTCAGGTGAGCAGAGTAAGAAGAGAAAGGGAAAGAAAAGGCAGGAGGAAGAGATGGAGGATGAGGAAATGAAAAGATTCCACTGTGTTCATGCATCGGTGCACTGCAACGTACTTTCAGATTAATGTGTGCACCTCAGTGCAAATGACCCTGGCACCAACTTGAAGAGGTAGATATAATTCACAACCTTTGTGATTCATCATCCAAATACCCTTCTTTCTAAGTGTGTGTGTGTGTGTGTGTGTGTGTGTCTGTGTCTTTTAATTTCCACACCAATTCTGTTACTTTTTCATATAAATTCAGTTTTGTTTTCCTTTTACTTAAAACCACCAAGTCAATTTCAACTCATAAAGATGCTATATACTGTTTCCAAGACTGTAGATCTTTACAGGGGCCTCACTTTTTCTACGAGGAGCAGCTTGTGGATTTGAACCTACCACCTTGAGGTTGGCAGCTCTACATTTACTCAACAGCACTACCAGGGCCCTTTTAGTTTCCCTCTAGAAGCAGAGAACTACTAGATCATTTAACATAATCAACCCCCCCCCAAAAAAACCCCAAACTCACTGCCATCGAGTCAACGAAGACTCCTAGCTACCTCCTGTGGGTTTACAGGAGTAGAAAGCCCAGTCTTTCTCTGGCGGAACTCCTGCTGGTTTTGAACTGCTGACCATGCAGATCATAGCTCAGCATGTAACCACGACACCCCCCAGGGCTCCTCATTTACAGTCACAGCTTATTAAGCCTCTCTGGATCTATGTGATTGCTTTGAATAATCTCAATTGTATGTTCAGCTTAAAAAATGAAAATCTAATTCATTGATACGGATAATGTTCTAGGGAAGCAGTTTTCCACCTGTGGGTTGTGACCCCTTTGTGGGTTGAACGACCCTTTCACAGGTAGTGTAGCTCGCAAGTTGAGGCAGAGAATTAGCTAAGGCAGCCACTAGACTGATCATCAGAGAGCAAGAGACAGAAAGACATGGATCACCGAGCCATTTATCTCTTTGCCCTTCAATTAAACTGTAACCTTATTAATCCCACATGTGTTTTTTGGTCAGGTTGACACAATAAACCTACCTATCACAAATATATATGTATATATACAAATTTGTATCTTTAAGGAAAAATAGTACTCATATAATTTTATTGTATTCCTATTATGGGTAGCATCATACTATTTTATTGCTAACAATATATGTGCAGGCAGGGAATAGGAAGCAATAGGCAAGAGGATAGACGGGTGTTAACTTGGTTGATGAGGAAGATAATATCTTGCAAAAGGGAGATGAACAAAAAATGAGGAGTGTGCAGAGCAAGCCAGCAGGAGGTTTGATTTAAAAAAAAACATAGATGTACAGGTTACTTATATATATATATATGAGGTGTTTTATTTTTCTTCTGATTTCATCCATCATCACACTTGGTAAGAGAATGATTTAATGCACAATATGACCTTTCAGATGTTCTGGGGAATTTCCATTAGCCATCCTCATTGCCTTCCTCCTCCTCCTCGGAGCAGTGTGTGATAATGCTTTGGAGGGTGCTCTCCAAAGGGAAACTTCAGGGTGTAGGAGAGTGAATCCTGAGCAGTCAGGATTCTGCCTCATCCACACCTGCATCCTGTTGCCAAAGCCCCCCTATCCCTTTAGCATCTATGTTGGAGAAGCGTGATATTGATTGCCATATTACAGGAGCCAGTCTAGCAGGCTGCATCCTCCAGAGAATTGTCGATTGTGGCAGTGCATGATGGATGACTGACAGCAGCATCCCGTCCTTCTTTCTGACAACGCGTTCACTTGTCATTAATTCTCCATCTCCTCTCCTGTTAGTGCTGCCGGATTCCAAGCTAAGGCGCAACTGCCAATCAGCTGCTGGTTATTTTTAATTAAGACCACTCACACATTCCCCTCACGTCAGTTGCAAGGGAAGAAGGGGAATCCTTGTATTCATAATCGAATTTCATGTGTAAATTGCCTTAATCACACTTCTCGGGTAGTCCTGTCATGTGCCACTGGAAAGTCACACTTTTTCTTGTTCAGTCATGCATGGACGCCACACCTTAGCTCTCAGATATGCAGTCACATCACCACAATAATCTGTTTTGTATTTGTGTCTCATTACATTTGCAATTTCTTTCAGGAGGTGGATATTGACTGAGTCAACCTTTGCCCTCAGTTGCCCGTGAACAGATGGCTCTAGCCTCACTTCAGTCTGACTCTTGGGATGGATTCACAGTGAGCATGGAATGTGGCCAGAGAGCCAAATGGCATGATGCTGGGGTAAGCTGTGATGCTTCCTCTGACAGCGTGTACACTCTGTCATATTATCCTCTGACAAGTATCAGGATGCAGATTGCAGTTGACATTCCGGGTTACTGTAAAGGCAGGCATCACAGTAATTTAAATATGGTGAATGCAAAGTAAGTTAAGCCTCTTTGATTTAGCAGGCCTTCTGTGGTTTTGAAAAGATATGAAGAATATATTGAATTAAAATAATATAAAATAATATATAAAAATGGAACCATATATTCCTATGGATTTAGCCAATGGTTTCTCAATTTGATGGTGGGTTTGAAATCCTAAATACATATGGGATTAGATACATTCATGCCTGGAGGTAATGTGGTAAGGGTAAGGAATAACAAGATAGGTGCTTCAAAAACGTTAGTGTTGGATAGAGAGGAAAAACTCAGTTGTTATTTGAGTGGGCCAGACAAAGAGCATGAGAGTTCCATGACTCAGGGTTGTGTGTCTCAGAGACCATTTCTGGCCCCAGACACATTTCGATAGCTCCTAGAAAAAAAAGGTAGCTTAGACCGATCTATTTTGCTAAATCTAAAACCTGTGTATGGCACCCTTGTAGCAAGAGCTTTCCAATGGCATCCTAGCACCTATCACGTTAAGGCTCCTATTTCTCAGCAGAATTTTAAATGCTTTTCTTGAATACCAGTCATCTCCTCATACATCGCTCTTTTCTCTTCTGATTTTGACTGACATCTGAGTGTTGAGTATGCATGGCGTGCTTCCATGTTCTTTAAATATATTATGTTGTCGGATTCTCACAGCATATGTGTTTACAGATGTGGAAATCAAGCCTCAGAGCGGTGCTGTAATGTTCCTAAAGCTGTAATATCTAGCATAAGTAGGATTGAATCCCTGGAATCTTGTTTCTATAGCCAGTGCTTTTGAGGAATTGCTCTATAAATTACTCTAAGGTCCAATCATAATGAGTTTATAACGAACAAATACGCAAATGTGAAGGCAGATTGTACTGGTAATTCAGCATCGTGTTTTAAGTTGCATTTAAGCCTTCCATGGTGTCATGATTGTCCATGTGTCTTTCTCTCATATCCTCTTAAAAGAAGAAACTACCGGCAGCCCTCCACTTATGACATATTTGAGTGATGATAAGCCATGCTTATGGACATCACATTTTTGGAGCGTGTCCACATCTTATCACTCGTATTAAGTGCTGCATACAATGTTATGGGGCATCATTTGTTGACGTTCTATTTCCTTATGCTTACAACACTCAAAGCACTGCTGTGTAACGGAGGAAGATGGAAAAGAGAAGCTAGTAAACATTATATAGGTCAAGAGTGAGCTGGCAGTGAGTTTGGTTTGGGTCCCAGCCTCTTGAAAGAGATATGCATCAACAGCAGATTAGAACACACTTCTGAGAAGTCAGAATGCGACCTGGAAAGAAGCCTGGGCCATGTTCATTCTGTTTTCTTTTCAGTGGGTAAGCCAGGGTTAACGCTTCTGTTACTGCTCTGGAGCCGATTCCAGCTCACGTGATATGGAGTAGAACTAAGTGCCATCCGTTTTTTTGTAATCTTGAGGGAAGCAGATTGCTTGCATGCTCTTGGGCTCAGCCACTGGATGGGTTTTCCCACCAACCTTCGGATTAGGGACCAGTCACTAACCTCTTGTGTTACCCACTCCCTCTTGATCCCAGCCAGCCTGTGGCCACACTGACAAACTGTGTTCACCCAAAGTGGTGTTCTGACAGTTCCCAGGTTGGCTTGGAAAAGCACTGGCCACTGCTGGCTCCAGCTCCTGCCGCTGAAGAACTCTGAGGCTGCTGTGCTGGAGAAAGCACAAGCGGTGCTGCAGGGAGTGAGGGGAGGAAGGCAGAAGGAGGCAGCAAGGCCAGAGGCACTGACGTCATCCCAGGTTGGGGTGGGGGTGGGGGGGAGCTTGAGACATTGTGGAGCAAAAGCAAGCAGTTCCAAAGCTATGATCACCCTTGGAATATTGAGATGCAATATATATGTATATTCATATATACCATATATACTTGTGTATAATGTGAGTTTTTTCAGCACATTTTAATGCAGATTTTGTGGTGAAATTAGGTGCCTCGGCTAATACTCTAGTATACAGTGAACCCTCGCCACTTCGCGCTTCGACTTCCGCGGCTTCACTCTATCGCGGTTTTTGCGTAACAGCGCAT
>NW_022106189.1:27292895-27308334 GCF_000313985.2 Echinops telfairi
TTCACTGTATACAGTATACAAATCCCCTCCATGTTGCTGTAACTCTGTGTGCTTCAACAATAGATAACCAGGATAGAGGGTCCATTTCTTCTCAGACCTAGGAGTGGGAGAATTGAGGAAGACTCAGCAGATCTTATTCTCCTGTCCTCCATCTCTCCTTCCTTATCTCTTTCCCACTCGGCATTCTGTGACCTGGCAAAGCAAAAAACCGTTGACTCCAAGATGCACCTCTGCCAGCGTCAGGGGATTCTGGCTGTGCACCGGGGTCCTGGTGATTACATTGTCAGCAGGATGAAGGGGTGCAGTGTGGGACCATTTGAACCCCAAAGGAAAGTAAATTGTTTACACCAACACCTCCTTTCAATCTTTCAGCAGCCCCTCCTGCTTCTCTTGTCTTAATCAATGACACACACTGCTGTCCTCTGACTTAAAGCGCTTTCGGCTGAGGCGTGGGTGATTCAGCATCCGCAGGGAGAGAAGCGGGAAAGCGCCTGAGGGCTCATTGGCTTTATCGCTTTAATGTTGTCAGTCACTCTTCTCGCGTGAGATGCCAAAGGATTCACTAAGGACCGACCCTAGCTATTTGCAAAAAAGAAAAAGAGGGAAAAAATTATTCCCTCCTGTTCCATTTCAGATCCACTGGAAGCAAGTAGTTCATGTGCTCTGTTGCTAATCAAAATTTCAAGGTACAAATCCGCCCAGAGGAACCTCGGAAGAAAGGCCTGACAATTGACTTTCAAAAACAATCACCATTGAACAATCCTAAGGGGCTCAGTCTTACTCTGGAACTACGAATTGGAATTGACTCGATGGCAGTGATTTGGCTTTTTTTAGGTTTTGTTATGCTTTTAATTGTATCCCTCTTTGGAAGAGGTGTGTTCGAATTATATCCCCAAACCTATGTATGTAACTCTGTTGGGATTGGGTTTTCTTTTCCTCTTTCAATTAGATCATATTCAAATGACTTGAGTTTTAAATGCAGCCACCTCTAGGTTTTAAAAGAACAGATTAGACCCAGCAGCATATCTACCCACAGGAAAGGGGGATTCCCTGTAAGGATCACCAAATGGCTAAGGAATGCTGGGGCCAGCGAACCACATGGACGGAAAAAAACCAGGTGGTCAAGACCCCGATTGAAACGTTAGACTCCAGAACTATACGGGAATAGATTTCTATTCTTTCAACTTTTTCACTTGTATTTGTGTTATAGCTAAATTAGCAAAGAAAGGTTGAAAAGCTGATAATCATTGAGTCCAGTCACTACCCTATATAGCTTCTGAGGCTCTAAATCTTAATGGGGCCAGAGAGCCTTATCTTTCTCAGGACGTGAGTTCCAACTGCGGACCCCTCATTGAGAGCCCATCATATAACCCACTCTGTCACCAAGGCTTCCCACTGAGGCACGCCCCACTCAGCCCTGGAACTAGTCTGTCCCCAACAAACACCGAGAGGAGTGCCATTTTCTTTTCTCAGAACTATTTCACTAGTTTTAAAAGCAGCTACTGTGTGTGGGAGTTCCACAAACATTAAGAGCCCTTGAATGATGCTGACTCAATGGGGAGGCTGAGACCGACTCATCCTATCCTCTTCTCGCTGCAGAACATTCTGGATATGGCCCTGAGGCTACAAGAGCTCAGTGAACACTGAGGGAGGCCAGCTACTTCAAGGCCTGTTTTTCAGATTGGCAGAGAGTAACTATCACTCTTGACTGGAATGAAGGAACCCTTTAAGCATGAAGGCATTCTGCTTGTTGGTTTCAGATATATTCTCCACTTAACATGTTATATCTAATTATGACCCAAAGTCTTACAAGGCTGATCTCTCTCTATGGTGGGAACACATGTGTCATTTGTTTTAATGTCGTCAGAATCACAAAAGAGAATCATTCTTGAGATACACTTTCATCCACTGCTAACTCTTGGATCCACTGACTTAATGGACTCAATGCAGGAAGGGACTCAGAGGCAGTATGTTTGCTAATGTGGCTGTACCACAAATGCCACAAGTGAATGGTGACGAAATGGTGAAGGCTTTCACCAAAAATGAACGCGCTCCTGTCCAGGCAGTTCTGACTCAGATGGCAGCATGGTAGTGCCCATGTTGGGTTTCTGGGACTATATACTTTATGGGAGCTGAAAGTCTCATCTTTCTTCCTTGGAGTGTCTGGTAGATTCAAACTGCTCACCTTGAGATCAGCATCCCAACACATGCGGTAATTTAGGAAGCAATGGAGAAAAATGTCTCTGTCTTTCAAATAACTCACTTTCGACAGGAACATAGATCGGAAGTAATGGGGAGCTCCCTCTGTCATAGCTGTGACATTGGCCTTCATGTACAATCTACTGTTTTTTTTGCGATGGGACCTTGATACTGAATTTAATATTTGACAAAGGCCCTGAAGGTGACCAGAAGTGTTACTTGTACATAAAATAGAAGACTCTCTTCGTCAAAAGGACCTCCAAGAGAGGTAAATGTTAGAACATCTTTTCAAATTTAAGTAGCTAAAGGATCTTTAAGAAAACAAAACAAAAAGCCATCTATGGAAATATGCATGTTGTTGATAGATGACATGATAGAGGATGCTTGGGAAAACAGACCGAAGAGTCTGGATTCAGCTAAATAAGGGATAGCTGTGTCAAAAAGAATGGTTCACCTGCTCAAGGAGCCATGCAAAATCACCGGGAGTGTATGCAGGACCATGCCATGACCGGGTTTAGGGTTTATAAAAAATATGCCAAGGGTCTAATAGGAAAATCAGGTAGAAGTCTATTATAACAGACTCCCGAGAAGAAGAAATATCGGTGGAGGAAGAAGGCTGAGAGGAAGAGGAAAGTGAGAGAAACGCACCGCCATTGAGTTAATTCTGCCTCTTAGCAACCCTGTGGGACACAACAGACACCGTCTGGTGGGTTTCTTAGACGACAGGTCTTTGCAGGAGTGCATCTCCTTCTCCCTTGAAGTTGCTGATACTTTCAAACTGCTGAGCTTGCCCTTCGCAGCCCCCCGAATAACGTGCTATTCCACCATGATACTTATAAAGCAGGAAGAGAAAGGAAACTATTCGGAAGTCACAATACCAGGTTTTTCTTCTGAGTTCAAGAGCTGGCCCCCTTGATTGCCTCTGCCTCTTTCAGGAGCACCTTCATACTCTTACGGAAACCCAGGACCGCATCCTATGCCCTCGCTGCTTCTTTGGTCTTCTAGAGAATTAGACGGTGACGTGGAAACACTTACCACTTCGTATTATACTTACCAGTGGTGCTACAAATTCCTCCCATCCCTTAGAAATGGACCCCAACCTGGTCTAGAAACAGGGGAAGTGTCTAGCTAATGAAAATGCTGCTCCTCTTTCTAATGAAACAACATGACTGACATAAGGAGACACTGAATTCTCATTTGAAAGGACACACTGCATGATGTTGTAGGAGAATTCTGCCACCCTTGCCTGTCTAGGGGCCATCTGAGCTGTTCCCCCACTGCCTTTGAGCCAATTCCGATGCACACTTTCAGCAGAAAATCAGAACTGGCCTAGGAGGTTTCCAAGGCTGCACATCTTCCTGGAAACAGATTGCCAACTTTTTCTACCACAAAGGCACTGTTGGGTTCACATCGCTATCCTTTTTTGGTTAAAGCTTAGGAGATGTATTAGAGGATCGGGAAAAAGTAAAGTCGTCTTCTTCCTCGAAGAATAGTTAGAGCCAGGAGAAGTTATTCACTAGCTATCTGGCTAAGAGCCTCTGGGCTATTCAGACATGTTCCAGACCTGTGAGAATCCTCTTTTCCCTCAAAAGAAACCCTGATGTGCAAATCTGGGTTCATTTTTCTCTGGCTTCAACCTAACAACTATCTATTATAGTTGCAGTTCATTTATCAGCCTTTGGGCGCTGGTAACCAAACTTTGACTGATTCATTTAGGTACATAAAACGCAGCACACATCATAAATAAAATGGGTTTTGTACTCAAATTGGGTTCTGATTACTGCTCTTCCATCTAGCTCATCTTTTAAATCAAAACAATATTACCTACACCTCACAGTTCAGAAGAAACAAAATGCCCGATGAAAAGAGTTTATCTGACATTGTCGGTGACTAAGACAAGCAACTTCTCTTCCCACATAATGATTCACTTAAGTTGAATTATTATAGAATCTTTCTAAGTGTGATGACATTTTAAACATCGCCTCCAAGTGTAAAATACAATGTGGCAGACACTCTGAGTACCAGCAGTTATGAAATTCAATTAGAACCACTTATGCACAGGGATGTCTCTCTTCCGCATCCACTTTGTTGTCTTCTTTTGCTTTTCCTTATTTGCTAAGACATCCAAGGCATGGTTGGTCCAAGTCTCTCCACGTTATTTCAGACTAGCCTTCCTCAATCCACCTGTCAGCCCCAACCTCCACTCTCCACAAGACTCATGGGCACTCAAAACTCTACTCAGGTGAAGACACGTCCTCATGTCCTGTTTTGCTTCGGACCTCATGTCGTGTTGCGCTAAGTGTTGAAGTCAAGGGTAAATCAGAGGTAACCCTTGTGTACTCCAAGGAGAATTTCTTCAAAACCACAATCTCTTTTCCTGAATTCCATTTTGAGACGGAGGTTGATCTATACCCATGTTATAGATAAAGAAACTAGGGCCCAGAAACAGGGCTCCTGATTGATCCAAATGGTTTTCACTGGACTGCTGATCTGCAGGTTGGCTATTCAAATCGACACAGGCAACGGCGGAAAATGCCCAGACCATGTGCCTCTGTAGAGATTGCAGTGAAGAAAAGCCAATGAAACAGTTATACTCTGTAACACACGGGGCTGCCCTGAGTGGGAATGGCCTCCACACCCACGAGGATGGCTCAGGAAAGTGACCAGCTACTAGGACCAAGTTCGTACAACCAAGATTAGACCAAAGACCAAGTGCCACCTAGGTTCGCATCAAAGACGGAGGCAGGAGTTAACGTTCTCCTGACTTGAAAACAACCGGGTAAAAGGGATGTTCCTGACTGCTCACCATTCAGAAGGACTGTAAGTTCAACAACTCACTGCCCTGGAGGGCATTTGACTTCTTTTGAGTCTGGAGGATATAGTAGAGCTGTCCTCGTTGGATGTCTCAGGCTGCACATCTTTATAGAAACAGATGGACACCTCTTTCTTCCAAAGAGGTGCTGGTGCGTTCAAATGTCACTTTGGGGTTAGTAGCTGAGTGCTTTAACTACTGTACCACCAGGATTCCATCAAGTTCAAGAGAAAAGGTGAAAACAAGTTTATAGAATTTTTTATTTATTCATATTGTAATTAGTCTATTAGCAGGGGGAGGTAATGCACTTCAACGGGACTTTGGCAGGAAGAGCACATTTTAAACAATAAGAAACCAGCAGAAACATTGAACGTAGCTATTATTCTTGGCAGGAGTCGTTTCTTACTTCTCTCTCCTTCTCTCTCTCTCTCTCTTTATTTTTCCTTTGTTTCTCCTCTCTGGTAACAAAAGGGGGAAAAGTTTAAATGGGAGAAGATTGCAAGAAGTTGGGGATTAGCATATTTAATTTACATAATGTCAGTGTGTTAAAGACTCTGTAGGTGCAGTAGTATAAAATATTCTTAGTTAAAAAGCAGCTCAAAATAGGAACCTCTTTTATTGTGCACATTTCACCAAGTTCATTGTGCGGCTAAGTTAAAAAAGAACACCATCTTGCAGCAAAGGCAGCACGTGATATGCAGAGAGGGGCAATTATGTAGGCAGAGAAGTAGTTCTCCCTTGGATTCACTCCTGGGTGATGTAATGGATACATCATTGGTGATAGAATTTGACCTTCCTGGCCAGCCTAATGGTGAAGTCTACTTAGCAACATACCACCAGATTTTTTAATTTAATAATATGAAGCTATTGCTATTAGAAAGTGTGTGTGTGTGTGTGTGTGTGTGTGTGTGTGTGTGTAATTGTTAAAATCCCCCACCATACAAGGAAGGAGCCTTGGGCTGCATAGTAGCATGCCCATGCTGGCTGGCAGCCTTCACTCAGAAAGAGCTTTTGCTGACAGGCCCCAGTGCGTTCTTCGCTACCCAGCATGCTAAGCTTATAGCCTGCATTGCCAAAGACTTCCAGGAGCCTTCACGCATAAGTGGTGCCACTCCAAAGCTAACCCCTCTTTTACCCAGCCTCCGTTGTCCCCTGGCTTGACATGATCAGCTTCCTTTTCATCTCCGAGTTCCTGTGTGGGAGTGAATAGAAAGGTGAATGAGAATCAGGGACCTAGATTTGAGGTCAATAAGGGCATAAGAGGAATGCTGTGTTCTTCTGAATAACGGATTGGGTTCAGAGAAGTGTTGGGGTGAGTGGAATGCTTGTTTGTCTGTAGTTGAACCCCTTTTAGATTTAGGGCACAGCACTGTTGTGGTACTGTCGGATACTTAACATGTTTTAAAATACTCTTTGTGGGGTCAGGAGGGGCCAGGAACATTTATGAAGATGGAGTCTATTAGGCTCTCCATGTTACTTCTTCCTCTTGGGATAGAAGCCTAGCTCCATGATCTAATGGTTCCTCAAATGTGTTTGTATTTTTTTTTGAGGGGTGGGGTTCCTTGGCTGCTTTAAACAATGCAGTGGCGTACTCAACTGCTAACCAGAATGGAGGTGTGAAGTCACCCAGACTTGTTTTGGAAAAACGTCCTGTCAAGGCCGAAAAATCATGGAAAACCCTTTGGAGTACCATTCTAGTCTGACACACATGGAGTGGCCACGAGTCAGAAACAACTTAGCAACTGGTTACAAGTCATTTTACCTTGTCCAGGTGACCAACCACACAACTTTGCCCCAGAGCTGCTTGAGCCTAGGTAAGTGCTTTTATCCACTTCTGGGTTAAATTAGCAACAAGTGCACATCCATCAAACCAGCATCCAGTCTTAATAGGATATTTTGGCCTTTGCTCAACTACTTTGATCTACTATTCAATATTTTTAATACTTATCTTAAGGAATGGGTATTATATAGCACCATTCCTAATCCAAAACCCCCACTGCCATCAAATTGATTCTGACCCTGTAAATCTCTTTTTCAAAACGTTTAAATGTGAACAAAATAATTTATTAATACTTATATTCCAAAGTATGAAGTGCTACTTTAAAATAATTTTTATTGGCTCTGTTTCTTCATCTCTAAATGACAATTGTAGGCATAGTACGTGCTTTTTCTAGGCTGCTATAAAACAGAAATCTTATGGCTTCAAGTACATATTGTTGAGTCAGGGGAATACTCTTAACAGCCTGAATGGCAAATTGACACGTTAGCCAGATAATAAGAAATTGTTAAATCTTTTTCGCTCTGTTTTCAAATAATGACTCTCAGGTAACAGACTCCAAGATACATTAAATAAAAGATGTTTACAAAAACTCAATGTTTTAGACCAAAGATAAAAAGGAGAAATTAAGGAAATCATTCTTATTCTTTTGTTGTTGTTGTTAGTTCTTACAAGCATTTCAAAGACTTAAATAATAACTTACCTTTCAAACTTCAGTTAAAATACAATGAAAAGGCTGCATTGTGTATCAGCCCCTACTTTACTCCAGTTAGGCCTGAGACGGTACGTCTCTGAGGGAGCAGACAGCCTCATCATTTTCCCTTGGAATGGCTGCTGGGCTTGAACCACCAATCTTATAGTGAGGAGCCCAATGTCTAGCCAACAGCCCTGCCAGGGCTCCTTGTGCACAGACACCCTTAGATAAGTTTATTATCAGTGAGAGAGTCTGAATTTCAATGTCCTCATCTCCAAAATAGAGATGATGATTCTATCTGTTCAATGGATTGATGGTCAAGGTTATGTTCAGTGATAACAAACAGAAGCAGCTTATGGAACCGCTAGGAAAGAAAAGCTGCACACCTTTCAGCAACCAGCCTAGCTCTGGGCAAACATCCTGTAGTCCTATCTAGAGAGGACTGGCCAGAATGATTCCCTGTGAAAATGTTTCTGGTCATCACCTGCTTTTTCTCAAAATGACTGAATGGTGCTCCTTCATGTGGAGGACAGAGTGCAATGTCCCTGGTACAGCACTGAAGCCCTTGAATGATGTAACCATTTCCTTTCATTTGTCCCCACATGGACATTTCCTCAAAGCCCTACCTCCTGTTGAACCTACTGCCTAGGGTAGTCCTGCTCTTTCTTCTGCACCGGATATTTTCTACTGACTCATCTTTCAAAGCCAAACTCATATGCCTTCCGCTCTGAAATAGTATTGTTTTTCCCTCTGTGTTTTCAGAACTCTTTATTTAGGTCTACACAACACACTCGTCACATTAACCATGTATGTACTTTTCAACGTGTCCCTTGTAGAGGACAGGGGACTCCAAATTACATACCATTCATGAGTAAGGAATCAAATATGCAGGATGTCATGCTCACTCAAACAAAACAAATAAAACAGACACACAATCGAGTCAATGCCAACTCATAATGACCCTATGGGACAGTGTGACCTCTGTGAGTTTCTGAGATTATCACTCTTTATGAAAGTAGAAAGGCCCACAGAGTGGTTTTGAACTGTTGCCCTTGAAATTTCGAAGGCCATTGTATAATCCCTACATCACCAGGGCCCATTCTCACCTAAAGTCTAAATTGGACTTAACAATTAAGGCCCACATTTATGAAGATGAGGGAGGGGAAAGCTCTAAAATACTGGTCACCGGATTTCCATTTGCTTTGTTCTCCCTGTGTTCCTTTGCATGTCTGCAGTTGTTCATTTGTGTCTTCTCCCGGTAGCTTTCTAACTAGATCGTGGGTGCTTGTGTTCACAAGCCAAATGATGTTGACACTGATGCGATCAGATTACATACAACTGAGGGCTGAATGCACTGTGCTGGGGGTTAGGACACTTTTGTGAAACTGGGGATACATGTAGGAGAAGTCCAATCAAGATGCATCTCTTTCTCCCACCCTCCCTGTTGCGGAGATAAGATGCATTCGTTAACAAAAAAGATTTTAATCACCATTAACAATAAAATAATACTTGACAATTATTGACCAATGATTGTGTATCAAACTCTTGACAAAGCAGCTTGTAAAAATGCAATCTTCTGAAAAACCTAGTCAGAGGGATGTTTTCATTTGATCAAATTTGCAGGGAGGAAAATGAGGCCCAGACGAGTTGCAATAGAGAATCCAGACAAGATGCTGTTAAGTTTTGTTTCTTTCTTCATACTGTGGTTTAAGTACATGCACATGCACACAAGCACAACACACACACACACACACACACACACACACACAGACAAGTGACCTCTGGTTATTGACATAGATCTAAACAACACCCGAGTCAAATAACTTTACCGCATGCATCATTTACTATGTAGCAATCACTGGGCTTAGTATTCCATATATGTTGTTCTTCCTTTCTTTTATGACTTATAACACTGTTGTGAAACACGCCCGTTATTGACTATTTACATATGGAGAAACTGAGGTGTCAGAGGTTAATAGAATCACCCTAGGATTCCACACTGAGTTTGACTGATTACAGATTCTATCGTTTAACCATGATTCTCACCTCGTTGTCTTCAAATCTCTTCCAAGGTATAATGACCATACAGGACGGTATAGAATTGCTTATAGGGTTTCCAAGCAGCAGGAGGAGCGGGAGAAGAATCGTGAAAATACCATGGAATGCTAAAAGGACAAACAAATCTGCTTGGGAAAAGTACAGCCAGAGTTCTCTTTGGAGGCAAGGATGGCAAGACTTTGTCTTACATGCTTTAGACATGTCAGGAGAGAGCATCGTTGTCAGGAGAAGGACGTCGTGTTTGGTAAATTGAATTGGAGGGACAATTGTTTGGTAAATTGAATTTTCTGGTACATTGAATTGGATGGGGCAGAGAAATAAAGGGCTTCTCTGAATGAGAGGGCCTGACACAGTGTCTTCCACAATGGGCCCAGGCATTGGCACAATTGTGAGGATGGCACAGGATCGTGCAGTTTTTTGTTCTGTTTTGCTCTGCCCATAGCGCATGGAGTCACTGTGAGTTGGAACTAACTGGATGGCACTAAACAACAAAAGCAACCATATTCCTGAAAGTCAACAGCCACGTCTTTCTCCCAAGGAGCACCTGCTGCGTGTGAAACTCTGATCTTTTCATTTGCAGTCCAGTGTTTACCTACCAGGGCTTCTTAACCATGAGGCTGCCATTCATTCAGTCATTCTAAGGATTCCAGTGCATGATGGGCCAAACGTAGGGTTTAATAACCCAACCCCCAAGCCTGCACAGAACGGAGAGTTAAAATAAGCTGTGCCACTTGATGTGGCACGGTTTCAACTGTCATCCGTGTAGAGTGCCGGTGGTAGAAATGTATTTCTAAATCTGCTGCTACACTTACCGATGGCTTCTGCATTCTCAGTCGTCCGTGTCAAGAACTATTTGCATATCAACGAATAGTATGACAGGGAGATTTTGTTTACAATTATTTGTGTCTGCCAGAAATAAGGACTACTCTTGTTCTATACAGCATAATCTTGGGGTTGGAGTGCTTATAATTCTTGGTAACTATATTCCAGGTGCAAGTCAATGGATTCTAACAGAAATTTAACATGAGAACAATACACCCCTGGCAACAGTAGTCAAGATAGCATATTGTGTTTATTTCTGCAAACTTGCAAAGCTATAGATGAGTCATTCCTTATCAGTCGCAGTTCACTGTCACTTAAACTGGCTTATACTACCCATATCCACGTGAAAAGTTGGAAGGGTTACAATTAGAAAAGAAATGTTGCCCTTTTTAACCATCCATTTTCTGTACAACATTTTACTCGGCTTTTATGTACTTATTTGTGGTAACGGTTCCTGGAATAACAGTAAACTAAAGATGATATAAGTAATAATAGATTTTATTTATTGTGTGTGAGCTCTCTAAGGAATCCGGCAAGCCTGGGTTTTATTTTACAGTATTCCAAACAGGTAACACAATGGGGTTAACCTTAAAGCCTGAAAAAGAAGAAGATATCTAGGTGATCTCTCTTTTGCCACCTCCTGTCATCTTACAAGTAATTGATATTATCTCTCTCTTATTGGTGAAGAAACAGTCTCAAGAAGTATGCATAAATTTACATAGTACATGTATGCTTCACTCATGTACATGGCTCATTCCCAAAGACCAGGTTGTTATATGAAGTGGGAATTGTGTGAGAGTTGGGGCTGCGCCCCACCTTTGAGGCTACGTCACTCCTTACTTTTCACCCTTAGCTGCCCATGGCCCACTGGACACCCTGGCTATGTCTCTGGAGTCATGCACAGTGAACCTCATTTTTTATCACACCTTCCTCAGCCTTGCAGAGTCTGTGGGGTGAGAGTGGTGGTCATGGTGGTGGTAGTGGTGGTACTTGAGTGTTTGCTGCTGACTACATCCAACTGCCACAATTATGGTTGGGGACCCCACTCAGGCGGTGTCCCCCATCACTGCAGCCCTGCACAACCTTGTTCCCTCTCCTGCCCTCTCTGCCTTCCACTACCTACCAACTCTTCTGGCCTCTGCCTGCCTGCCTTTGACTTTGCATTGTCCCACTGCTGTCCCCCAGCATCTGCGGCTAGATGAAGACATCACAGAGAAACAGGAGAAGGCATCCCAGGGTAAACCAATTACCACCCCACATGTGGCTTGGTTGTCACAGGGACCAAAAGCAAAGTGTTCAGGGTACCCCACAGAAGGCACCAAAAACCAAGCCACAGTGGCATGTGGGGACAACACTACATTTTTTTTCAAAGTTTTCATAAAAGTGGAACTTCAGATAGTCAATGAGAAGAAGAGAAGGTATCATTTAAGGATCCCTGATAACTACAAGGTCAGCGGTTCAGAAACTCCAACCACTGGGAGGGCAGAAAATAGGGCTTTCTACTCCCTTAAAGAGTTTCAGTCTCAAAAGCTCACAAGGCAGTTTTACTTTGTCTTACAGAGTTACTATGAGCCTGCATCAATTCAATGGCAATGAGTGAGTCTGAAAGGTGTAATTTATTAATAGAAAATCTATACTCATTTCTATGTATCTTCAGAGAATCTTCAGACTTGGAATTTCCAATTTCAAAGTCATTTTCCCATTTAGCTTTTCAATTATCAAATGGGCAAACATAACGAGAGAGTAAGAAAACACACAACCCTTGAAATAAATACTAAGAACAGACCCTGTGTCCCAGTCTTAGTATATAGGAGTTGTGGCACCTTTTCAGTTGTCTCATCTTACAATAGGATGACAAGGCATTGCACAACATAATGGTGAATAATTTAAGCAGTCTTAGAGCTCTTGGTATCCAATAAACTCTTACTATATGAATGTCAAGTTAATAATATTTTTATCAAATCAAAGAAACCTTTATTAAGCATTTTTTATTGTGAAGCTATTATTTCCTGACATAGTTTCTGTCTAGGTCTGTGTTTCCATCACTTTCACCTTTCTCTGGTGGCATACTGGGTTACACTTTGGGTTGCTATCCACAAGGTCACCAGTTCAAAACCACCAACCGCTCTGAAGGAGAAAGATGCATTTTTCTACTCCTGTAAAGATTTGTTGTCTCCGAGACCCACAGGTTAGTTCTACCATGTCCCATAGGATCACTATGTGTTGGAATTGACTTGATGGCATTGAATTTGGATTTTTGAGCCGTTCCCTGAAAAACCATGCTTTCTTTGGTGTAACTATGTCAAGTAGTTGTTTCAGCATGCTTGAAGAACTCAAATTGTGTCCTTTCAAAGTGTTCCTTGAGTTTGAAGAACAAATAGAAGCCTGAAGGGACAAGATCAGTGCCGTATGGTGGATGGAGCAAGATTTCTCAACAATATTCTCAAAGGACAACCCTGGCTACTCTCAAAGGATGGAAAAAGAGGAGGTTCTTTGTGATAATGGAGAATGATTTGTTGGCACAATGTTCTTGGCCTTTTTCTTATCACTGTAATTTTCTTAAAACTTCTTCACAAGCTTAGTGATCGCCCTGTGTCATGTGAGAAAATCTATCAAGATGATCAATTTCCCACTTAAAAAATAAAAATAAAAACCACCACATCGCCTTCTGAGCTGACCTCTCTGCCTTGAATTTACCTGGTCCAGCTGATTCCCTTGGGAGCTACTGGATTTATTTTTTCCCTGTGTGTTTGTAATAGCAGATTAAGCAGACTAATGGAAAAGGATGGGCTTTCTCCACAAGGAGAAACAACTGCAAGATTCTGCTAATGACCAGAACTTTGGATGTGCAAAGTATGAATCTCAGAAAATTGGAAGTCATAAGAAATGAAATGGAGCTGATGAAGATTAATACCCTAGACATTAGTGAGCTAAAATGGATTAGCATTGGCCATTTTGAATCAGAAAATCATATGATTTACTAGGCCAGGGATAACACAGTCAAGAGGAATGGTGTGGCATGCATTGTCCAAAAAGACTTGTAAAATCCATCATGAAGTACAATGCTTCCTGTAATAGGATTATATCTATCCCACTTCAAGGAAACTGAAACAATATAAATTTATTGTTCAAATTTATGCAGCAACGACAAAAGCTAGTGATGAAGAAATTGAAGGATTCTACCAATCCCTGCAGTCAGAAATAGATCAAACATGCCACCTAATTGCAATAATAATTATTGCCTATTGGAAGAAAAAAGTTGGAAACAAAGAGGAAGGAACAGGGCTTGGGAAATAGGGACTTGGGTCTCAGAACAAAGCTGGAGAGAAAATGATAGTTTTGCAAAACCAGTGACTTGTTCAACAACATTTTTCAACAGCACAAAAGGCGGGTATATACATGGACTTCTCCAGATGGAATACACATCAGTCAAATTGAATATATCTGTGGGAAGACACAATGGAAGAGCTCATTATACCAACACCTAAAACTAAACTGGCGCAGACTGTGGAACACATCAATTGGTCATATGTAAGTTCAGGATAAAGCTGAAGAAAATTAAAACAAATCCACAAGGGTAAAAATATCACCTTGAGTCTATTCCACCTGAATTTAGAAAAATATCTAACGAACAGATTTGATAGTTGAACACTAATGACAGAAGGCCTGATAAGCTGTGGGGGGACATCAAGACCATGATTTTTGAAGAAAGCAAAAGATCATTTAAAATACAGGAAATAAAGAAAAGATCAAAGTGGCTGTCATAAGAGACTGAAACTTGTTCTTTATAGTGGAGTAGCTAAGGCAAATGGAAGGCATGGTGAAGGCAAAAGCTGAGTATAGAGAATTTCAAAGGACAAGAGAAGACAAAGTCAAACTGATAATAAAATGTGCACAGACTTAGAATTGGGAAGCCAAAAGGAAAGGACATGTTCAGCATGTCTGAAACTGAAAGAACTCAAGAAAAACGTCATGTCTCAAGTTGTAATAGTGAAAGATGCTCTGGGCAAAACATTGAATGGCACAGGAAACATGAAGAGAAAATGGGGGGGGGGGGAATTCACAGCATCCCTGCACCAAAAAGAACTAGTCAATATTCCACCATTTCAGGAGGTAATACATGAGCAAGAACCAACGGTGCTGAAGGAAGAAGTTCAAGCTACACTGAAAGCTCTCACCAAAACAAGGCTCCAAAAATTGATGTGATTCCAATTGAAATGTTTCAACAAACTGATGAAACTTTAGAGGTACTCACTTGTTTATGCCAGGATATGGGTACCCATCCCAAAGAAAAGCGACCCAACAGAATTCTCAAACTGTAGAACCATATCACATGCCAGTAAAATTTTACTGAAGATCATCCACCAATGGTTGCAGAAGTGAAATGACATGGAGCTGCCAGAGTAGAGGTTCAGGCTAGATTCAGAAGAGGATATAGAAAAGGGATATTATTCCTGATGTCAAATGGATCTTGACTCAAAGCAGAGAATACCAGAAAGATGTTTATTTATTTTTTTTTATTGACTAGGCCAAAGCCTTGTGGATAAGATGCTCTAGGTACCATCATGATAAATGGGGAAAAGGTGCAGTTGTCAAGGTTGCGTCTTTCTTGGATCTGCAATCAATGCTCATGAAGGCAGTAGTCACGAAATAAAAAATGAGTTGTATTAGGTAAATCTGTTGCACACGACTTCCTTAGGATCTTGAAAGGAAGGATGTTGCTTTGAGGACTGTGATGCACCTGGCCCGAGTCATGGTCTTTTCCATTGTATGATATGCATGTCAAAGTTGGACTTTGAATAAAGAAAACTAAAGAAGAATAGATGTGTTTGAATTGTGGTGCTGGAGAACAATGTTGAAATTACTATGGAATGCTAAAGGACAGATTGATCTGTGTTGGAAGAACTATGGCCAGAGTTCTTCTTAGAGGCATGGACAGTGAGACTTTGTCTTACATAGGAGGGGCTGCCCCCCTAAAATGGAATTGCACTGAGGAAAGCTGAGTTTTTGTAGTACACATCTTTCCTGATAGACAAGCATCAAACAACTTGCTCTGAGTTAGTGCACTTAATGGCAT
>NW_022106189.1:27309697-27312638 GCF_000313985.2 Echinops telfairi
TCAAACATAGGGACAATTGTAAGGATGGTGCAGGACCAGGCGATGGTTTGTTCTGTTTTCATAAAGTCGCTATGAGCCAGAAATGACTCTAAGTCACCTACCAAGAACAACTCTTGTGAAGTGTTAGAGTCTCAGAAACTTACAGGGACAGTTCTACCCTGCCCTGTAGGGTTGAATCAGCATTGACTCTTTGGCCATATAAAAGAGACTTAGACAAGTAGATTGTTAAGCAATTTGACTTTGACCATCTGGTGATCACATAAAAATGTTTAAACATATTTTCTTTGAAAGTAACCTGTTAACTGGAATTCTAGAACCAATATGTTTTTGACTTACTCTAAACTTTGTGTGTGTTCTCTCCATCGAGGTATATTTTTCTATCATATTTGGGAGGAAGGTCTTATGATTCATGACAGTGGTGAGGTATGTGTTGGACCAGCAGTGATGGTGGAAGGAACAGCATCATTTTAGTGTTTGACCAGGACAAGAACATGGTTTCATTAAAAAAAAAAAAAAAACCTAGCTTTTCTAATATTTAGTAGTGCAAGATAGAATTTTAGATAAATCTCTGAAATTAGGAAACAAAAAATAACCAACTGAGCTAGTTCACCTACCACTAATTGATTGTCCCTCATATGTGATATTTTCTGACCCTCACTTCCTTGTTTATAAATGGAGTTTCATATTATGTATGATAAAATCAATATACATTCTTCAGGATAAACAAAACTAGACAGAAACTCAACATAGGACAGCCTTTGTGTTTATGCTGCTGACACTTGTCACTGTTGAGTTGATTCCACCTATGACAACCTCGAGGACAATTGCTCTGTGGGGTTTTCAAAGTTGTGACCTTTCTAAAGTAGATCCACCAGCCTGTCTCCTGCAGCCGCTTGGCTATGTTGTGATGGCCAACCATTGTCTTCTAGTTGAGTGCTTCACCATTTGTACCATCCAGGCACTCCTTATGGTAATACTTAGGCATATTGAGGTTAAATCAAAGCCAAGAAACTACACTTTCCCCAATCCAAGAATAGTTAGTTTTGATAATATGGCCCTGCTCGATTCTTGCTTTCATGAAAGGATTACTGAAGATAAGGGTGCTATAACAAAGTGTGGGGAAGAAAGCAGATGGTGTCTGGCTATCAACTGGAATCGTGTCTGCGGTCTTGCAGGCTTGTATTCAAACAAGCAGCCATCTGAGTGAGGAGTCAACTAAGTCTACACAGAAGAAGCACACAAGCCTATGTGATCCAAAGATGGCAATAACAAAGTCCAAATAGGACAAAGGGAAAAATATCAGAGCTTAATTTGTGAACACCCAATTTGTAGAAGGCTGTAGGGGAGAGTCAGAGCCCAAAATCCATCTGGAGAGTATCCACTTAGATTAAGTCTCTGGCAGATCCTTTCTAGCCATAGGTAAGGGACTCAAACAGCTTCACTATCAGATGGAGATGATTGTAAACTTGATTGAACCTGGTGTGTTTTGACACTTGGTCCGCTGACCTCCATCTTAACCCAACATGGATTTAATCCTGGCTCAAGTATTTCTTTCTTGTTCCATGACAAAAATTTCTTCCCTGACTTTTAAAATATTGATGATGGTCTTTCTTTCTCACTATTTATTTGCATTTTATACTACAATTATTATTATTTTATTTTTGCCACGTTCTCTCATTTTTTTTGTTTTTTATTCTTACTGCTGGGTTTACCAGTTTGTGAAGCACAAAAGGAGTAGATAAATAGAGATAATTGATGCAATGATTTAGCAGGATGTTTCTGGGGGTTGGAGGGTGGAAGATAGGAAGGGTGAGGGAATTGAGGAAGCAAACAAGGAATCTGGGAGTGGGGAGCAAACAGTGGAACTGATTGTGATTATATGCATAGAGCTCAATTTAAACCGATTTAACCATGGAAGTGTCAGATTTGTGAATTCTGGATCAAGAAAGCCACTATGGGAGGGGTGAGTGGGCAGAAAGATTGTTGATATAATGTGAAAAATATAGCCAATGTCATTGAGCAAAATATATAGAAATTATTTAATAGGATACCAATTTGCTATGTAAACTCTCCCTAATACACCATTAAATACATTAAAAAGAGAAACTATGTTTTCTAAAAATAATTCATATAAGGGAGTAGGATTAACTATTGTGTTCTCATTTTCTTCTTTATCTTTGCTCCTTTCTGTATTTTCCAGTTTATCTAAATAGATATTCCTTGATTTCCACCACCCCACAGGACACTGCATATTAAGATTTTAATATGTTTTTGTATATCAGATCATAAGATTGTAAACTATTATTTGCATATGCCCAACATGTCATCAGGTATATGCTATTTTGTTTCTGTTTTTGAACTATTGTGAATGGCACTATAATGGACATCTTCTTTGAATAGCTTTCAGTAAATGAAAATGTAAAGAGATTTCTGCAGACCAACGTTTTCTAAAAACGGCCTGGTCTCTAAAGTACTATTCAAAAGGAAGTTACTCTTTCTGCAATTGCAATCACAAAGCAAGGTCAATGTGAACAGAAAGACATTGTTTAAGGCTGGTGATCAGAGGAAGAGAGCTTAATGTTAAATATTTGATTTAAGGAAGGACTTAGGAAAGCTTCCTTATAATGATCAGTTAAAGCATTAATTTTATACTTGGGGAGAAATGGACATTAAAAAAAAAGACTTATGTATTCCTCAGTAACCACACATATTTTAAAAAAAACCTTAATGAATGCTAAGCTTTCAAATTAACTAATTGTTCTTTTGTATGGATTAGGCAGAACACAGAAAGTTAGGTCATTGAGGCAAAATGGAAAAGTAGATGGACTACAATTCAGGTGAGTTAAACCAAAGCATTTACTCATTGCCGTTGAGTTGACCCGGACTTTCAGTGATCCTATGCAACAGCTAAAAACGGAACCAGAGTCTTTCCAAGGCTGCG
>NW_022106189.1:27313339-27329336 GCF_000313985.2 Echinops telfairi
TGTGTGTGTGTGTGTGTGTGTGTGTGTGTTTCCAGAAAGGACCTGGGGCCTGGCTGAAACAGGGATTTCCAATTCTTGACTTTTCTGGGATCCTAGAGGTCCCTAGAGGCTATCCCACTTAAAGGAGTCTGCGATAGTCTTTAGAGGTTTCCGTAAAAGGTCATTATTTTTATCATCAGGAACAAAACTTATCAACATTATTCTTTTTATGTTTGTTTTAAATTGTATCAGTAATACACGGATCTTTCATTCAGATTAAAAGCTTTAATTGACATCTATATATCTGGATTGATATGATCTATTAAAAACAATGCATTTATGTAGGGAGTGCTAAAAGAGCTTGGGTCTGGGGAAGATAAGGCTCTCTGCTCCCATCAATATTTACATCCAAGGAGCAGTTCTAGTCTGTCTTATAGAGACACTCGGCATCAGAATACATTCATTGGCAGTGGCAAGGGGACAGGAGTTAGGAGTCTTAAACATTTAAAAGCATGGCTCCTAACTGGAAGGTTGGGGGATCAAATCTACCCCGAGACTCTTAAGAAGAAAGATTTGGGAGCGACCTTTGAAAGATTACAGCTACTGAAGACCTTGTGGAGCACAGCTCTACTCTGACATATATAGGTTTGCCATGACAGCCACTCTCGATTTTAGTACCGTATATACTCGAGTATAAGCCGACTCCAGATTTTCAAACCAACATTTTGAAATTTTGAAAATTCAAGTATATACAGTATTCATAGCAGTTCAGGAAAATAGTTGGAGATTTAGAAAATTCTCTGTTTCTCTGATGTTGGGACTACCAATAAATAGTTACCCTAAAAATTAGAGGTGGATGGAGAGGTAAATAAGTGATTTGTGCTATGCTTGGGTCATAGATGATGCTATGAGATTCATGTCACAAGCAATCAAGATCTGGCTTGGTGGAGGGAGTAAGTCCAAGTTAACATTAGAAATATAAGTAGAAGTTAGAAATACAAAGGGGAGAAAAGTGTTATCTGAACGGTCAATGCAGCAATCCTACAGGGGAGAAATGAAATGAAATCTTAAGGGCAAAAAATATCCTAAAATGATAATAGCTCATTGACACTGTGGCAGTTATATAATCTCCTGTCAACTTGCAGAGAGGGGTGGAGTCTAACCTGTCAATCAGGTCACAGCATGATGACGTCATCTGGAGTTGCAAGGCAGATAATAGCTCACTAGAGGCCAGACCCACCCTCTCTACCTTCCCTTTCCTGCTGTGAAGTCCCTCGGAGAGTTGGAGGAGACACTCAGAGACCTGTGCCAGCATTGAGATCCTTCCACTACCACTGGATCCACAAGACCTTCTACCTACTGGCTTGTGACCTTTCCTACATTCGGCATCATTGCATGTGCTGCGTGAATCTAAAGAGGAATTTATGGACTAGTATCAGACATATGGGCTAATATTGGACTTATGGACTTGATCTGTGCTGTGCTGGGATGTTTTCTCAATATACAATTGCTCTTTTATATAAAGCTCTTTCTTAAACACATATGGGTATCTCTGGATTTGTTTCTCGAGTCAACCTGGGCTAACACAGACATCATCAGAAATGCAGAAGGACCAAAGTGTAAACTGAGAAGAGGGTCTTTGGTGTGAGAGACACTTCATCAATATGGAATTATCAGAGAGTAAGGCCACGTAACTCAATCAAGAAGACAACTTTATACTTCTCATTTTTAATGGTTTTGTGACATTCTGAGGATTCTAGAAGAATAAAACTGGTTAGTGTCCATTGTGCGTATTAAAGGGGATTACTCTCAATTGAAGTATTGTTGTTGTTAGGGTCTATTCCGCGGAGTCTGCTCTGACCCATAACAACCCTCTGCACCACAGAAGGTAACACTGCCCAGTCCTGGGACATCCCCACAATTATATGTAGGCTTGAGCCAGTCGTCGCAGCCATGGTCTCAGTCCATCTCCTTGAGGGCCTTCCTTTTTCAGTGCCCTCTACTTTACCAAACATGGTATTCTTCTCTAGAAACTGGTCTGTCCTTGCTTCCAAGGGACCCTCTGGTCACACTTCATCCAAGACAGAGCAGTTTGTCCTTTTAGCAGTCCATGGCACGTTCAATAGTCTTCCCCAGTGCCACAACTGAAAAGCAGCAGCTCTTCAAAGGATAGTATGGAAAAAAATCAGAGATTACTGCAGTGTGTAACAATTAGGGGGAAGAAATGTGTTCGATTTAATGACTGTGTGTACATATTAGGCATTCAATAAAGTTCCTAATGAATATATTAATTAATAATTGAGTATATTATTTGTGATTATACTTACTTACAGTTGAAAAAATACATGTGTCTGCTCTATAGCCCAGTATGCTGCGTTTAGCTATTTCTCTTATTGCCTTCCTCCACGGTTTTAATTCTTGACCTAATTTGTTCTCCTTAGTGTCTCTTCCTCTCAATGTTTTGTCTGGGATGCTTTGTTTGTTTGTTTTTCCCCAAAACCTTTTTATTTGGAGGTAATACAGATATCATATCATTCCACAATTACTACCGCAATCAGTTTCAAAGCATTCTCTTTCTTCCTGAAATCCTTGATATCATCTCTTCTCCACTGTATCCCCCAGGAACCTAATTCTTCTTGTGGTCTCTATAGGCTCATCAATCCTGGGTTTCATATATGGAAAAACAAAAACAGCAAAAATTCAAGAGGGCTCTCCCCATTGACAAAATACATCAGAGCTAAACCCCACTATATGGGAAAAAATAAAAACAACAGCAACATATAAAATGTTGAAAACTGTATCAGGCCCACTGTGTATGGGAGGGAACAACTGACAAGGTTTGGACTGTTCAAGTTAGGTTTATCATTTTGATCTCTTATAGTCATCTCTTCAAAGTATCAGTTTTGGGTCCAGTTTCTTCTCATACCTCCATTATGTATAGAGGGAAGTCTCCAGAGGCTTATTTCCTGTATAGATCTCACAAATGTATCCAGGGCTCCCACTCTCATTCATAGCCTTTTACAACCGGAAGATCACAGTTTGGGTTCGGATACAATTTCCTCCCTCAACGTTGGACGATATGATTGTCAACCCATTGGTCACAGATGCTGGAGTGCTTCTTCCATGCGGGCTTAGTTGAAATCTCAGTTGGATGGTAGCTTGTTTGGAAACAAATCTTTAAGACCCCAGATCCTATTTTATCTAATAGTTGGTCACCATCAAATTTCTTCACCAGACTTTGCTATAGCACCCTTACCTTCTGTGTTTCCTCCTAACTGTTCTTAAATGGAGCTAGGACTCAGTGGAAGCCCCACACCCATTCTCAGAGCTATGTATTTTTTTTAATTTAATCTACCTTTGGCTCCCATTAAAGACATTGTTAATTTATGGTGGAGAATTTTATTGATCTTATGTTAATATTGTTATTCATTATCCCTCGTGCAAACTTTCAAAACACAGCTGAAAGAGGAATCTTGGACCAAAGTGGGGTAACTACATATCACCATATCACAATGTCTGAAATATTCACATTGTACAAATTAGATCCTTTCATGACTGGATGATGCTATTTACACAAACAATGGGATTTTGTTATCAGGGAAAACTTACAATATTTGGTGTGTCTGCCCCAGGTTTGCCCAAATAATATATCTCTTATTCCAGCCTATGGAGCATCAATATAGTAAGTCAATTATTATCCACCCACTGACTTTTCAATACTTGAGGTATAGCTGTCTTCTGCTTCTTGAAACTTCAAGAATTTTGAGTCTTCAGTCCTTAGGTTATAGGGGTGTTTGGGATAAAATCCAGTTTACCTAGTGGTATTTTAGCACAGTATCTCTCTGTTTCAGTAAAATTTTATTTAAATAGACTGCCAATTGCTCTCCCATGGATCAATAGGCTGGTTAACAAAACAAAAACAAAAACTGATTTTCCGATTAGCCACCAAGCACTTAACCACTGCCCTTAGACTCCTTCATTGAGTTTTAAGTCCACAAATCTCAGAATCAAAAGTTATGGACATGTGTAATCTAAAGGTATTCATACCTTAAGACCTCTGGTGGTGTAGTGGGCTACTCATTGGGCTTCTAACTGCAAAATTAACAGTTGAAAACCACCAGCCACTTCTCTGGAGAGAAAACAAGGCTTTCTACTCCATTCAGGAGATGTGATCTCAGAAACCCACAGGGTCAGCTCTCCCCTGTCATAGGGGGTTCCTGTGAGTCAACATGGACTGGATGGCGTGAGGGTTTGGGGTTTGTTTGTTTTTGTATTTTTAATTCCTAAATTAACCTATCTTAGTTTCTACCTTACCCTTGAATTGTCTTCCAGCCCTGCTCTCATTATCTCCCAGTGATGCTTACCTGTTCCACACCTTTTCCGTCAGCATTCCTCATCTGTACCACAGTCCGATCTTCTTTAGCCCATCACTTTCCATTCTGAATTCCCTATGCTAATAGTAATGGGATAGCTCTGTAGAGAATTCCTGAGACAATTTTAATATTTTCAGAATCCAAAGAAGACCTTACCTTCGTTGAGCACATATGCTAGCCTTCCACTTCCAAGAGTCTTATCAGTAAGCAACAGATAGTATCAGTGTAGCAGTAAGCAGTGATCATGTTAAACAAATTAGAATTTAGTATTGAAATTCAGTCCAGTAGATGAAATTTTAAAAATAGGTAGATAAACTTGATGAAGTCATCTACTCCCCTCCTTTGGGGATAATTACCTTTTAAATTGCCTATAAATTCTGGCACAATCTTAATCCTACATATTGCTTCCATTCAAAATGGCTTGGAAAAAGTGGAAGGAAGGGGGGGGTGGGAGATTGAGCCATAGTATACCCAAGGGTGATTGTAGCTATATGATCTATCCATAAGTACACCAGCACTGTCCTTTCTGCTTCAACTCACAATAATACTTGAGCCACAGGCCCTTTTGAATGTCATTTTTTCCCTTTGTCACTCCTTGATAATTGACACTCTTCATCCACAGCTTGACAACAGTCAAGTAGAATTTTCAGAGGTAGGTCATTCCTGACAAGGTCAAATTCATTCAGCACCTATTTTTTGAGTACCCACTATACACCAGGTGCTGTCATAGATATCGGCCTAATGGAAAGAAGGAAGAAATCCCACTGCATGTTCTTATTATTTCCTATAACTCTTCTGTTATTAAATTAGCACCACTGTAAATGAACATGAATTGTTTTGATACTTAAATTTGATACTTTGAATCTTATATAAATAATTCACATGAAATGTTAAAAACAAAACAAAACTGTGACCTCTCCTCACTTCTAGGAGGTTTTTTCATAAACACACTACACTAACTTGTTTACATGTTGCTGTTAATAATTAGCATAAAGTGCTTATGAAAATACCCTGGAAGGGGGAAGGGCACAGTTAACAAAAACATTAAATATGCTCATCACTTGTTTAACAGTAAGGTACTCATTTCCTCATTCTCCTTTATGTACTAGAAAAGCCAGGAAACCTGACTGTCTTTACTTCCCTTTGAACTGAAGGGCACAGCACTTTGACTGGTATTTAATATTGTAGGTAAGTCAATGAATAAAAGTATGACTTATCTTAAGGTTAGAAGATTCTTGCTCATCTTCCATTTGAGCAATTTTAGAAAGTACCGTCTCTTCTGATTCTCCATTGGAAAGTTTGCCTTTTTATATACCATCTCCTTTTAAACTGCTAGAAGAAAGCCTAAGATGAGGATTAAATGCACAGGACATACAACTTGAGAGAAATAGAACTTTCATCAGAGTTTAGTCACATGAGAAGTCCAGCCTTCTTTGACCAATGGGGTCCATCAGTCTGAATCGCTTCAGGTCCGAAGTACACTGTGAGCATGAAAAGATGCCATGTTGCTGTCCACATTGATCAAATTCACCAGCAGATGGCCAAATTGGCCTTTCTTGGTGCTTCGCCAACAACTGCTTGTGATGTGACCAAGAAGGTAAGAGTTCTTACAGTCATGAAAAAGAAGAGCAGATTTTGTTTACCCTTCCAAGGCTGGAAAATCCCTCTCATGGTCTGGTAATTCCTTTCCGTTTTATGTAGACATGGAAATCCTCATTGCCTTGCAGTTTTTTGTTTGTAATGCTTGGAATAAAAGGTGGTGGAAAGCATAGAGTAGATCCTCAATTTTTTTAAACAGGGGGTCAGTTCACTGTCCCTTAGTCTATTGGAGGGCTGGACTATAGTTTTAAAAAACTATGAACAAATTCCTATGCACACTGGACGAGTCAGCTGCTAAGCAGGACAGGCAGCTGCGGCTTAAACACCTGACGGGCCAGATAAATGTCCTCGGCCGGCCGCATGTGGCCCATGGACTGTAGTTTGAGGACCCCTGATAGATGATCAATAATTATCTAAAAGGAAGTTCAGTGTGGAACAGGATGAGTATCAAGGGAAGTAATTTGTATCTCTCTTCTGCTACCCCAGCCTTGAGGATTTCTGGCAACCTAGGTGTGAGCTTCCTCTGTTGTGAGTTGCCATTGAATCAGTTATTGCTCTTAGGGACACTGTGTATTCCAGATCCAAACACTGCCCACTCCTTCACCACCCTAACAATTACTTATATGTTTGAGCCCACTGTTAACACCACTGTGTCAAACCATCTCTGAGGGTCTTCCTATATATTTATTTTTACTGACCCTCTACCAAGTGTGATGTCCTTCTCCAGGGACCAGTCCTTCCTGATAACATGTCCACCATGGGTGACGTTGGTGATATTTAAATGCTGGAGGAATAGCTTCCAGCATCACAATGACATGCAAGCCACCACAGTGCAACAAACTGCCATACCATTGGTGGGCTTACCTATAGGTTGAACTTAATGTGTTCATTAAGCCCATTTTGGGGCTAAGTTCAATCATCTCAGCAAACTTTTGCTGCTTTTAATTTGACAACTGAAAAAAAATGTTTTTCTTTCTCTGTCTGAGGATTCCAAAAGGTCTTGTGCTGTATTGCCCAAATCCTACCCACTGAAAACCTTTGAAGCAGAGTTCTGCTCTGATACACATGGAAAAAGATCAGACTCACTCAGCGTCAACTCCAGGGTAAATGGGTATCGGTAGTAATAAGAATCACCATTCAAGAAAAAGCCAGAGCTTTGATGGACATCATTTGACCAAGTCAAACTATTGATGTTTTGTTGTTGTTATTTTGGTCCACTCTTTCAAGAGGTGTTTTGAAAGGAAACTTCATATTTGTATGCTTACGATAATTTCATTTTCAAACAGAACGAATAGCGAGAAAGTTCAGAGATTGGTGGGTGGGGGGAGTTACTGGCAGTATCATTCAGTTTATTTCATTTCCCATTCTCATTACTATCGCTGTCAAAATAATAGGTTCAATTTGTGCTATGTTCTCATTACAACCTGGAATGAGGCATCTGAATTTTAATGCCTCAGAACTTCAAAGAATTGGAGAGCAGCCTGTATTCCTTTGACCTTTTCAATATTCCATGCCAACAGAAATTTAGAAACTCCACCTTTAAAAAACCTGTTTGTAATGATCGCCCACCCCCCAACTCCACCCCGTGCCCCACCCCCAGGTACATATGAAAACTACTTCTCCTTCATTGAGGAGGAGAATTGGAGAAATTCTCCTTCACACAGAGATAAAGCCTGAAACTTATTATTTATGTGCATACCTGTATAAATATAAAATATTGAATATATAGACACTTAAAATATCAATATATTTGGCAAATTTTTGCAATCATATCCTGAAATTTAGAACACATTACCAAAAAATGTAAAGCTCTCCATCACCAAGTTACAGAAACTCTTCCCAGTCTAACCTACACAGCACAAGAATCAGAGTGCGCTTCAGAGTTTGTCTAGGATTACTGTATATACTCGTGCATAAGCCGAGTTTTTTCAGCACATTTTTAATTCAGTTTTTTTGGTAAAACTAGGTACTCAAAAGATCTAGCATCTGGGGTCTTAAAGACTTGAAGATAAACAAGCGGTCATCTAGCTGAGAAACATCTAGCTGAGAAACAACAAAGCCCACATGTTGAAGGGACCAGGCATCAAAGAACAAAAAATCGTATCATTGTGAATAAGGGACAGTAGGAGTGGGGACCCAAAGCCCATCTGTAGGCAACTGGACATCCCCCTACAGAAGGATCGCGGGGAGGAGATGAGCCAGTCAGGGTGCAGTGTAGCAATGATGAAACATACAACTTTCCTCTAGTCCCTAAATACTTCCTCCCTACCACTATCATGATCCCAATTCTACCTTACAAATCCACCTAGACCAGAGGATGTACACTGGTACAGATAGGAACTAGAAACACAGGGAATCCAAGACAGACGAAACCCTCAGGACCTGTGGTGAGAATGGCAATGCCAGGAGGGTGGAGGAAAGGTTGGGGGGGGTAAGGGGGAACATTACAGGGATCTACATATGGCCTCCTCCCTGGGGGACTGACGACAGAGAAGTAGGTGAGGGGAGATGTCAGACAGTGTAAGATATGACAAAATAGTAATAATTTATAAATTATCAAGGGTTCATGAAGGAGGGGGGCAGGCATGAGGAGATGATACCAAGGGCTCAAGTAGAAAAAAAATAATTTCAGAATGATGATGGCAACAAATGTAAAAATGTGCTTGGCACATAGATGGATGGATGGATTGTGATGGTTGTATGAGCCCCCAGTAAAATTATTTAATTAAAAAAAACCAACAAACACACACAAAAACTAGGTGCCTTGGCTGATATTCAGGTTGGCTTATACTCAAGTATATTTCACTCCTATTCTCTGGAGTGCTTTTTAAAATATAAATATTGGTGATTTACAGAAAGAACTCCATTTGACTATACTAGAATGGGTCTTAGAAAAAGTAAGAGCTAATATTAATTACAATTACTCAAAATGTATCATTGCCAATCCATAGTCTCAGAAATTGACTTGTAGTAATGTACTCTTTTCTCCTTACAACGCAAGGTGCTAACAATGTCTATAATGCATAGGTAAGAAAACTGATACACAGACAGGTTCATCTACTACTCAGGGCCCCACAGATAGGGTGATGGAATCAGAAATAAATAATGTGGGGGGAAAAAAGGAACAACTAAAAATGTCCTTAGTAAATAGCATAAGGCTTGATTACATCCTTGATTAACACTAAGAAACTTTAAAATGCTTGTGGCAGTTACATAATCTACTGTCAACTTGAGGGAAGGGGTGGAGTCTAGCCTGTCAATCAGATCACAGCTTGATAATCTCATTTTGGAGACCCAACATAGACACATAGCTCTGGAGCTCTGTGGTAGTTACATAATCTTGTGTCAGTTTGAGGATTCAGAGTGACGGGGTGGAATTTAGGCTGTCAATCAGGTCATAGCCAAGGAGGCCTCTGTGGCCATGGCCTTCTCCTGAGGATGCTGGGAACTCCTGTATTCCTCGTTGGAGGTGGAGACATTCCCTCTCCACTCACTCCCTGAGAGTCACTCTACTGAAAAGACACATGGTGCTACATTGATAGAGCCCCTGCTTTGGGAGCTGAAGGAGCCACATGGAGACCCATGCCAGCACTGAGATACTTCTACCACCACTGGATCCACAAGACTTTGTGCCCACTGGCCTGTGATCTTCCTGCATTCACCATCATTGCATGTGTTTCGTGAGCCTGAAGAGGACTTTATAGATTGGTATCGGACATAAGGTCTAATATTAGATTTATGGACTTGATTTGGACTGGGATGTTTTCTCAATATTTAATTGCTCTTGTATATAAAGCTTTTTCTTATACATATGAGTGTCTATGAATTTGTTTCTCTGGTCTACCCAGACTAACACACTGTGAAATTGGAAGCTAATGGATTTTTTCTATAAATTTTGCAAGACTCTGCACAGTTAAAGTTAATACCATAAGATACTACTGACACTATTACAGTGTACAATTATTTTATCATACCAGTACAATAAGACTGTATACTAGACACCACAATAAAAAGGAGAGAAATCAGGTTAATTGCCCTTTACCCTCTTGATAATTTGGTAGATCTTGACCCTCCTAAGGATATATTACAGGCAGGTTTGTCATATAACTCCAGTGGTAGCAAGTTCACAACCAAGGCTAGCTTTATTGTTTGTATTATTTGTAGTTAGGTGCTATCGAGTTAGTTCTACCTCAACCTGGCCCTTTGTACAACAGCGCTGCTCGTCCCGTGCCTTCTTCACAACTTTTGGTAATTTTGAGGCCACTGCTGCAGCCACTGCGTCCACTCATCTCTTTGAGGGCTTTCCTCTTTTTCATGGGCCCTTTCCATTGTCAAGCATGTTGTCCTTCTCAAGGGACTGACACCTCCTGATAACATGCCCAGAAGACGTGACATGAAGTCTCACCATCTTAACTTGGAAGGAGCACTCTGGCTGCTCATCTTCTAAGCCATATGTTTGTTGTCTCACAGGATGTGGTAGATTCTATATTCCATCTCCTTCTTCCACACCATAGTTCAGGAGGATCGGTTCTTCTTTGGTCTTCCTTATTCTTTGTCCACATGTATTTCTTTTCACGCATATGAGATAATTGAAAATCTCACGGTTCAGATTTAAGACATCTTCATCCTCATCAAAAGAGTGACATTTTTGCTTTTTAACACATTCAAGAGATTATCCTTTTATTTCCTATTCCATCTCCCATTGGTGTTTATTGTTGATCCAGGTAGAATCAAATCCTTGACAACTTCAGACTTTGCTTATTGTGATGTTACTTATTGGCCCACCTAAGAGTATTTAAAATTTCTTTATATTGATGTATAACAATGCTGAAGATCTTTGATCTTAATTAGTCAGTGCATCAAGTCCTAATATTATTATTACTACTTTTACATTCCCAATTGATCATATGTAGTATTTTGGACAAACATTGCCCAACAGCACAGTAAAACAACAAAACATCTTAGCGCCTCTTCTTTTTGAGTAAGACTAAATATTTGTAATCATCCAATTAGCTGTACTTTATGCATTCAATTATAAAATGTCCAGATCGTACATTACATATTGAAAATAGATGGGTAGCGGTTCTTGGAGGGGCAGTTTATGTGTGTCTAATTGGTTTAAGTGCTTCCGTATTTACTTATAAATACAAGCATATTGTTTCTATTGGTAAAATTTATTCAACCCGAAGTCGTAGACATTGAATAATCCTTCAGTACCATAACCTTTCAGTACCTCAGTCCTTCAGTACCACTTGGTTATAGGTTATTTAATTAAAAGTTTAAACTAAATTGAACTTTCTTTTCCACATTACCTAATGCACACATGCATACTCTACAGACACCTAAAACAGAATTCCAAATTTTAATACAGATTTTAAAGACTATAATTTCCTGTATCTTTTTTTGTAGAGTTTGAGGGCTTAATTGGTATGTTATGGCTGCGCTTATCAGAAAGCATTGAAAAGTGTTAATTACTTTGTACTTTGGTTAGTTATGAATGCATGCAAAATTTAACTTTTTCCCTGGAAGCAAATGAAGTCCACATTTATTATGTTACATAAAAGTTACAGAATGATTTAAAATAATTAAGCCAAAGGCAGTCATACTCCAAATTTCAAACACTTGTACAGTGCATTAAATGAATATTGGAAAACTCCACACAACCAGAAAGTCATTTTCATGAGAAGAAATTTTTGGTATGGTTCTCTCCATAGTCTCTGTAACTCCCAACAAATGATAATGGGGGAGCATGCAAGTAAGGTGCAGAGGACTCTTAACTCTTGGGGATTGGCTAGTTTTGCCCTTTTGCTGAGTGTAAAGTATGCCATCTCAGAAGCAGGAATGGGAATTTCACAACCATCAAGAAAGAACAGCCAAAGCACCCAAACATGAGTCAAAGCCATGGGCAACCCAGTCCATGGAACAGGTAAATTTGAGTGCAAATTTGGGGCAAAAGGCTGGTTTGAAAAGTGGGGCAATATGGCAATTAGGTTTTATGTCCACTTGAATTTGTGTGAGTGTGTAGAGGTAGAGTCTAACCTATCAATCAACCCTTGGGGGTGTGGCCTTTTATAAGAGAGACACTGGAAACTGCTTCTCCCTTTCTCTCTGCTCCTTCACCTTCCTACTTCCTGGGACTTTGTGCCTGGCTCCAGGGGTGGCCCATGTGGGATACCTGAAAGCTGTGGATACCCTGCCCTCTTTCCACTGACCTTGGATCCATGAGACTCTACACCCACTATCCTGAGATCTCCCTGCTTCCTGCTTTACCTTTGGATGTCATCAGCCACAGCTAAGTGAGTCTGAAGAGGGCCTCAACTAGCAGTGGACGCATGGACTTGAGTTAGACTGGGCTGGGATACCTTTTAGAGATGAAAGTAAGTTTGATATAAAGTTCTTCCTTAAACAGACATGGATGAGTGTCACTAGTTTTGTTTCTCCAGACAACCTAGCCTAATTCAAGTACCCTTTGAAAATGTATCAGTGAAAAAAAAAGAGAGAGAGAGAGAGAGCTTGGTAACACTTGCTTGAGCAAGGAACAAACCAAAGGATCTTGAGTATAAAAGACCGAGGATTATTCTAGCATTTGAGAAGAGATGCTGCTGTGGACAAAAGGCCTGTATCTTTTATGGTTTCTGAACCTGCCATATGGCAACCTATTCATTTCCCTTATAAACCCTCATAAGCATGAGTATTGCCTTTGAAGAGAGAGCAGAGTCTTTGGGAGGAAGGGTTGGTGTCGAAAGAGTAAAGGAAGCTGGAGGGGGGTGGAAACATGCCTGACCTCTTCCTGGCAGTCAATCTTGGGCTGGTGTGGAGTAGAATTCTCCTTCCCCCTCGTAGCCAGGAGAGGCTCGATGTGCCTTCCACACCATTTCTTCAGAGGGAGAAGAAATTAAAAGAAAAATTTTGCATGTTTCCAAATTATTGACCGGAGAATTTTTTTTTTCTGTAACTTTTCACCTATAATAATGAAAAGTAAAATAAAGATTCTGGAAGTAAATGAAACATAAGCATCGAAATCCCTATTTCCAACAATTGTCTTGTATCCCAGATTCCATGACCACATCCAGGTCCTGGCCCTCCTTGGTTCGGTGTTGGACTGCCAATCACAAGGTCAGTCATTGGACCCATCAGGTACTACTCAGGAGAGGTTGGGCCTTTCTACTTCTATCAAGATTGACGGTTTCGGGAACCCACAGTGGCAGGTCTCTTCTGTCTTATGTGTTCACCATGAGTCCGAATTGACTCAGCGGCAATAAGAGTACACGAGTCCAACAGAATGTCCTTTTGCAAGAATCTCTGTGAGTGAAGATATCCACTGCTAACGAGCTCATTGTTACCTGATGTAGTGTAATCTTATAGTGCACCCAACTTCCATATTTTCCAAATGTTCTTTGTGCTTCATTTGACTCAACCACACATTTGATTGATGCACTTAATCCATTAATCATTTCAATAAGGGTTGAGTGCTCGGCGGATCTCTGAAAGATTGAAAGTTTGAACCCGCCCATTGCCTATGAAGAAGAAAGACTTGGTGGCCTGTTCCTGAAAAGATAACAGCCTAGAAAACTCTCTGGGGTATTTCTAGTCTGCCCCACAGGGTCATAACAAATCAGAATAGACTTGATGCCACCCAGCAACAATGATGGTAATGATCTAGCCAGCATCGTTTTTATTTTGTTTTGTTTTTAATGTTCTGGGATGACTGTAATGTCACAAAAGGCAACAATTCCCTACCCTGCTATGACTCTAGGGAAGGAGGCAAACTGTATGCGCTTAAGCAGTGATAGCTGGTAAGAGAATCATGAAACATACATTGGGATGTTGTATGATAGGGATACAAGACTTGACAACACAAAGCCTATGACATATAATAGATGTAAGACCTTATGTTCACTCCCCTGGTCAAGCACTACAAGAATGATGTCAACCAGCACATGAAGAAGACCTGACTCAATTACTGCTTCAGAATTATTACTTAACAACATAAACAATGATGTCAAGGTTGTCAGAATGATAGTTACATAATCTGTCTGTGATAGGTATATCATCTGTTGTGAATTTGAGACTTAAGAGTGAAGGGGTGGAGTTCAGTCTGTCAATCAGGTCACAGCTTTAGGACCTCATTTGGAGCCACTAAGGAGACAAATAGCTCACTGGAAGCGGGACACATGCTCACTCCCTGGAAGACTCTCTCCCGACAAGACACATGGAGCTATGCTGATGGCAGCCAGAGTTCTGGAACTGGAGGAGCCACATGGAGACCCATGCCAGCGGTGAGAAGCTTCCACTGCAACTGGATCGCCAAGACTTTGCACCCACTGGCCTGTGATCTCGCTGCATTCAGCGTCATTGCAGGTGTTTCCTAAGTCTGAACAAGACTACACAATGGTCTCAGACATATGGGCTAATATCAGACTTATGGACTTGATCTAGACTGGGATGGGATGTTTTCTCAATATTCAGTTGCTCTTGTATGTAAAGCTCTTTCTTGTACACATATGACACTCCCTGGATTTGTTGTTTCTCTAGTCATCCAGACTAACAGAGTGGTAGAGGTGGGAATGGTGAAGAGAACAGTTTTCTGTGGGGAAAAAATGATCGGATCCACATCCTTCGCCACATGGCAGCCCTCTAGATATGTCAAACACACAGCTCAGTCCTTGGGGTCATCTTCTTTCCAAATCTAGCTGTCTGGTTCCAAAAAGTAGTTCTTGATATAAATTACTTTCTCCTTTTCTCATCTTATTTATTTGATTTTTAACTATATATGTATATATATATAATCAGAAATAAGAGATACAACACTGAAACTGAACCTGAAAAACTCAGAATGATATTTGAAAGATAGAGAATACAGAAATTTCTGTTTAGAGTATACAGAAATACTAAACAAAAATGAGTATGCCTTATATCTAACCACATGCTTGCTATCTCAGTGGAGTTCTTAAGAATTGTTCTTTACATTTCAGCAGGTCCAACATGGCTTCTATCTTGCCTGGAAATGCTTTTTAAAATTATTTTTCTCTTGTAATAGTTCATTTTTCAACTCATAGCTTTATTTTATTTGCCCTCATCAAGTTAAAACATATGTAACCTAAGTTGGAATATATTTATATATACATATAACAGTTTTATTGGCATGTCATCCGCATTCCATACCTTTCAATGATTTAAACATTTAAAAAGATTTGTGCAATCACTACCACAGGCAATTTTAGAATCGTTTCATAGTTCTCATACATATTATTATTAGCTCCTCATTTCATCCAATTTCCATAATCCTGAGAAACTACTTATTAGTTGTGTTAAACTATCTCATTAGTTTATTGTCTCTACAGATTTCATGTAAGGAAAAGCATAAAACCGGCCCAACAACAACAATAAAACAAAAAGACAGAAATACCACAATCCAAAAGAAAGCAGAAAATCATGAACACTAAAACAAATTTAAAATGATGTAAAAGCTAGAACAAATGACGAGTTACTAAATGTTAGCCGGACTACAACAGCATGAATCAACTCTCTCAACTTTCATGTCTAGTCAAGCGTCATGGCCGTTTTGTCAATCTAACAGTGAAAATCCTAAATGTCATCCAGTTCAAGCCAAACTCAGTGCCATTAGGTTGACTCCAACTTCCATGAACTGAGGTAGTTAGTTTATTGCGCCAACCTGGCCGATAAACACATGTGGGGTTAATTGAAGGGTAGAGAGATAAATGGCTCGGTGAGCCTTGCCTTTCTAGTTCTCAGGTCTCTTGCTTTCTGATGGTCAGACCAGGGTGCAGCTGCCTTAGCCAGGTCCCTGCTTCAACTGACGACTCACTTCCTGCAAGACATACCCGAGTAGAAGCCGCATGGACCTACCCTGATGCAGCCATGGGTGCTGGAGCAGCCGTGTGGAGACCCCTGCCAGCACTGAGATGCTTACACGTTCACTGATTTGGCTTTCCTCCTGCAGTCGGCATCATAGTGTGTGTTTTGTGAGATGGAGGATTTTGTGGATTGATGTTGGACATATGGATTAATGTTGGACTTGTGGG
>NW_022106189.1:27331776-27378599 GCF_000313985.2 Echinops telfairi
TATTTTGACCGTTAAACTGATTTTCTAAATCATGGTATCAAGGAGAACAATACATAGGTATGTACATTGTTATGTTTTGGAATCTGGCTGATACAAAATTGGGCTCTCATTTGTGAACTCCTTGTGAAAGTATTACTATGTTTTTTCTAGTAGCCTTTTTAATAGAAGTCTGGAAGTTATTATGATGTAAATATAGGTTGTAGAATCAATACATGTGTCTTATAGAAAATGTGGTCCCTGCCAATATTACCTCTAACAAGTTGGTTTACCTGAAAACACATTCCCCCAACCCTTGATTGATAAAATACATGCAAATACACACACGTACCTCAAATAGTCTAGTATTCACATCTTTACTCGGAGCCTGAGCTTCTCCATGTATTAGCTAATATAGCTGTTAGGCAAAAGTCTTGAGATTATACAAAACTTGTAGCATCTGTGATTTGAGAATACAAATATTTTCTCAAATGAGTGCTATCAATTAATAATCTATCACTGGTATTACTGGTAGCACAGTAGGTTAAACATTGGACTACTTACCCCAAGGTTGGTGGTTCAAACCCAGTAGCAGGGAAATAAGGTGAGGCTGTATTCTCCTGTAAAGATTTGCAGTCTCTGGAATTTCAGGGAGCCCTTCTACTCGGTCCTGTAGGGTCGCTATGGGACAGAATTGACTTGATGGCAGTGAGCTGGATCTAATTAGGCACTCTCTTTTCTCATTCGGACTCTTACCTCTAAGGCATCACTTTGTAGAAAGAGAGCACATACAGGTTTGCACCAAATTAGGGCGGAAGTGGGACTTCGCAGAGGGAGGCAGCTTGAGTGCTTTTGGAATAACACCAACCAGGGAAGGCATGTCGTGTTCATGTACATGCTGCCTTTTCATCCTCAAGGCCAAATGTTTTCTCGTCGGATGCTCTGCAGCTACCACTGTGATCGATTCCAACAGCGATGGCTTGTTTTAGATCTAGAGGCCACTTCATGTGCCAGGAAGATAGATGTACTAGAAATGCAAGGTACCAAGAGTGTTTCATCATAATGATTAAAGTATTGGCAACTAGGAGCTGTATCAAAAGATGAGAGGAATTAGGAGGAGTTAGCATTGCACAATGTTCCTAAATGACTGCGTAACCTCCTTCCAGGACGTGATGACTTACAACACCGAATGAGATCATTGCTCCTTTGTTCACCCTCCCACCTCTGTCTGGAAATCCTTGAGTGGCACAAGTCCTGGAAGTCTGCTTCTAGAAAGATCACCGTCAAGAAGCCACAGGCCCCTGCTCGACTCTGTGCAATGCAGGGTCACCAGGTGTTAGAATCGATGAGTGTCCAATGGACATGGTTTTCAATGGCAAAGCACCAAAAGCCCTTACATCTCCCAAAGAAGGAGAAGGCATCGATAACTTACTTTATAAATAGAAGACAAAGAAATGGACACATGGAATCACAGGGAATCCTCTTACGTCATGACTTTTTTCCTAGTTCAATGCCCAAGTGGTTCTACTGCATCCATATCCAAGAGATGAATGGATTTATTGCTGAATGTCCTGTATTTATGATTCTCTAGGATCTCTGAAATTCTAGCCACGGGGAGGCCTTTTTGCTCTGGAAGGCATAGGAAGAAACTGTCAGAATACTTCTGAGCACTGCATTACAGTCAGAATCTGCAGGAGTAGCTGTCAACAAGGCCCAGGCACTGCAGGAACTCTGCCCTAAAGTTTATCCAAACATTATCTCAAATCTTGTTTTCATGGAACTGAGAAAGGAGAGTCGATCACTTGTGAATGCACAGTTGTAAATATCCCTTTGCATAAGCACATTAATGATCAAATATTAGGTTACCCTTTTGTGACATTTCCCGAGCTTTAATTTTTATTTAATTGAAAGAATGTTAGAACTGCTGTAACATTTAGAAGCATGGCTCTGGGAAGGCCATGAGCTCTATCTCCTTAAGTACATATTTATCCAGCAGGCTAACATTTTAAGAGACAACCATGCCAGCTGTTAACGAGATTTTGCAGGTTTAATGTTGACACCATGAAAATATTAAATTAGGCTGTATCAATTGTTGACATGAGTGATAATTAGCAAAATACGAAACAAACTGATTGTGCTATTTCAATTTTAAAAGATTTACACCAACATAAAATTGAACTATTTTCTTTCTGATTTCCCTAGGTTCTCGACAATATAGAATTTATCTTTTCAAAACTAAAAACAACCAAAAACATAACCAAAGCTGATAGTTTTCAGAATCTTCTCTCTCTCTCTCTCTTTCTCTTTGAATGATGGATCACTGTGGGGAGATTTGAAACTCTGAGTCAGTAGTTTTGATCCCTTATTGTCTTCCAGTCATATCCCTTATTGTCTTCCATTCCTTGCAGTATCTAAGACCTTATTAAGATCTGGCCTGAATATTTCATTTTGGTCTTAAGTGGGTTGACCAGGCACACTGTAATTCTACCAACTTGAATTAAATTGCCTAACGTTTTGGTGAAAGATTTAAAATAGTTTAATCCTTTTGCAAATCCTTAAGGCAGCTATCAATATTTGACCCTATAGAATGTAGTCGAAATAGCCTTTTGTGTTTCCAAGAGTGTAAATTTTTATTACGGTAAAAAGTTTCTTCTTTTTCCCACAAAGTGGCAGGTAGGTTTAAACCATAACCTTGTAGCTAGCAGCTCAGTGTATAGCCCATTATGCCATGAGCGCATACAAAAATCATCACTGACATAATATACACTTAATAATATCCTAACAAAGTGCTCACTTTTCTACTGTAAATGACCATATATGTTTAAATGACAGTGAAGTGTTTTGTGCATTTTCTATGTACCATATGTTCTTGAACCATTTGAAAGAACTCCTAGAGAATAAATAGAACATTGGTAAATACAACTAGGTTTCTAGATTTTAGTGTTAAAAAGGACATTTATATTGGATGGTCTAATGCACTCAGCATGACTTTCTTGTTAGTTCTGCTGCTTGTTCGCTTAATTATTGAGAATGTTTCCAAGAGACCACATTTGTATTACTATTTTCCACACAAGATGGAAGAGTCTTCCTCTAGCCCAAATGAAATTTCACAATAATGCATGTCTTTTAAAAATGCAAGCATATACGGAGCCCAACCCTTCAAGTCAAGAAGGAAACAAAAAAGAATGAAATCCCTGGGATTCAAAGATTGTGGACTGCCACACAAAATCTAGATGCATATATGCTACTAGACATGCTTTAGATTACTCTGTTTCAAACAACACGGTCACTTAGCATGCTCTTTCCCCTGCACTTGTTACTTTAATGATTTAGTGTCACAGGCATTTATACACTCACATCATGATATACATGCATTGAACATGCTATATAATGTAATGTGATATGATTTCCATGTGCATGTATTGGTATATTCATGTTGATACATAGAAGATGAGATATCGTCATCTATAATCTCACTCACTGCCATCAAGTTGATGCTGACTCTTAGTGACCCAATAGGACAGGGTAAATGCTCCTGTAAATTTCTGAGACTATAACTATTTACAGATGTAGAAAACTCCATCTTTCTCCAGAGTAGCGACTAGTGGTTTGGAACTGCTGACCATATGGCTAGCTGCCCAATTCGTAAGTACTATGCCACCATGGCTTCCATAAACATAATAATTTGACTCCAATTGTGTACTCTGTCCCAGATCCAGATTGAGAACAATGCTGGCCACACTGTAATCCTCAACAAATATTTATTAAATTAATGCATTTTGTGGGAAGAGAATGAAAAAAAAATTATTTTCTCAAGGACAGGCAATAGAGACCAGGCAAGTTTTTAAATGTCTTATCCTGAATCTTGGTTATTGCCAGTGACACGTCTGCAGCACCATCACCAAATCTCATTGTCTGTATTCTAAGCCACAGGTCAGAATTGCTTTTCTTTCATCTGCTCTCATCCTCAGTGGGGTGAAGACACTGTCAAAGGCAGTTCAGAAGGAAGGAAAAAATAGCCTGGTGAGGTTGTGAATAAAATTTGTCTCATTCATGTGATCTCTTTTATTAAAAAGGTCTCCCAAGCTTGGACCCATGAGCTTGGCTTAATTAAAATTATTTGCTTTTAGCTTAGACTGTGAATTGCCCCTTCTCACTCTGAGGGGGAATCTACTACTCACAGCAGGAGCTGAAATCTAGGGGCTCTGTCTTCTCTACAATGCTTTCCTTTGTCCACACATGAATTATTTTAATTAAAATAACTTAGTGACCTTTGTCTTGCTTTCTGGGCTACAAGAACTTCATCTAAATGTTAGGTTTGCCCTGGGATAGTTAGAAATACTGCACAGAGACACACGCACCACCTTCTATCCCCTAGAGTATTTTTTTAACTTGCAATTAGATCTACAATTTAAGATGACTGGATATTTTGATAGATGATTTTGATTGACACATACTAAGTCTATAAACAAGTTCAATGCCTATACAAACAAGGAGAACAATAATGATCTCCTAGCTTTTCAATCTTTTGTCATAGGATTCAAAATGTACCTGTTAAATGAAGAAGCAATAGACAATGTAAAAACCAGTAAGTCAGATCATCTGAAATCATTATAACACAGCAAAAAGGCTTTTAAAAAAATCATTTTATCAGAGGCTCATACAACTCTTATCACAATTCATGCATCCATCCATTATGTCAAGCACATTTGTACATTTGTTGCCATCATCATTCTCAAAACATTTTCTTTCTACTTGAGCCTTTGGTATCAGCTCCTCATTTTCCCCCTCCCTCCCCACCCCATTGCTCAGGAACCCTTGATCATTTATAAATTATTACTTTGTCTTGCCTTACACTGGCCGACATCTGCCTTCAACCACCTCTTTGTAAAACACACTATTTTTCAGATACAAGTACTGTGGTATCATACTGATTAAGAGCTCAGCTCCTCACCAAGAGGTTGCCAGTTTGAATCCCCCAGCTCCTCCATAGCAGAAACATGGGTCAGTCTGCTTCTGGAAAAATGGCAACCCAAACCACGCCTGCTGCCTTTGAGTTGGTCACATCTCAGAAAGAGGCTACTTAGGGTTTGGGAAACACAATCTTTCTCCCAAGGAGCAGCTGGTGGGTTTGAACTGCAGACCTTATAGTTAGCAGCCCAATTCATGCTCTACAACACTGAAAGGGTTTCTTCTGCAAATAGTATAGCCTTGCAGTTCTACTCTGTCTTACAAGGTCCCTTATGGTTGGGATCCACTGGAAATTGGTGGGTTTCATTTTTTTGTTTTCCATTTAAAAATAAAGCCTTTTTATTAACAGAAGAGCTATCATGATTGCTCAAACAATCAAGAGTTTAACTAGATTTATTGAAGACATATACCTAACCGTCATTCAAAGCCATAGGCCAGGCCAGCCTATGTGCTTATTTTAGCATCGTTCAGTGAATGAAACAGACTCCTATATTCTTAGGAAAAAGTAGGTCAGTAATCATAAAATCACATGTAGAACAAATTTATATTTATGGTAAGCTTGTGAAAAAAAATCAAATGCTGGAGAACAATAACCCAACCTAAGCTAGGGAGACTGCGTGGTACCACAGGGAAGGTTTCCTGGGAAAGCATCATGAAACCAAAGGCAGACTCGCTGTGTCAAGAAAACAGAGGTGGAGAATACTCTAAGCCTATGCAATGTCTATGCCGTGGCCTCTTTGAAGAATGATGACCAGCAAGAAGAGAAGCAAAAATTGAGCCCAGAGACAATGTGGCCCATAGACACAGGTTACTATGGACAAATGAAAGATGTCCCTGACCCAAGCCATGCTATTTTCGATCTCCTCAAACACATGTGAAAATGGGACGTTGAATAAGGAAGACAAGAGGCATAGATGCATTGCATTATGGTGTTGACAAAGAATATTGAAAATACCATAAACTGCTGAGAAAACCCCAAGAAGGACAGCCAGAATGCTTCTTAGAGAAAAGCATAGTGAGACGTGGCCTCGTGCACTTTGAATATGTTGTCAGGAGAGATCAATCCCTGGAGAAGAACAATCATGGTTGGTGAATGAGAGGAACAGAGAAAGAGAGGAAGGCTCTGGACCTGATGACCCAGTGCATTGACACAGCGGCTACAACGATGAGATCAAGCAGAACAGTTACAAGGATGGCCCAGGACAGAGCAGGGTTTCACTCTGTGTACAAGGGATTGCCATGAGTCACAATGACTAGATGGCACTTAGCAAGGACAACATAGCTCTGTGAAAGGCTTCAAGATAGCAAAACATTAGGTGATCATTGTTTTTATTTTCCTTAATTTGGTCTCTGAGTGCAATATTGTACTAAAAGAGGACAAGGATGGTAGTGAGGCCAGTGGAGGTAAGGTTACAGCGAGAAGCCACCTGACAGCAATTTGGACCCAGCTTTTAAAGACAAGCTGAAAAAGGGAAAGCGAAGGACGCAGAGGGATTTTCACATTTGCAAGCACTCGGCTATGATGACAACTTTATGGGTATTCAAATTTGTATCACAATCAAAACCAAACTCACGGCCACCAAGTTGATATTGACTCATCGTGACCCATCGGACAGGGTAGAACTGGCCCTGTGAGTTTTTGAGACTTTGTGTGGAAGTAGGAAACCTCACTTTTCTTTCTTAGAGGAAGTAGCTGGTGGTATCAAACTGCTGACTTTGCAGTTGGCAGCTCAGCACATAACCACTATGTGAACCTAGGCAGTGGTACTCAACCTTCCTCCTGCTATGACCCTTTAAGGCAGTTCCTCATGTGGTGGTGACCCCCCAACCATAAAATTATTTTTGTTGCACCTTCATAGCTATAATTTTGCTACTGGTATGAATCAGGTGACCCCTGTGAAAGGGTTGTTTGACCCCCAAAAGGGTTGTGACTCACATGTTGAGAACCGCTGTCCTAGAGACTCCTACATTTATGTACATATGCATACAGATTTGCACACATATATATACTCAGCATTGGTCAGCAGTAGATATGAAGGATCTTTACTGCAGACTAAATTTTGAACCATCAACTTAGAATTAATATTCTTAATAAAAAGTATACAAAAGACTGTCTGGGGCAAAGTGCAAAATAAGCAGATGCAGATTTAAACCCTGAGGGACTTCAGTGTTGAACTATAGGATAGAGGTGTGGAAACTATTTGAGGAGACTGGGAACTAGCAGGTAGAAGGGTGGAAGGGAACGAGCCCTTGGGCAAATGACATCATGGAAATCAAAGACAAGGAGTGCTAATAAAATGAAACAAATATAGGTCAGGATGCTTCAGGCTAGAGATGTGGATGGGCATCACAATATTATCTTCACTTTATAAGAGAGTAGTAGGGATTCAAAAAGATTAAGCTACATGTCAAAAATGACAGTGTCAGTGTGAAGATTTCAAGGCAACATTTTTGTTAACTTGAAATATTCATCTCACTGAATCATTAATGATTTCACTACTAATACAGAAGACCTGCACACATGTGTTTGTGCCGACAGAATCAGATAATTCGAGTCCAGCCTCTGAAACATGATCAGAGAGTTGCCAACGGATTCTTGCTAGGAAACAGGAAGTTTTCACCTCCCCTGAATTTGCAAGCTTCTCTTCTCTGATCTGAAATTCTTTTGGTATTTCTTATGGAAATTCAAAGGTCTTGGCTCTGAAATATTTTTGGGGACTTCAACCCCATGAGATAAATTAAGGGGTTTATTGAATACAAACATGAAATCACTGTGTGAGAGTATCGCTAATCTTTACACCAATGAGTCAACTCCAATTCATGGCCAACTTTGAGGACAGAGCACAGTTGCTTTGTAGGTTTTTGATGATTGAAAATCTTCACACAAGCAGACAGCCTTTTCTTTCCTCCAGCATTAACAATATGATACTTAACGTGCTTCCAAGACTCCTCGGAGAAGAGTATTTGAGTAGAAAAATTGTGAATGATGACAATAGATGTCTACAGAAAAGAGCATCTCATTAGTGCCCTCTTCAACTATTCAACATAAGAAGCCACCTCTTCACGTTCTTCCATTCCATTATCCAAGTCCATTTCCCTTCTTCAAACCCATTTTTTTTTAGTTCGTATTTTTCCCTTACTGTCACCATCTAGAGCAGGGGTTCTCAACCTTCCTCACACCGTGACCCTCTAATACAGGACCTCATGTTGTCATGATCCCCAACTGTAAAATTATTTTTGTTGCTACTTCATAACTAATTTTGCTACTGTTATGAATTGTAAAGTAAATATCTGATGTGCAGGATGTATTTTCATTGTTACAAATTGAACATAAGTAAAGCATAGTGATTAATCACAAAAACCATATGTAATTATATGTTGTGACATATTTATTTATTTATTTATTTATTTCTAATGACAAATCAATGAAATTTTGTCCTGAAGCATGGTGTAGCATTGGTAACAGTCTTCATGCCAGGTACGCTTCTGTGGGCATACCTGCATGTTGGCGGACCCACCTGGAGACGGATAGAGGAGCGGTGTCTCAGGCTCTAAGAGCATCACACTTAAATAGGTGTTTTCTGATGGTCTTAGGCAACCCCTATGGAATGGTCGTTCATCCCCAAAAGGGGTCGAGACCCACCGGTTGAGAACCACTGACCTAGAGGGAAGTCTACTTGCTATTACCACTCAATAAGTAATTGTTGAAGGAACAGCGAAATGTATCATTAACACAAAGTCACGACAGGTGAGATTTAAGAATGGTCGATTGGTGTATGAAGTTCCCAGGGCTGGAATGCTAATCTAACTAGAATAGCTGTAGTGTGTCAGAGGGTTACCTGCATGTTTCAGATTGTTGCTGTTGCTGTTGCTGTTGTTGTTGTTGTTGGGTGGCATCAAGTCAGTTCTGACTCAACGCCCACACACCAGAACACTGCGCGTCTTGTGCCATCCTCAAAATTCTCGCTATGTTTGAGTGCATTGTTGCAGCGACTGTGTCCGTTCATTTTACTCCAAGTGTCTCTTTGTATTGTTTTGCCCTTTGCTGCCCTTCTACTTGACTCAGCATGATGTCTTTTCTCAGGGACTGGTCTCTCCTGGTAAACGCGTTCACTAGACAAGTCTCCACATCTTCTTCTGCTGACCATTCGACCTCTATTTCTTCCAAGATACATGCGTTTGTTCTTCTGATTATTCATGATATGTCCAATATTCTTCACCAACACTATCATTCAAATGCATTAAATTTTCTTAGATCTTCCTTGCATCCAAATTCCACTAGCAAATGAGGTGATTGAAAATACCATGACTGGAGTGAGACTCACTTCAATCCTCAAAGTGACCTCCTTGCTCTTCAACATGTTAAAAAGGTCACGTGCAGCAGATTGACCCAATGCAACGTCTCTTTTTAGCTCTTGACTACTGCTTTCTTGAGTGTTGATTGTGGGTCCAAGCAAGAAGAAATCCTTGACAACTTCAACCTTTTCTCCTTTAATCCTGATCCTACTTATTCCAGTAGTGAATATTTGGGTTTTCTTTACAAGGAGTTGGAATCCATCCGGTAGCTTGTAACCCTCAATCTTAATCAGCAAGTGCTTCAAGTCCTCATTTACAGCAAGCAAGTTTATATCATCTGCATATTGCACTTTGTTAATAAGACTTCTTCTAAACCTGATGCCAAGTCCATATAGTTTAGTTTCACGAATTATTTGCTCAAGATACAGACTGAATAAGGACGGTGAAAAGATATAACCCTGATGCATAGCTTCCCATCTGTTATAACTGTAGTATTCTCTTGTGCTCTTCAAATCACTGCTTTATGAACAGATTCCACAGGACCACAATGAAGTATTCTGGAATGCCCATTATCTTCAGTGCTATCTATTGTGATGTACCTAGTTCAAAATCTTTGCTTGATCTAGTAGTCTTTGCTTTCAGCCAAGATTCACCTGACATCAGCAATAATATTCCCAGTTCCACATCCTTTGAAGAAGGCGGCTTGCCTTTCTGGCAGCTCCCTATCAAAGTATTGTTATAACTGCTGTTGAATGATCTTCAGCAACACTTAACTTGCCTGTGATGTTAATTCTATTTTTGGGTAATTTTAGCATTTTGTTGGGATGAGCACAAATATAGATCTCTTCCAATCAGTTGTCCAGGTAGCTGGCTTTCAAATTTTTTGGCATAGTCAAGAGAGTTTATCAGGGAGAAAGAGGAGAAAACTGTCGCTCTTCATTTGGAATGTGATCCAAATTGAATGACATAGGTACTTGAGACATACCATGTTTTTAACAGGAATCATGTCAGCTTCTATGTTTGCTGCCAACCATGCCATCTTCTCACCTGCCTATCTCTGCCATCAGGAATTTCTTAAGCATATTATGTAATTTTTTACCATAATATATGTATTTTTAATTCCTCTAGAACTTAAAGAAAAAGCGCTATGTGGAGGAAGGTGTAGTTGGCAAATAAATGTGCAGTCTGCTATTCATTGTTCATCAAAATATGGTAGTTACCCTACAGACTCGAAAGTCAATCAATGACAAGTAATGATAAGAGTTAAGAGAAGTAGCCTTGAGATGATGTATCTTTTTCATCCCCCTCTTATAAATAATACATATTTCATTGCACTTCCTAAGCTATGAGAATCTTCCATTTTAACACATCTTATTTTCTACCTGCCTACTATTTTAGAATATTTTATTTATATCAGGCTATAGATCCAGGTAATTGAACTTTGATTTCACTAAAAATTCATTGAATTAGAACCTCTAAGGAAAAAGTCCAAGGAATCTGAAATGTTTTGTACAAACACACGATGCGACATTGAGGACAGTATGCATTTTATTTGGACACTTAATATGAGACTTTGTAAATCATAGTCCCATGTAAGTGTGTAGATTATTCTGTGAACTTTTCAGGCATTTTTGTGATTTCTAGATGCACAGGGAGTAAAGTAGGTGCAAGTTAAAGGTGTACTTTGTTTGACTTGCAATACATCATTAATATCGTGCAGTACAAAAAGGGAACTGGTAGTTAATATTCGAATGGTCTTGTCTGTGGTCACAATAACCATTTCTGTCATTGTAGGCAAGCCTTAGTGCCTAGCCCAGGGCTAATATGCAAAACCATCAGGTTTTTTTTTTTCTCCTTCCTTTGTAAAGCACTCTCATCTCATAAATAGAAATTGAGAGGCCTACCTCGCCTGTTTCATAGAACATCAAAATGCAATGTTTGTGATAATGCTTTGAAAAATAAATGTTACATAAATGATACAGCTCCTATAATTATCTGAGTGATGTGATGAAGTGTTGATTTGTTTGTTTGTTTGTTTGTTTAAGATAACAGTCAAATTCCTGTTCTTTCTCTTGCCTTCTGTGCTGCCTTCACAAGTAGTCCTGCTGTGGCATATGGTCAAGTCTTGATTATCTGTGAATGGATTAGCTGCCTGGTAGATTATCCATGTGTACTAGGGCGGACTCATTATCTAGCTGAGCAGCTGTTAGCACATCTGTCTACTCCCACTCACAGTGGGATTCCCAGAGAGACTTTCCCTTTCTACCCGCCCATCCAGCTCTGTTCATTTGCCTTTTCTGTAATATTCCAACCTGATGGAGAAGCCTCTAATCTAAGGGTTTATTGGGGGATAAAGTAGAAGGGAAATTCACCAGACATATTTCCATATAATCTTCTTCATGTATATACCCAAAGCAATTCACCTCCCTTCTCTAACAAGTAATTTTTACTTGATAGCTGAGTTTGCCCGACAAGCATCCATATTGCTGTATTCTAGTACAGGATAGGTAGTTAAATGGGAAAATATATGGGCAGAAGGCAGCCATATGGATTTCAGGGGGATTAAAAATCCCAAAGAAAAATATGTATTGGATATAATCTATTATGGTGATTTTGAAACGTGTCCATAAACTCCTAGACACACTCGCATTAAAAGGGACCACACCCTTTCCTTTGTCTCCAGTTCACCTTAGTGATTGGTCAGTTTCCTGCATATGGAAGAGACACCATTGTGTCCTACACCATGTGTAGGTCACAGAGGGTGAAGAAGCTCCAGCCTCACCTTCTAGAACTCTAGAGATTAAAGCCTGAGTCCACCAGGTAAGCTGTCTGATTGTCCAGAGGCAGCCGTAATGTGATGAAACCAACCCCATCAAACTCACCCAGGCTGAGATATCACGTAAAGAATAGGTTAGATTGTATGCAAAGGCAGAAATAATTGGCTTGGCCTCACATATCTAACGCAACCCCATCTGCCCTACCTCCAGTCCCCATGTGAGTGTAAAAATATGGGAGATACCAGGTCTCCAGCTTACCCTTGCCCAAACTCCTGATGCATGAAAACGATGAACTTTGGTAAAGTGTGTGCTGTTGTCCTAAGTCACTACATTTTGGGGACCTACGTTATGCAGGCCTAGATAACATGCATCCCTTAATGTGAAGGGGCTTCAAACATTTTGTGAAAAAAATTCCATGACCTTTACATTCTATTTTCCCATTAACTTTTTGAAGCCCTCCTTTTGCATCAACTGATTCTTCTCGGAATTTGTTCTTTAAGGATCTGATTTTGATCCGGTTGTGCAGTGTGTGTGATGACCGCCTGGCATCTAAATCTCCCATTTATTTAACAAGCATGTTGCAAAGCAAGACTTGTTCTTGGTAAGCACTCTTATTTGAATATACAGACTAGAGGAGGGAGGAAGGCATGTGGGTAGATAGATAGATAGATAGATAGATAGATAGATGATAGATAGATAGATAGATGAGAGATTACTGAAACTGCTAATACAGAGAAAAAATATATAATGAAATCATATAGTAGAATATGAACAACCCAAACTGGAGGATTGTGGTTGAACTTCATCTCCTGTCAAATGTACTACCCTGCTACCTCTGGGGAATAATACACCATTTTAACTATGACCAAAATGATACAGCATGATAAGCAGCTTTATATAAGATGAACTATGAACATTCCAAAATATAAAGAGATTTCTTATAGTCTAGGAGCTTAGTTTTAATTAAGTAACTAGAAAGCAAAAATAAGTTGGTAACAATCAGAACATATACAGAAAAATAAACCCTTTACTTGATTGGATTGGGAGCCCAAGCCCCAACAATTTTATTGCGGGTGTTCCCTAGGATAGTGTAGAAAACCGTCATTGATTTATTGACACGTTGGGATCATCTGTGCACATATTCCTTCTCCTTAGTGCCTAGAAGTCAGAGTCTGTTTTATTGATATATAATAAATTCAATGAACCTCTATATGTTCTATCCTCTGTGAAGAAATACAAAATGAGATAAAAAGAAAAAGAAAAGGCAAGGCCCTACCTTTTAGAAATTCACACTTCATAGGAATATATGAACTACTGCCAAGAAATCCATTTGGGTATTTTGTAAGCATTTATTAAATACCTTTCTAGGTACTGAAAGTGACAGCAAAGAAGTATCAGGTATGGCTAGTATTGATAGAGTAAATCTTTTCTTTTGTCTTGAAAGAAGTAAGATAATTCATCACATAATATAATTCCAGGTCATCTTTCCATCCAAATGTATGTTGTTCTGTCCTTCATTGCATATTTAGTCTGCTGGACATCCCTGGTCCAAGTAGCCCCTGCTTCAAGCCAAAGTTAGGCCATTACTCAGACATGGCTTCTCTTTGGATTTTTATAACTGTTCCTATTAAAAATGTTCCTTTCCTTTTTTCCCTCTTATTCATCACATTAAGGATGCTTTGCATCTATAAAGTTCGGCGACTTTACATGATCAATTAAAGGGCAGTTGGTGCTAATAGGCATAGACTCTGGATTCCAGAATGGATGAGAACCAAACCTGAGACCCAGCTATTGCACTCTGGGGACCGTGTTTTATGCTAACTCCCTTTCATCATCAATAGGGATTTTATTAATGCGTATGGCTTAAGTCGTCAGTTCACCCAAAGCAGTAGGTATCGTATATTTCACATGCGTTGCTGCTAGGTGCCGTTGGAGTAGTTCCAACCCACTGGGACCCTCCTTTGTCCAACCAATGAAACACTGCCCCGTCTGCACCACCCTCACACTTGTTCCTGTCTTGGTCCATTTTTGCAACTGCCGCGTCATTTCATATTACTGGGGGCCTTTGCTTATTTTCACTGTCCCACCACTGTATCCAGCAAGATCATTTTCCAGTTAACGCAGGTCCCAAAACATTTCCTACAGATAGGTAAACATAGATGTTTTTATTATTCTCATCTAATTGACAAGGGAAGTCAAGTTAGAAATCATGATATTTGCCCATGGAAATATGGTGAATACATTATTTAACTTAATATTCAAAGCTCAACTATCTTATTCCATACCTGGTTGTAATTCTATAATTCCAGATATTTATGATTTTTCTGGAAATTGCTCAACTGCCTCATTCAGTGTTCTGAACAGTAAAAAAGAAAAAAGAAAATAGAAGCACCTAATTCTTTGTCTTGCTCCTCCAAATATATTCTTTCCTACCCTTGATTGCCTATTGACTCTACTGGGCATCCTCTGGTCCAAGTCACAATTGGATGGCCATCCGCAAGGGCCTATTGAATAGAACAGTAGGGACTGGTTGTTTCTCTCTGCCTACGTATCCACTCGCCCTTCAACCCCCTACTCCCCTTTGTTCAACCCAGTTGACCTCTGACCCATCGGCCTTCCTTCCAGTGCCACTGTAATGGCTCCCCATGGCTGACCCCTCTGCGAAGAGTGTCTAGTCCTCCTATTTCAAGTCTTTCCATGAGAGTCTTCTATCTGGCATTCAGGAAGAAGCTAAAAACATCTCCAGTGTGAGGCTGCACCTGTTCCTGACCACTTAACCTAACCTACCCACCCCACACTCAGCTACAGGATTGTTTTACTTTCTTTAGGACGCATGTGAGGGGGGAATCAAATAATACAGTTATAAAATAATAGAAACCTTAATTAAACAAGATATCAAAATGCGACATGATGGTGTATTTCGACATCTACTCATTCTAGGCCTATACAATTCTGAAAGGAGGCGTTCCCAGCTCACTACGCTTTCCTTGAAGTCTTCCGCTCTCTTTGGTTTAGCATTGGACCACGTCACAACTGCCGTGTGAGCATCCCCGAGGGGCTCGAACGCAGTGTGCCTTTTCACTGTCCTTTGACTTTGCGGAACACATGAAAGTCTTCAGGGGCAAGATCTCAGGGCTGTAGGCTTGCTGGAGTCATTCCTGAGCAAAACTCTCACAGAACTGCCCTGGATACCATCGAGGAAAACACACACACAAATCCTAGGTGCAAATGTGCTGGCTGTTTTCTCACCAATGCAGTTGTTAAAAAGAAAAAAGCTTAATAAGCCCCACAGTCATCTATGACTTTTGAGATATCCCCAGAGAACTGTTGTTATGACTTTGAGGTTGACCTCTCAGCCTTGAATTTAGCTAGCCTGGCAGATCCCCTTGGAAACCACACTTTAAAAAAAATCATTTTATTGGGGGCTCTTACCGCTCTTATCATAATCCATCCATCCATTGTGTCATGCACATTTGTACATATGTTGCCATCATCATTTTCAAAACATTTTCTTTCTACTTGAGCACAGCCCCTCAATTTTGACTGGCCCTTGCTTAAGACACTTTAAGGAGAAGGGGATAAGTATAAGTATTACTCAGATCTCAGAGACACGTTTAAAGATATTTTGTTTGGAATAAACCTATACATGTATGAACTGGAATATAGTTTACTTCCCTTTGCATTACTCTGTAAAGAATGTTGATTGAGCAATTATTTGTTTCTTTTTACCTGTCTCCATCTCCCAAGATGTTCCCCCTAGAAAACTTGCTCTACCTTGTTACTGAATGTCCAACACTGTGGCGGACATACGGAATGAACTATCCTCCCTGTAGCCTTCCTGAGCCTAGCAGTCTGCTCCAGAGTGCTCACATCATGAAGAGTTGGCCTTTCCAGGGAGTAGAGTATCTGTTCAAGTGTCACTTACACCAGAGCCAACAAATCAGTAAGCATGAACGATATTGGTCCTACTGATAATAACAGTATATTGAACATTTTTTATAATTTGTAATTTACTAACAGTTAGGGAATCTGTCCCACAACTTAATCCTCACAATATACAGCCAAGAAAACCAAGACCCAGAAGAGTTTTGGCCCAAAGTCATCTTTTACCAAATGATTAGACAGCACTTGAACCCAGATGTACTAGCTCCAATGACTTAGTCTTCCTCCAGTCTGTTCCTTGGCACAGGCTGCTCCATTCCGGGTGTCTGCTTATTATTTTCAGTGACAAATAATCCTACTAATTCCATGGGAAGGATGACAAATGGCTCCATTATTCAGTGACAATTATCTGCTATTGGAAACTGGTAAACATAGTTCTCTGTGGATCAAAACATACCAAAGCCCTTCTTATCCATGCAGTTTTAAAGTCCAGTATATTCACAGGACGATTTAGGTTTTGTTTGCTACAAGGTCTCCTCTTAGGGAATACAAAGACAGGCTGAAAGCAAACGGCTCAATGCTGGGAGGATTGGACACACATAAACTCCTGTGGAGATGGAGAGAGATGAGCAAGGGGGCTGGAGAGGGGATTATGTCAGGGTTTCCCACTGAGCAGGATGAATGAAAGGGGCCCTATGAGGTTGAGCACTCATAATTAGGGTCAGAACACTGGATTTATTACTATTTTCCATTCAGTGAGAGACCTTCTCCTATGGTTTCATTTCATTTTCAGTTCCTTGTATTTTAAACATTGAGTGAAATGCAAATGCGACATTTAAACTTTCAGAGGGACATTGAAAATGAACAGCTCCTTGCAGGGAGTATTTGGTATGGATTGGCAGGGTAGTGAAGAGAGAAAAGGTTATTACATCCAAAGGAAATTTAACTGAAGAAGAAGGAAAACACACGCACACAGGGAGGAAGTTTCTCATATAAATGAGGAGAGAGGATGACTACAGAAGTCTATTGAACATGATTCTGTTCCCTCCTCAAACCATTAAAAACAGACTGTATTTGGGGAAAGTCTAAGAATTTTATTTTAGCCAAGAGCGTGGAAATTGTCTCCTCTCTGGGGTTGATTGATGAGATCGAGAGAGTTTGTTGGGGAATAGTCCCAGTCCCTTTTTATGCATAATATTTTACTTCTCTATCACCACTTCAAGAGGACTTTGAAAATATTGCATTCCAGAGGAGGGGGTGAGGGAGGCGGAAGAGAAAGTTTTGTTCTTATCTGGGATGTTGTTAAGGAGGAAATATATGTATACATTTATATGGGCTTGGACTCCAAAAAGTTCCTAGAAAAATTCCATTATCTCTCTATTTCATTTTTCCAGGAGATTTTTTTGAGGCTGCCTCATATTTTTCGAAGATATCTGTGAGCTTCCTAAGGTGGTAACAAAGAGTGGCAGAACTTGTCATAGCAGGTCCTCGGTTGTAGACAACTGCTGAGGGAGTAGAGATGGGTCCGCAAAGCAGATATAATAACAAGGGTATTATCTGTGAAGCTAGAACCCCTGGAACAAAGGAGGAAGGAACAGACATTCCACAACAAACAGGGCTCAGGTGAATGAGGGGGAGGGCAGAGTGGATACCCAATGTCCATCTGTAGGCAACTGGACATCCCCTTACAGAAGGGTCTCAGGGAGGGGACAAGCCAGGCAGGGTGCAGTATAGCGATGATGAAACATACAACTTTTCTTTAATCCTTTAATGTTTCCTACCCGCACTATCATGATCCCTATTTTACCTTACAAACCTGGCTAGACTAGAGGATGTACACTGGCACAGATAGGAACTGGAAACACAGGGAATCCAGGACAAACACCATAGGACCAATGATGAGAGTAGAGATACCAGGAGGGCAGAGGGAAGGTGGGGTAGAAAAGAGGAATCGATCACAGGGATCTACATATAAGCCCCTCTCTGGGGGACAGACAACAGAAAAGTGGGTGTAAGACATGAAAAAATAATACTTCAGAAATCATCAAGGGTTCGTGAGGGGTGGGGTGGGGAAATGAACTGATACCGAGGGCTCAAGTAGAAAGAACATGTTTTGAGTATGATAATGATAACAAATGTAAAAAAAAATTTTTTTTTGGTGAGCACATGGTTTATTGGTGGCAGGTTAGCTCTTGGGCAGTGGCAGAGCAGGGGGATGGGGCGGGGAGGAGGGACTAGAACTCCACCTTGCATGGCCACCGTGCTGTTACTGCCCAGCACCATCAGCCCCATGGCCTGATGTTGTGCTTGGGTCTCCTGGTACCACTCGTAAATGTCTGCCGACGACTCAAAGGTGGGGATCAGGGTCACCTGAAGTTCGTGGTCCCACTGCTGCTTACCGGCCAGCAGGGCGTCCAGCAGGGCCCGCATGCCCTCCTCTTTGCCCTGGTCCTGCCCACTGATGATGCAGCGGAGGGCGCGCACCCCCGGAAGAACTCAGCATGCACCAGGTGGGCGCTGCTCCCACTGGGCAGGTATGCCAGATGCAGGTAGACCGGACTGCCGGCCGGAACCGCCGGCTCCCTGGCACGCCCCGTAGCTGGGCCTGGTGGGCCTGGAGAGGTCGTCTTGGGAATAGAAGACTTCCCGGTCAGGAGCGTCCAGGCGGCCTTGTCCCCAGGCTGGGACCGTGCGCTGAGTGCCCAGCTGACCCGGTCACCGCTGGCCAGCCCCTTGGTTTTGGCAGTGCCGGCTGCCCCAGCTTTGGGGCCAGTGGCAGTGGGTCAGGTGTGTGTCAGGAGCTTCAGAGCATGCCCGCTTGACACAATGGATGGATGCATTGATTGTGATAAGAGTTGTATGAGCCCCCAGTACATTTATTTTAAAAAGAAAGAAAAAAGAATCAGATAGGCTACTGCTGAGAACCTACTTTTCTAAGAAATAGAGCGTCTAACTTTGTGTTTTGGGTCCCATTGGCTCTCAGACATGAGGACTCCTTACAAAGACATAATTGAGGTTATTACTGAAGGGTTGGAGTTGGTCTATAATCCATTGTGACGCTTAATAATTCCCCTCAGTGCCCATGCCATACTTCCATATTCCCAAGAGAAGATGCAGAAATGGCAGCATCCAGAAAGCACCCTCCGTGTTCTCTGTTATCAGCCTTGCAGAAGACGGCGTCCTTCAGCTTCTGGAAATGATTTGTCATGACTACAGTACGGCAGGAACGTCCTTGCATGAATATCACTGGGCCACAGACAGCTGAAGGTGAAGTCTTTGGCTGACTTATGCAGGCCGTGAAAGCACAGAATCTAGGGTTGCAGAATACGAAAGACTGGGAATTGAAATGCTTGCTGCTGGCTGGCTTTCTTGTTTTGCTGAAACTTAATTCAAGAGGGAGAAAGATGGGGCTTTCTACTCCCACAAACTGTTACAGTCTTGGAAACTCAATGGGGCAAGTTGATGCTGTCCTAGAGGGTTGCTATGAGTCAGCACTGACCAAAGGCTGTGTTTGTTTGTTTGCTTGTTTGTTTAAATTCAAGCTAGCCAACCTTTAAAGTCACGCATGTAGATTTTCATGCTGTTTAGTCCTCCAAACAATGCTGATTTACTCTCTACTCTAAATATAAATCATTATGAAAGGGGCATTTTTTCATTTTTGAAGGTCAGATTGACAGGTGTTCTAAAGACCTCTTGGGGTGCATACAGGAGGTCTCCGGTGTTGGAAAAGCTCACAGCTCTTTTTTATTGGTAGATCTCTAGTCCTCACTCCCACGCTCTGGGGAAACACATGTCATGGTGAATTGTGGTTTCCTATGTTGAGCAAATGGCTGGGCTCTTTCTTCTTGTAGCTCTTGCTGAGTGGGTCTGACTACCCCGGCATCGGCCAGATTTGTAGATGGTGGTACTTCCCTGATCTAACATGGCACTGCCTCCCTACAGGTCTGCAGTATGTTGGGGACTGTGGCTTCTTAGGGCAACTTTGTGGTTGATGATATACACTATCTCCATGGGCAGACGTGCCTTCTAGGATGACAGTGGCCTTCTCCATCACTTTTGTGGCATCCTTTCTCTCTACAGACATCTACAGACGTTCTATTGGTACTTGGAGATGGATTCAACGTGTTAGGAAGAGCGGTGGCCACCTTTATCTCTTCTGCCATCCCACTGAACAATTTTTGAATACCTTCACCATGAAGTCATTCCAAAGCATTTAGGACCTGTGGTTTTCATCTTACAGCCATTTGGTTACTTCTTTTTTCAAATAGTCTTTCATTGTACTTTCAGTGAAGGTTGACATGGCAGTTTAGGTTTCCAATGAGCTATGTCTATATGCATTGTTCAGTGATTTGGTTACATTTTTCACAATGTGTAAACCTTTTCGTACTCTTCTGACAAGGATTTCAAGGTTCCCTTGGCCCCTTTCTTCTCTGTTTACCCTGACTCTCTGCCTAGACCCCGCTGGCCGTTGGCAGAACATATTACATCCTCGACATAAGGCATTTGTCACGGCCAAGCCATCCACTCTTCCTGTTGTTCAAAGGTTTCTCTCATCTTCCATGCTCACATTGTTTGTCTTGAGCCTACTTCTGATCTCTTAAGCTTTAAAATTTATAGATTGTCCCTAGCTTCTTGATGAACTGTAAAGATTTCTCTCTGCCCTAGTTCCTAGGAGCCTACTTTGTTTGGGTAAGAACTGTTTCATTCCATGCCCAGACCCTGCTGAATCTATAAAGGCAATGTCAAACTTTAAAATAATCATCTTAATAAAAACGCGATGGGTATAATGGAGCTTAAATTCTGAGCCCTCTGTTTGCAGAAGGCTGTGGATTTTAGGGAAAGCCCAAAACTCATCTGTGGAGTCTCCACGTGAATTTTATTTCTCCATTGAATTGTTTCTGATCATTACCCAGGGATATGAGCAATGTTGCCCAGGGGCACAGTGCAATTCAAAATGGACATTCATTCCCTCTCCAGACTGCCCTTCCAGCTAGGGAGGGGCAGTGTCCCTTAGCGGGTAATCTGCATGTGCCTTTGAAGGAGACTAGTCATGAGTCCTGCTTTCTGAGTCCTGCCCTCACTGCCTTGGTTAGAAGGCTGTGGACCAAATCTTGTAAACTCCTCTGTCTCAGATATCCCAATCACCTCCAATCATGCTTTTGTGACAGTTTTATTTCCATATCCTATTTAAGTGTCTGTGTAGCTGTGAATCCATGGACACCATCATGACATCCTGCCATGGTCTCCCTCATCCAGATGATGTGGCTTTGTCTTTGTCCCATTTAAGACTTAATAAGCATTCTCCTTAGATTGTATCTGATAATTGTGGGGGGGGGGGGTCTCCCTTGGTCTATAAAACAGGGGCAGCTTATTCATTTTCCTTGCCTTTTCCTAGATTCATTCCATCTTCTTCCCAAAAGGTGAATGAGTATGGAAAAATCAACTCCTCTTGTAGAGTCTCTGTTTTCTTTTGTCTACAATATGAATAATAAAAGTACCTGCCTTGTAGAGTCATTATGCAAACTGAATTAGAGAATACATGTAAATGTCTGGTAGTTAGCATAACATCTGGCACAGGGCAATTTAACAATACATCTTTAGCTATTATCATTGTTATTATCATTATTACTACCTCACCATATTATTTTTCTATTGCTGATGTTAAAAACATGCCACCAAATATTCTGCAGCTTATTAATTATCTCAGAGTCGTGGGGGCTAGGAGTCTAAATTCAGGGTGTCAGCAAGCCCCTGTTTCCATTCTGTGTCCCATCTTCTCTTTAATAAGGGCCCCACTTAAATGGATGATAGTTACACCTTCTTGTGGAATTATTTTTCTTGACTAATAACATCTTCACAACACATCCAGCTCTAAACAGTTAGGTTTTCAAGTATCTTTTTGGAGGATATAAATCAGTCCACTTCTTTTGGGTTCTCACCAAGCCGGCTTCCCCACTGGCTGCCCCCCTGTTCCCCCATGACCTGGTCTTTCACTTATCGTCAAACCAAAGGAGAAGCCCCTTACCATTATCTCATAGCAACCGGAGAGGTCAGAGTGGAATTTCCCCATAGGATTTACAAAGTCATAACCTTTACAGAAGTCGGATGGTCCGTGTTCTTCCCAAAGAGCAGTTGCTGGGTGCTAACCACAGACCATTTCGTTAAGCAGCCAAACAAGTAACCAGTACATCACCAGGACTTAGGGCAATTTGGTAAGTGCTGGTCTGCTAACCAACAATGCAGGCATGCAAACCTATGAGCCACTCCAGAGGGAGGAAAAGTAAGTTGTGGCAGCCTGCTTCCATAAAGTTTTCATCCATGGAAAATGGACAGAGCCATTCTACCGTGCCTTATAGCATCACAACAAATCAAAGTTGAGTTGGCAGCCTTGTTTTTGTTGTTGTTTGTTTGTTTGTTCAGTTAATGATTCAAAGTTACAGAGGCAAACTAGCAAAAGGATTCATCCGGCCTGGTGGTCAGTGCAGTGCTTGGGCTCAATTACTGTAGATCTTTTTAGAGCATGCCAATGAAGCTCTGCCTCTGAGGAAGGTGCCCTCCTGACTGTGGAGATGGCCCCCATCCAGATGTTTCTTTCCATGTTAACTGAGCTCCAGTAATGTCACATTCTCGGCCTCTTTGTAGTGCTCACTCCCTGCTTCCCAGGAGTGGAGAAGCTACTTAATCTGATTGATGAGTTTAGTTAGAAGAAATGGGGCATATCTAGCTTAGTCTCTTTTGCCACATATCTCCTACAGGCTATCTTGTTTCTGATTACCTGGAGTATATTATTGCCTTGGCTGCGCCCTGCTGAAATTGTTATGGGCTGAGCAGCTAGATACCACTTACTTCTGAATTTCAATATAGAAGTAGAATAGAAGTCTACTTCTTGATGTTTCTTTTTTTTTAAAGGTTTATGGCTATGTACACATTTCTGTTCATTTTTCACTTATGTAATCTTTACCACATAGAGATCTTAATTTGTTTCCCATTGACTTTTCTTTAAGTTGTTTCAAAGCCCTGTGTTTAGGGGGAGAGTGTCCAAGAGTCAACATGGGCATCTCAATGGTCATAGAGCAGTATTTTTCCATCTTATTTTCATTAGTCCCGTCAGGAGTCTACATAGGCATGTTCTCCCTCCAGTTGCACTTGTAAGATGACATAGATATGTATTTCTGGACTGTAGCTATTTTACTATTGAAGAGATGATGCCTTATGAGTCAGTTGTGTTCCTCATGGAATGTCATTGCCAGCCAAAGACATTAAGGAGAGCCCAGTCACCACATCGGTGGTGTGACTTTTCCAGAGTTCCTCGGCCACTCCCAACGCAGCCCTGCGTGCCCTGAGAAGCAGGGACCTGAAGTAGGAGAATACCGCCATGGAGACTGAAGGGGGCTTCCTCTAATTCACCGCATCCTGGTCTCGAAAAGGGCACACAGCCTTCTCCTTGTTTGTTCGTAGTACAGGACCACATTTTAAGGCTCCACTGGTGTGGTTCACCTGATTTAAAACACAGATTATAGAGGATATCCAATCTCAGGTTATAAGGTCGGAGTGAATAAGACACAGCAAAGTAGCATGAAATTGTTCTCTCGAAGAGCCTGAATGAAGACGTGAGATACCCAGGCACCTCTCCATTGAGAGAGATCCCATATGAATTAGAATGCCACACACAGAGGAACCAAACAAGGGTTTCCAATATGAGACCTAAATTAAAAGCCTTCAAGACAGGGATTCCATAACTTAGCTGCGGCACGCTCTTAGACTGCAGTTTACACGGACAGCTCTAGGCAGGGCTCTTGTGGGTAAGCCCAGGCCAGACACGCTTGTTCAATAAATGCCGATGCCACTCCAGCATCACCAGCAAAGTCTACCAGCAACAAACAGGAGAGAAGATCAGCAATGAGGAAGCGTCCAGGCTTTCTCTTTGCCAGACGCGTGACCAGGCATAATCTCATTTAAAGCTCAGGACTTCAAGGAGAGAGAGGCTATCAGCATGTTTATTGTGCAGATGAATCACAATGAAGTTTCAGGAGGTAAATCACTGGTTCTGTGCCAAATGTAGGTCAACCTGATCAGAGTGTGAGTCCTTGTCACTAGGAGAGCGGGAGCCTGCTACCTGCTCTCAACTCCTGCATTGAAAACAACACCACCAATCATCACTGTGGCGATGCCCCTCTTTCCTTGTGTTTTGTCTTTGTGTGCTGTTAAGATGTTTTATTTTTACTCTGAGTATTGCCATTGATGTCTCCCTTTACATGAGAGGAGAAGAAATGGACCGGTTGGCAAAGACCAGTGACGTAACCCATTTTTTGGTTTAGAGTTGTAGATTTGATTTACCTCGTGGCAACCTCCTAAATTGTGCAAGAGAATTGCACTGGGAGGGTTCTTAAAGCTGTGATCCTTTGGAAGCAGGTTGGCCAGAACTTTCTTCCTTTGTATCTGTGGGTGGTCTAGAACCACCATACTTTTGGCTGTTAATGGAGATCTTATTCTTTGTCCCACCTGTTGACTCCTGAGATAATTATCTGTTGTAAACTGTAACCTATCCTATAAGACATGCTTTAGAAACACACACCACTGTGTAAGAAATGGACTTGATCGTGGTTTTTCCCACCTTACAAGTGAGGCCAGTGGGGATTATGGAAGTTTTGTGGTTTTTGCAAATTCACCCAAGAAATAAGCATCCAGAAGGACTGAGGTCATTTCTGACTCACTCCACTGGCCATTCCTTATTGGAGAGGCAGTGGTCGTCCCCCACATGAGTCTTTCCCACCCCGGCATCTGCTCTCACCTCCCTTCGCCTCATCCTACGGTGGTTTCCAAGTTTGTAAGTCATTTGAAGGAGATGGGCTTCCTCAGCATCCAGACACTCTTGTGCTCCACAAGTCTGCTGTATGTAAGGCACAGGCAGGATTTACATCTCTGACTCTCTTCCAGCCGACATTACTAATCTTGAACTGCCAGCAGAGGCTCATCTATGTGACATGCGTGACAGTGAAGAATAGCTTTTTGCTGCTTTGCCGGGCTTGCATGGGGACGAGAAATCCGAAGTCTCGTTGTCTGATCGGATGAATATTCAAGAACCTCCCTGGGGAGTATTGGCAAAGGGGATGACACTTGCGACCTAATTTGAGTCACCATGGATATGACCCCCAAATCACCGAAATTTAGCAACGATGTTTTGGAAACTTGGGCAGGAAGCACAAGTCCGTGAGAGATGGATGATTGACCTTCCTGGTGACCTCAGTCTGGCTATGTTTTCTCAGTAAAAGTTGTCCTTGAATCACATAGCATGTGAGAAATGCTTGTTTCTACCTGGTTCTTTAAAATTTGGAAGCAAGTGTCTCATAACCAAACTGTAATTAAAGGCAATGATAGTCCTGGCGGTGGAGTCCTGGTGGTGCAGTGGTGCCGCATTGGGCTATCATCCACATGGGCGGCAGTTTGAAACCACTAGCAGCCCCAAGGGAGAAAGACTGGGCTTTCTCTGCCTATCAACAGTTGCATTCCCAGAAAGCCCCAGAGGGTCACTGTGAGCCTGCCTTCACTGGAACGCAGTGAGATGAGAAGCACGATGGGCTAGCCTTTGGTCTGCTAACCTCAAGGTCTGTAGTTCAAACCTTCCAGTCATCACTCAATGGGAGTCCGGGGAGGTTACCTGCTCCAGTAGATTGACAGCCTAGGAAACTCCCTGTAGGGTCACTATGAGTTAGAACTGACTGGCAGTGTGTTTGGTTGGGGAGAGGCAGTGACTGGGTATATATCCCAGTAGTTAGTGTCCTTCACACACCTGGAAGCCAAACCCGCTCCCCCTTTCTCATTGCAGCACTCCAGTTCGGTTATATAGAACCATGCCCTGTAACTTTTTTAAAAAAATCTTCTAAAGCACAGTATAGCCCGATTGATCTTGGGACCATCTGCATTTTATACTGCACTTACGGTGTCATCAAATCTCATTTTCAAACTCCTCTTCAGAGTGCTTATCCCAGAATAGATAAATATTTATTAAAGGCTCTATTTTCAAACAAATTCACAGGAGATATCCAGGAACCCTCCTAGTTAATAATTCAGATGATTGAATGTAAACGAGAGCTGGTTGATTTAGCAGAACTGGCTGAATTGACTGAAAATACAGTGTTCTTCCTGATTTTAATAATATGTGTGTTTAAACAGGATCATTTCAGTTCCTTGTCATGTTTGCCTATGCAACAGAAAATGTTTTCAGAGGACACAATAGGGCCAGTCACAGAGCTGCCAATTTAATATCATTGGATCCTGAGCAATATCTATTTTTCTTGTATTTTTGTACTTTAATAGAATGGGTGACCTCTGAATAGAGAGTCTCATTTTTTAAAATCCTTCAGAATGTGATAAAAAGTGAAACTAAGCTTCGAAAGTCTATCCCAGTAATGAAAATTAGTTCAAAAGCCTACATTGACATATATGAAAATGTGTTAAAAAATAAAGCACATTTGATAGGCACAAGCATATTTTTCCAACATAAGCAAAGTGTCAAGTACTAACATAAAATAAACTATTTTGAGCGTTTGAGTCACAGCACATATGTACATTTATTTTTCCTCCTTTCCACTCCAACATCAAATGCTAGCAGTATAAGATACACTTTTGGATAAAGCAAGAGAATGTGGATGTACTTCTTGTTGCAAATTGCAAGTATTTTATAAATGTTCACTCTACGTACATGTCATAGATTATATTCAATGTTTTTTCTATTCTAGGCTTTGTCATCAGGACATCTCCCTACATGGTGTCAAGATTATAGACCCAAGAGATGTGACTCCCTATCAGTCAAGGGAGAGAGGGCTTTAGTGAATAGTCAAGTGAATGTAGTTCCCAGAGAAAGTGAGCTCCAATGGTCTATATTAAGGGTGTTTCCACAGATGACCCAGTACTACAGAACTGTTAGGGCAGTCCCAGAGAAGTAGCACAGCTGAATGCATTTAGTTCCTCAAAGGAAAAGTCTTTTTGATTGAAAAAGAGAAAACTAGATGAGGTGACACTGACAACATTCTTATACTGCTAATGTACCTGCTACCTGATCCTTTCCTGTCTACCAAAGGGGGTTGCCTTGTTTTCAGTTTCCCTGGTCATTCTTACTGGCATAGCACTTTAAGAACCACTCATCCTGTATGCTGATTGTGCTTTAGGAAATACCTTATAGACTGCCTGATCAAGTCAGCCTACTACCTACCGTTTGATGCCTGCAGAATGAGTGAATGCTGCAAAGTGCTGGGGAATAAAGGAAGACTCGTGAGTCCTCACATCTTTAGTTCAGCCCCATCTATCTGTGAGCAGAAAAGTAGATTTAGAAGCAGGGAATAAGGGAAGGTGGGATAGAAAGAGAGGCAGTGAGAACTTAGCTGATTTGTCCCCCTTTGAAGACCATCATCAAGATCCAACTTGGCAGCTAACGCTACCAGGCCTGCTTATCTAGGTAAAGACACAGGTTTGGATGCTTCCTTTACTAGGTGGTTTCTTTTAACAGCGGGCTATGCCGAGGTTGCTGAGAGCACCCAAGTCAAGTCTCTGAAATGGGGTCTCCGCCGTGGTGCTTATGACGTCTGTGGTAGTCACTAACCTTGTGTCAATTTAAGGATTAAGAATGTAAGGATGGAGTCTAGGCTGTCAATCTGGAGATAGCCAATCAGACTTCTGTGTGTGCATGGCCTTCTTCAGAGACTTCTGGGAAATGTGGTACTTTCTCCTTGGAGGCAGAAGACACCTCTCTCTTTCTGCTACTCCTTGGGAGACATTGCAGAAAACAAGCCACATGGGCGCAACCAGATCTCAGAAACTGGGTAACCCACAGAGAGAACCCTGCCAGCACTGAGATGCTTACAATGCCACTGGACTCAAAGACTTTCTACCCACTCGCTGTGATCGTCCTGCATTTGACTTCACTGCATGTTTTTCATGAGTCTGAATAGGACTTTATAGATTGGTATCGGACATATGGGCTACTAGACTGATTGCCTTGGACTGGACTGGGTTGGGATGTTTTCTCAATATTCAATTCCTCTTGTATCTAAATCTCTTTCTTATATACACATGTGTGTCCATGGATTTGTGTCTCTAGTCTACCCAGACTAACAAAATGTCTTGGAACAGATAATGATTGGTTATGGGATTGCTATTGTGTATCATGGGATTCTTAGCAGCTTCCGTGACCTCCACCCACTAGATGACAGTAGTACACCAATGCCCAGTTGTTCCAACAAGAAATAGCAGTTGCTATTGCCAAATACCCTCCGTGAGAGAAAATCACTGCTCTTTGACATCTAGTTGCGAACTACTTATCTATCTGGAAAGCTAAGTACTCTCATGGGACACATGAATGTCTAATGGCCTCTGCCAGGCAGTAAATTTGGGTATGTGCCTATACTTTCTCAATAACAGACCTGGTGATTATAATTAGCTAAAGGGTTTTGAAGATTCTGGTGGTGCCATGGGTTAAGTATTGGGCTACTAATTACAAAGTAGGTGGTTCGAGTCTACCAGGTGCCCTGCAGGAAAATGGTGAAGCTGGTTGGTTCCTTAAGGTTTTTAAAATTGAGCTGTCCTCAATATGTCATACATCAATATTGCAATTTAAAATATTAAGACGGGTTGTGCATTCAACACTACACTCAACTTCAGAACATTTGATTCTGTCTTATACCCCTTGTTGTGGGTTCCCTATTCCCCCCACGCTTCACTTCCATGCCTCTAAGTCAGTGGTTCCCAACCTTCCCAATGCCACGGCCCTTGAACACAGTTCATGTTGTGGTGACCTCCCCCCCACCAGAAAATTATTTTCGTTGCTATTTCATAACTGTGATTTCGCTCCTATTATGAATCAGACAACCCCTGTGAAAGGGTCATTCAACCCCCAAAGGGGTTGCGACCCACAGGTTGAGAACTGCTGCTCTGGGTAATTATTAATCCAGTTTTTATCTTCATAGATCCACTCCCATAAAGGTTTATAATCTCTGCAATCCTATGGAGCAACTATGCTCTGTCCTATAGGATCCCTGTAAGTAGGTGGTATGGTGTTTGGTTTTGGTTTTTAGTAAGCTTTTGGTATATTTATTAGATGTCGATATAGATGTAGATAACTCACTACCATTGAATCAATGCTGACTCATATCATCATAGCAATCCCCTGTGGTTTCCGAGACTATAGGTTGTGGGAGTCGAAATTCCAATCTTTCTCCTGCGCACCTGCTGGTAGTTTTGAACCACCTACAATGCAAATCGAGACCCAATTCATATAGTTATAGATAGACAAAGATCTACCAAAAGCTTATTTAGTAATGTCTATGTACATATATATACATATGTAAATACCCATTTATATAACACATGTCCATATACATATTTATTACTAGAAAAAGCTTACTAGATCTGCATCATATATATGTATATACATACATATATACATACACATATGCATATACATACATACATATATATGTGTGTGTATCTATATCATACGTGTGTGTGTGCACTAGCCTTGCATCACTAGGGCTCCTTCAATGGAAATCCTATCATTAAACCTCATAAAAACAAAATAGAATGACAATGCAGAAAAAGAAAAAGCAAACAAGTCATATGCATATATATAAATATATACACAGTAATATATATCACTACCTACATATATACTTAGAAACCCATGATACCAACAAGTTATATATACATACTACTACATATATGTATATATGTGTGTATGCATATATATAATTTGTTTTCTTTTTCCTTTTCAGTATTGTCATGCTATTTATTTTCATGATGTTTAGTAGTAGATGGTCCACTGAACGAGCCCTAGTGATGCAGGGCTTACCGAAAGGTTGGCAGTTCAAAACCCCTAACCCCTCAGCAGGAGAAAAAAGTGGCTATCTTCTTCTATAAAGATTACAGTTTTGGAAATCCCATGGGGCATGTGTTAGGCCAGTTCACTAGAGAAACATCCAGAGACACTCGTCTATGTGCAAGAAAGAGCTTTATATCAAGAAGTCATTATATATCAAGAAAAAGTTCCAGCCCAGTCCAATTCAAGTCCCAGAGTCCCTCTTCAGAATCATGCAGCCACAAGAAATGATGCAGAATTCAGGATTGTCACAGAAAGATGCACAGTTGCGTGGACCCAAGGTCAGTGGAAGGATGGCCAGGCTGAGGCAGCTCTCAGGCTGGCCAGCAAGTAGGAGAGTCCGCTCAGACAGTGAGGCAGAAGTTCCTCAGACCCTCCTTATAAGAAGGCTATGCCACGAAGAGGCACCATCAGGCCGTGTACCACCTGTCCACTTTTATATATCTTTAAGTTGACGTAAAATGATGTATCTTCTGCAGTGCAATTCTCCCCTGTCCTTGAGGGTCTCTGCATCAGAATTGCCTCAAGAACAATGGTGAGCATGTCAGTCACTAGCTAGAAAGGCTTGTTTTTAAATTACCCAACCCTCTGTGTTTTTATAAGAATACTCTGGTTACTGAGTTTTCATAAAGTGATTTATACAAAAGATTTATTTTTCCCTCTCTCCAATGCATTGCACCTGTATGAGTCGACTCTATCTTCTTCACCCAAGTGCTCTGCATCTATAGGAGGAGCCTTCCGAAAATTTCTGTAGAAACAATAAGATAATGGCATTTTTCCATGAACATTTTTGAAGACCTTCGTATCTATGGTTGCTCACTTAGGTGCAAATGTTATAACCTAATACTTATTTCTGCACTGTGATAAGTCTGTGATATTTGCCTTTGGGAGAAAATGGACAGAGGTGTAAAACAACTTTGGGCAAGAAATTTGCCAACATGCTTAGAGAACTTCCTGGGGGAGGCAGGGGGAGAAAGAAAGGTTTTCCAACAAGCTGAAATACATGCTGCCTGCAACCTCTGACAATCTTCCTGAATTTCCTCTAGAAGAGATGACGCAAAACAATGCCATTCTCTTCCTGTTACATTGACTACCAGGGTGTGTGTCCGTCCTGCTTTGCAAATGTTCCTCCACTACATTTTGGATCATACACTACGTATTGCTGCTTGTGAAGGAGTCGCGGCAAGGGATAAGCCCTGGGATCCAAGTTGAATATGGTGGAGTCCTCTCTTATGGTGTACTGATGAGTAGTAACAGAGAAATCAATATTGTCCTACAGAAAGACCACCACTTGTTATTGGGGATGCAAGGGAGAACAGGGACTGGATGTACAAGTAAGAATTTACCAACCATAAATGCAAAGGGCATTCCAGGCACCGGGACTGTATATATTTGGATGAAGGATTGTGCAAATTCACTATATATACACTGTGTGGAATATATTTCTAAAATCTTTAGTTAGAAGAAGGCAACTGACCATGGTCAGGTAAGAGGACAAAGATGAAACTATAAAGGAATGTTCATCCACCCACTTAAAACTATACATAACCATGGACATTTTTAGGCAGAATAGTGGCATCAGATTTGTCATTTTATATTGGTATGTCTACTTATGATCATAGCCTTAGTGGCACAATCGGGTTAGCATTGGACTGCTAACCATAAGATTAGTGGTTCAAACCCACCAGCCACTCTACTGGAGAAAGATGAAACTATCGGAGCCCATAATAATTTACAATCTTGAAAACCCTATAGGGTTGTTATGAGTCAGAATTAACCCCATGGCACTGGGGAGGTATACCTAGTAGCACGTGCTCTCTTAGTAACTAAGAGGTGAAGATGGGGAAAGAAAAGTAAAGAAATGATTTGATCAATAATCCAACTAGATTTGGTTACTAACCGAATGAAAGTTCTGGTGGTGGAATTGTCCTGAGAGTAGACATCCAGGATGTGGTGGCTGGCTTAAGGGAACAGTAAAGGCAGGGTCCAGGAATGACTGCCAGCCATGGAAAGCAGGGGATCTAGGTTAATTGGTAGTAAGTCACATTGTACTTTTTTTTTTTAATTTCTATGCACCACACATGTTTTAAATGTGCGCTAAGCATTGATGGCACAGAGTCCGAGCTGGTGAGTGCAACCCTGAGCTCCTTTATGCATTTCACCACTTTTCAAACTGTACTGATTACATTGCTTTCATTTTGAGTGCAAGAGTGCTCTAAAGGCCACGGTGGATGATCCTTTACCTCATCCACAGGTGTCCTCAGGAGGCTCTTTATGAATTAATTTTCTGTGTCATCCCAATGATCCGAGAACTTTATATTTAGTGAATGAATTGGTGTGCTTGCAGAAAGACATGCTTTGCATTAACTGTACATGAAGGCCAAGTAGACAATGGAAGCACACTCAGCATTTATATTCTGGAAAGATTATATCTCGCCAAGCAGGTTGTATTGGCAGTACTATACTTTAATATTTAATTTTTTAATGGATCATGGAACTGGGAAATGAGCACGCTTCCAACTTCAGATCAATGCCTTGAAGGTATTTTGGTTTCTGCATCCGTTTCCTCCGAGAATATTCCTTCACCTTAGTACTACGGATCACAGCTCCTCTGTACTTTCTTTAGTTGTAGAAAGAAAAGGATCATGGGAGAAAATGTTTTCAATCTTAAATATTTTACATCTAGGAAAAATAATTGTCAATGGGAGTTTAAAGAGATGAAAGAGAAGAATTGGGCAATTGCGTGCATGTCAGGTCTAGGACTTTACTTTCTAAGACCTGGGATGACAACGTGAGAGCAAGAAAGAGCTGGAGAAGCGCTGCTATTTGGGACATGTAGATATAAGGTGTGCACTTCTTGTAGAAGGTCAGAAAAGATGGGTTTTCAGAGGCAGACAAAGCATAATGATCAGCACAACTTTGCCCAGAAGTGAATGAAGAAGAGCTATATTAGCAGCAACCAGATGCCTTTGAATGGATTCTTAGTCAGGGTGGCCCATATGAATCAGTAGAACTGTGCTCCATAGGGTTCCCAGTAGATGATCTTTGGAAGGAGACTACCAGGCGTTTCCTCTGAGTCACCTCTGTGTGATCTTGACCTTCCCGTCTTTCAATTAGTAACTAGTCATGTTACCCAGGGATTCATAAACTGGTAATTGATTTTAGGCAAGTTATTTAGTCAACATAGGGACTGTTTGTGAGCCAGATTTGAAAGGTGATGTAGAAGAGAGCTAATTGACAAAAGGCATATTTTCATGCACAGGAAGAATGGGTCAAAAGAAATATCTGGAATGCTGGGTCCCACACGCACACCCCTATTTTTTAAAAATCTGTCTAGCATATTGAGATCTTTGCTTTTGTTGTCTGATAATGACAAAGATTGGTGAGCTCCAACCTTAGCTATTTCCAATCAGTTTATTGACAATTTCTCAGTACAGTCTTTACATTTAAGCGATATGCCAGGAGTGTATGTGATGCAACCAGCATATGTATATATATATATATATATCTTCTGTTTCTCTTTATTTTTATTGGTGTTAGGTGTCATCAAATCTTTCTCAACTCATGGCAATGCCAGGTAACAGAATAGAATCACCAATGAGTTTTCGAAGTGTTGAACCACTGGGGCTCTTCCACGTTGTCTTTACCCAATCACAACACAGGAGCATTTGAATGTTGGTTCTCTGCATCAAAAGCAACATTCTAAGGGGAGAGTCCCTCAAAATATCAGAATGCAAATGATCAGAGCCATTAAAATTCACATAACCGTGTCATTCTTTAATAACTTGTAATGCAAGTGTTTGTTATGAACAAGTTCTTTCCTGGTCAAGTTGCGGATGTCTTTAGTTTCCAAGGTTGTGATGAATAAGAACATGTAAGACTCCAAAATATCAAGACATTGAGTTTCCAAGTTGATAGCTTCCAGAAACGAATCCGCATCATGTGTTTTGCTTGTTTGTTTGTGGGTGTTTGCGTTCCTACTCAAAGACGTCTCTGACTGTGCTTCTGAAAATGAAAACCGGGAAGCGACCCAACACTCTGCTTGTCAGCACGTTCCACACCTCAGCTCCGGACTCCAGCGGGTGACCCATGATTGCAGAGCCGGTCAGCAACTCCGATACATGGGAGGACAAACTTCCAAATAGTCAAAGCACCTAGGGAAAATGCCACTTCCATCCTGTGTTGGGATGTTAGCCGTGTGTGTGAGCACCCCCTAACTTCAAAGCAAGGTGCACTCTCTACAGTCACACAGTGACTGAGTTCTCAGACACAGAGGGAGCATGCCAGTTTCTTCTTGGAGTGTGTTATCAAACCAAAAAAGCCAGGCCTAAGAAAGCTAAAAATTAAATCGCAGTTCAGTGGTGCAATCTGCTACTGTCAGCTCCACCTACATCAGCTATTTTCATGGAAAAGGGTAACTAGCACTCCCCCTGCCCAGCCCCGAACATGCATTCCTATCCTGGCATAGGGCTTCCTTAGTTGACACCAAGAATAACCCAGAACCCACATGCGGAGCTAGTGTTTTCTACCCAAATCAGCTCTAGGCGATTTCATTGACTTCAAGAGCAGGAAATGATCATTTTCACAGTGGCCAGGCATAAACTATGGCACACATGCCTGCACACACAAACACAATCCCAGATACACAACCAAAGAAAGAACGCTGCAGCGTCTTATGAATATACCCTACTGTTTCTGTTTATTTGTTTGCTTCTGTGTGTGTTTGTCTGTGTGTTTTTTTTTAGAAGAGATAGTAGCCCAGTGTTTTTTTGAGAACCGTTTTAAATCATATTTGTTCATTGGTAAGATTCTTACTGCAATGGGTCCAATGACATAAATAAGAGCCAATCGCCTCAATATCAAGTCCCAGTTGACCTCAGGCTTTGTCTACCCCATACTTCCTCGCTAGGCCTTGATTTTTCTGTCTAGCACAGAAAGTCTGAAATTTTAGTTCAAAGGACGTGTTTTAAAACTATCACTAGTGGTCCAAAAGCATTCTGTGGCTTCTAAGAATTCCATAATCATTTAAAGATTCTATAGAATAATGCTGCTCTAAGAGAGATAATAGATAATGCAGAACAGACTTTTCACTTCCCAAGGGATCCATAATATCTGGTATCATGGAGGGTAAAGAAGCACCCCATACACTTGCCCTGAGATCGTTTTTAAACTTTAAAACAAAATTACCCCAAAGTCTTCTTAAAACAGAACAATGGTTTAGCTTAACATGTAAAGAAAATCTGCCTTGAGCATTGTCCTCATTTAAATAACTGGGATCAAACAGACAGCAGTATCTCTAAAGATTAGATGGGAAGGTCAGGGCTCAGTGAAAGGGATATTCGGAAAGGAGGGGTCAGAATCACTGTAAAGCGAAGAACGCAACAAATGCCACCAAATTGTGTGCGCCGCGGGAATGGTCGGATTGCTTATGCCCATTCTAGCAACCAAACAGAAAAATATTGCGCATCAATAAAGAATTGTACAATGAAGCTGCAATTGATTTGCCCTACATGATCTACCACCTCTCTCCAATACACGCTTATTATTTAAGTTTGTGTAGGCTCCTCCTCAAAACGCATACTTCTCTCTCTTATCCCTACATCTTTCAGCTTCGTGGAATTTTGTTCAATAACTATGAGGTGGAACTGACTCTACAGCACCTAACCACAACAACAACAACAAGCTTGCATTTATTTCACCCAGCTAGATCCTTCCCAACATTCAAAGACTATTTCATTTTGAATGCTCATCCAATTTTTTTTCCAATTCTTTTTAGCCCATTTTCACTATAGATATTAGGAAGGATATGGACAGTCTTTGAAAATGGATTATTCTTCGGCAACACTTTAGCTTGACAATCTCACTATTAGGATTTGAAGTATAAGCAGTATTCAATAAACACACAGCAGAGAATCTCTACACAGAAGCGCCTTTGTTAATGATCAAAATTCATGGACTTCAACATTAGATACATATGTACTCATAATCTGACTCAACTGCTTTCTAACTTTGTGGTTCTGATAAATTATATACCCTCTACAACCTGTGTTGTTTATATTCTTCAGACAGAGTGCTCACCACCGAAAGTTTGTTCGACCTCTAGACGCTCTGGCTCAAACCCACGTCTCCTATAAGAGAATCTGCATTTTAACAAGATGGTATGCACATTAATTTGAAGATGCAATAGTTTCTTGGACTATATTTAATAAAACAAGAAAAGGGTTTAGCAAGGTTCCAAACTCAGTGAGCAAAAGCTTGTAATTTGTTTTCTGTCAGTTGATTCTGACTCATAGTCACTTCATAAACTTATTAATACAGGAAATATATACTAACCATAATTCTGAGAAGAGGAAGATAAAGAGTTTAATTATGCAGCTAATGATAGTGATTTCTTACAGCACTATCATTATTGCTGTCCTTAAGTACAAAAATACATTTGAAAAAATACCTTCAAAAATGCTATCCAATATCTGATCTTTATGGAAAGACTCTGAATGAAGTTAAAAGGATTCATATGTCTGTTCATATTTTAGGGAAATATGGAGGTTCAATAAAGTTCAATGGCAAGCTTGAGGCCATGATGGAAGGAAATCAAGCAACTAAGTCTTCTTCTGCATTTACTACATGCGTTTCCTCCCATCAAAAATAGCATTCTGGAATGAAGTTCCAAGTAGATGATTCTCCTGCTGAACATTCTTTAAAGGTTCAGTCACGATGACAAAGAAAGTCCAAGCATTTTATTCTAACGTTGATAGTAATTTTCTGATATTCTCCATCCATGTGCCCCTACATCCTCAATGTACCCCCTGCATCTAAACTTCCATCTCTTTAGATTGGCACTTTATATCCCTCTAAATACCTCTCTTCTCCATAAGCTGCAGAAACCCCTATTCTTCTTTATCCCTCTTCTTGAATGTCACCTTCTCTATTGAAGATACTCAAGTCTCCTAGGAAGGCTTATTTCCCTTGTGACTCCCATAAAGCAGCACTAATATGTGGTAGTTATGTAATCTGTTGTCAATTTGAAATGTAAGAGTGAAGGGGTACCGTTTAGCCTGTCAATCAGGTCGCAACTTGATGACCTCGTTTGAAGGCACTAAAGAGATAAATAGCTCTCTGGATTCAGGACACATGCTCACTCTCTGTGAGACATTTCCGTTAACAAGACACATGGAGCTACACTAGGGCTCTGGAGCTGGAGGAACCATGTGGAGACACCTGCCAGTGCTGAGATGCCTCTACTGTCACTGGATCCACAAGACCTTCCACCCAACAGCCTGTGATATTACTGCATTAGGTATCATTGCATGTGTTTCATGAGTCTGAAGAGGACTTTATAGATTGGTATCAGACATATGGGCTAATATTGGATTTATGGACTTGATATGGACTGGGCTGGGATGTTTTCTCAATATTCAACTGCTCTTGTGTATAAAGGTCTTTCTTATACACATATGAGTGTCTATGAATTTGTTTCTCTAGGAGACCCAGACTAACACATAATACTCTTCTCTCTAGATACTGATTACACGGGTAGCATTGTTAGCTAATCTCTCAGATTCTCCTAATCTAATAAACTGTGTGCTCTTGATGAAAAGTTTATTTTCATAACCATTTATGGTTTTACTTTGTTAGACAGATAGCGGAAAGTTTCAAATGGTTGCATTCATTGGTACATCTAAAGAGTTTGTTAAGATACAGATTACTGTACCCTGCCCTCAGAGCTCCATATTTCATAGCAGTAGGGGATGGCCTATTAATTTCCACTTCTTTCAAGTTCCATGTGATGCTGGTGGTATTGGTCTAGACTAGTGTTTCCCAAAGTGGACAGTGCCATTCCCGGGAATGCTGGAACAATTGGGGGTGAGGGTGGGGGACGACAAGAGCAGATACATACACTTTGTCCTAGATTATGGACTGAAGTAAAATTGCCCGTGGGATACTGAGTAATTTTTTTTCTGGATAAGGGAGCAGTAGGCCACATAACATAGAGAAGCCTAAGGTCTAGAGAGTTTGAGAGTCATTGGTATATACTAGTAGGAAATCAGTAAACCGTTGATGAAAATATGAACATAAATAATATTGACCATGGCATCCTATTGAATTTCATTTTCTTCTTATTCCTTGAGCAGTTGTGTTCTATTGCGCATAAAACAATTACCACAAACATACTGCTTAACAGCCCTTTTATTATCTTAGCATTTCTGTGAACTAGAAGTCTCTGAATGGCTTCATGATCTACCTCACAAGTGTTGGCTGGGCTACATTCGCATTAGAGGCTCAACTGTGAAAGGACCCTTCTCCAAGCTCCTTGTGTGGTTGGCCAAAACAATTTCCCTGAGATGGTATAACTTGTGGCACCTTGATTCTTCAAGGCCAGTAAGAGAATCTCTTTTACCTGAGGAGAGTTCTTGGAACCCTCTTATAGAACTTGAATCATTAAGTTTGACTCACCCCTGAGTGTCTCTGTTATAATTAATATCAAAAGGAACTGATTTAGGACCTTAACTGCATCTGTAAAACCCTTCTGCCTTTGTCAAGTCAAAGGATTATACAAAGGTTTCACTCATGTGGGGCATTTTTAGGGTCCTTCTAATTTTTCAGAGGAGTCCTGGTGGTGGAGTGGTTACATAGTTGGACCTCTAGCCACATGATCAGCAGTTTAAAACCACAGCACCCTTTGGAAGCAAGACAGAGATTTCTACTCAATAAAGAGTTACTGTCTCAAAAACCCACAGGGCCTGTTCTCCCCTGCCCTATAGAGTTGCTATGAGTTGGAATCAACTCAACAAAACAATTTTTTGAGTATAGCTTTCCAATTTTATAAAACAAGAATATATGATTTTATTATTGTGTGACTATCATAAAGAACTCTGATGGTTCTGTCACGTAAACTGCTCGTCAGGAGGAAGAGGAGGCCGTCTGCTTCCTTAGAAATGTAGAGCCCTTGACGCCCTTTGGGGGGCAGCCATGAGTTGGAATTGACCAGACGGCAGTGGGTTTTGCTTTTTGTTTCGTTTTGTGTGGTAGCTATCATGATTCTCTCAGTGGTGCAAATGGTTACATGTGCTCAGTTGTCAAGCTAAAGTAGGTTCAAGTGTACCCAGAACTGGGAATCAGCCACTGAAAATTCTACGGACCACAGTTCTATTCTAATTCACATGTGGTCTTTGTGCAGTGGATTTAGCTTGATGAAAACTGGCTATCATTAGGGCTCCATGAGACAAATCATATGGTACTCTTAGCACAATACGTAGCATATAGTAAATGATTCATCAATATTAACTACTAATAAATGATATGTTGGTTTTGTGGCCATTAATGTTAGGTTTCTTGGGTTAGAAACGCCTCAGTCCTTGGCTTCTAATGAGACAGAATTCACACTGAAGCCTGGTTTGTGATCCAAGTGAGTTTTTGATAAATGACAGAAGAAGTTTCAGGTTTTACACAGGCTCCCTCAGGGCACTTCACAACCCCATGTAGCAACCTGAGGCCAGAGAAAAACAGCATGTGGAGGATCAGTTGGGAAAGAGGGCAGTAGTCTCGAAGTTTCTGGCTTTTCAGAGCCCTCTGCTGGAAGGCATGGTCGATGGTACTGGTTTCCCCAATGGGCTGAATTAAACCCATCTGGCCTAGATTGGGGCCCTCCCAAGTATACTGGCTTCCTGTCTCAAAGGCCTGAATTTGTGCCTCCCCTCTAGCCTGTATTGGCCTTCCAACTTCCCCTAAAGGGGGAAGGGAGGCCTTAACATGTAGAGGGACAACCCCTAGTTCCCGTTCTGCTACCTAAAATTACTTGTTTATATCTGTCTCTCCTGTCACCATCAAACGATAGTTGCATACATGGAAGACAGGTTGGTTGGATAGGTCGTTTTAACATTCATAGGAAACATATAAATCAAATGCTGTCCGCTGAGTCGTGTTAGACACCCAGTCTCCATGTCAGTGCTAGAATTCAAAGCGAAATCTATCACACTTAGGTTTCACACTGTTAGGTTATAAGATGCTTTTATTTCATTCTTGCTTCTTATCAAGGAAAGAATTCACAAGGCAGAAGCACCATGGGAGTAGAGTCAGTTTTATTAGTGAAAGCAAAGTTTTGATAATACCTTCTCAGACAACAATGGTGATCTTGAGAGACAGAAAGTAAAAAAGGACACTGTGGTCCAGCTCCTTGATCTCTTATACCCTCCCTCCCCAATGGGACACCTCCCACATCCACCCAGAAGGTGTGGTTGTGTGTTGGTGGGCTTTTAGTAGATGTGCTCAAAGTTCCCATGTGATGTTTAAGGAGATAAACATTGATGGTTGATCAGAGAAGTGAAAACACTTCTGTATACTGAAATCTATGCTCACCATATAGGTCAGAAAGACATGTCAGAAAATAACAAAAACGAAAGACATGATTCATTCGGAGTGCTATAAAGTGTATCCAGGTCTATTAATAGGATGCTTAGAAGAAGGAAAAAGAGCAATAGTCTTGGATACCAACACAGTTAATGCATTTGATGGCCTCGAGAAAGATCATTATAGATACAGCTGAGTGAAGAGCAATTCCCACCCATCATCTACCCTTGCTGCCTCCCCCGCCCCTCCATCTTCCAGCTCACCTAGAGAATTCCTATGTCTCTAAAAGGGTTGTCTTCTGCACCTTATTCAAACTTCCCAATCAGGAGAATGCGTGGGACTGGTAGGTAGTCAGAACAGGGACCAAGGTGTTCACTGGGCATGCTCAAAAATTCAGGCTCCAAGCCAGGAAGGGTGGTATACTTAGGGGGGCGGTACACCAGGGTGGACCCCAATTCAGCTAATAGGGTCCACCAGTACCTTCAACCTGAAAGGCCAGAACTGAAGCTCGAGGCCCAAGGCCCGCTTCTTTTTCTCAAGCTGGTATTTGGCCAGCGGGGAGGCTGTGCCCTCGGTCTCCTCCGGCCTCAGGTCTCCACCTGCGGTGCCGGTGTAAAAGCTGAAACTTCTTCCAACCTTTATAAAACTCATATGGATCACAGACCAGTCTTCGGAGTGAATTCTTTCTCATGGGAAGCCAAGGACCAAGGTATTTCTCACCTGAGAAACCTCACAGTACTTTCAGCAACTTAGTGATTAATGACTCACCACCCCCTCCCACACTCCCACGGTGGGCTTATAAACATGGGCATCTCTTTGTCTCTCTTGCCCTTCCCCTCGCTCCCTGCTCCCTCACTGACTGCTTGTATCTTCATTCATTCTTGCCCTTTCTCTTTCCATTTCCTTCCCTTTTGAAAAAGTCCCCCGACTCAGATCTCTAGATAAAGCCTATGACTGGTTGCCTTGCTCGGTTTCAGTCTAAAATTTCTTACACATAGTACAGGAGATATTTACAGCAATGTAGTGTTGGGCATTTTCCATGAACTCTAGGCTTAGTTTCCAAATCAGAGAATTGGACATCATAGTATCAAAGCTAGTCGAGTGTAAGTTGTAAATTAGATAACGGGTATAAGGCAATCATATGAAACTTCTCAATGGAGATGATGATGTCTAATGATACTTAGGTCAGGCCATCTTGTCTCCCAGGGATACAATGTCCTCGGGTGAATATGGTTTGCATCCTTCACAGGGCTGTAGAGAAGATCCTCCATGGCGATGAAGTCATTGTAAGGCATGAAGTCACTGTAAGGCATGATATGCACACAAAGGATGATAGATGATGAACCTCATGATGTAAAGTACTCAGATATTGGAAGGACTTCCGGTTTTTGTTCAGGAAGTCCGCAGGCCTGGAGACCCAGAAGTCTTGAGAACTGTCTTCCTCTAGCAACAGTGTGTTGCCAAGAAAGAGAGAAATGTGAACACAATGGGCAAAGCCAAAGGGAAAAGAGGGCATTGCTGTATGATCACTAGCCGATGCATCCTACATACTCTAGCCTCAAACGCTTTGAAAGTGAGCAGCTTGGCTGAATTATAAACATGTTTTCGGGTAGAACAGAAGCCTCAAAGCTCAAATATAATTTAGGAAAAACATGTATTGAGTTTTAAACTGGAAAGGACCAAACAAAGGTAAAGACACATCAGCTGGGTGAGAGATACCATTAGCATGGGATGATAATGATGTCCATGGGTTTACAGAGATCCAGAGACTTAAAGCAGACATGGGAGAGCAGACAGAGAGACTTAAAGCAGACATGGGAGAGCAAAGAAAATAGATTAGAAATGTATGATTGGTGGCAGATCCACCACAGTTATGTGCCTGACTCTAGAGACAGAAACAGGGTCATTATTGGGACACATGCAATATGTTTGACAGAAGAGCTTAAAAGATAGACTCAAGGATTTCTCACCAAATCAGTCAAGACATGAATCATGACCATGGGACCACAACACCCCAAATTCTATTAAAGGCACACCCAGGCAAGTCTCTAAGGGCTATGGGGCTTCTACCGCAGACCAGCTAGGAGAATCATAGCAATCTACTTTCTAATACACTCTGCCTAAGGTAAGGGCAAGGCTATTTTCACTGCTAGTTAATGGTCAGAAAGAATTCAATTGAAGGCTGAATCTATTTGGGGACCAAAATGGGTTTAAAGCATTCATTGTAAACTATAGCTGTCTATACACTCAGGGCTCAGAAATTTAAATTCAAGTACATGCCTCAACAGAGAGATGTTCTCCACACATATCTGTCCATATCTTACTAGCAAATGGCTATTTGAAGTTTCATAGAGCACCTATGTATACTTGACTACAGAGGGAAAGCAATGCTAACTCTTACTGATGTTCAACCCATTTGACTTACTTCTTTATCTTTCTAACATTTAGTCTGAAGGTTGGGTTCCCTGGGAAGCAGGTGCTAAGCTCAAAGATTTATTTGTAAGGAAAGATATGGAAGCAAGGTTGTGCAGAGGAGCTGTTAGGTTCCAGTGCAGCCTTGGCATAGTCTCTGTTGGCAATTCAACAGAGATATCTAGATCAAGGATTACCCATCAAATGAGTCTCATATTGGATGGAAATGGTTAGAACCTTATACCAATGTCTTGTTCCATAACAGGGTCACAAGAGGGGCTGAGGGTCACAAGAGGGGATGTGATAGGCTTGAAAGGGATTAAAACATGTCCTGAAGGTTCTTCCAAGTGGACAGGGTCAGCTACCATACTCTGTGCAGCTGGACATTAAAGTCTTACATCAAGGGAGGTCTAAGTGTCTGTCATCCAGTGACCCAGTGTACTCTGCACATAATATAACCATACCATTGACATGGAAAACATTAAAATGACACCTTCTGAGTGGGCATTAGCCCCACAGAGGGAGAGATTCCCTGACAGACATCAGTTTATTTGCAAAGGGGCCTTGCAGACCAGAACAAGTGGTTCTGCTTCCAGAGGCAGCCTGCAGAACAGAAAAAAAAATTCACCATGGGGATTATCACTGAGGCTCCTTTTAGACAGGCTAAGAAAGCTTTGAGAGAAGTGGGCATTGAAATAATTAAGATTATGAGAACAGAACCTCAAATTCATTGTTTGATCACTGCTGCTGTGTGTCTCAGGACTGTACCTGCCTCTGTTGGACTCTGTCCCCACTCTCCACCCCTCACAAACACAACTAAGGGGGAAGGGTGTCCTTTAGGTGGGCCCAAATGTTAGCCATCAGGGAAATTCCGCTCCCTGAAGTCTGGCAATGTTGGGGTGTTAACAAGTGTTACTCCACTGTGCTAGGGACAATCTAATCAATTGGGAGGCAAGTTTGTTTTTTCTCTTCTGCCCTTAAAATTATGATCATATGGAATGAAAGAAAACCAAAAAGTTAAATGAGCTAATTACGGTAAGATAACTTGGAAAAAAATTAATTAATTTTGAGCAACTGAAAACTATCAAATTAAAGAAAAGGATTACAGTATTAATCCTATTCTGACACAATTTTTGAGATCTCTCTTGGGTTAGATATTTTCTCTAGAGGATACTTAAGTATGAGAGAATGAATGAAAGGCTGTATAGTACGCTAATTTGGGTTAAGGAATTGGAATATTCAGGGAGCACAAGTATTCCAATTAAGCTGTATATTTAATTATCTACATACTTTCTTGGTATAAAATAGTTAAGCCCTTTCCTAAATAAGAAAGCAAATTTCCTCAGAAATCCATTGACACTTGAATTGAAATACGAGGAGGCCACTCAGTCATGCGTTTGCCTACACAGACAAATCATGCCACATACTTTTCTTTAATCAACTAAACCCCAATTGAGAAATGTCGGTCTAGAGCAGTGGTTCTCAACCTTCCTAATGCCACGACCCTTTAATAGAGTTCCTCAGGTTGTGGTGACCCCCAACCATAAAATGATTTTTGTTGCTACTTCATAACTATAACTTTGCTACTGTTATGAATTGGGCAACGCTTGTAAAAGGGCCATTCAACCCCCACAGGGGTCACGACCCACAGGTTGAAAACCGCTGGTCTAGAGTATTAGGTCAAGTTGGAAGTAACACATGTCAGCCAGTTAATGGCTCCCTCTTTGGAGCAATTGCCATGGGGACAGGATTACATCCAAAGTGGTAGCAGAGCTAAATTAGAAAATAGTTAATGTAGCATATACCATATTACCCAAGTGCACATTGTATAGTCCATTCATCAATAATCTATTGAGCACTTATTATATCTCGGGCAGAATGCTAGCAGTGGGGTCTTCCAGGAAGGTGTCAGTAAAGTAAAAGGGTCAAGTGCTAGAACATGACTCCCTGACCCATTAGCACATTAGCTGAATCCCATTCAACCTCATTACCTAACCCTTTACAAGATAATGCCCATTAAAAGAAGAGTGCCTATTTCATTGTGAATACCTGGTTTGCAGAAGGCTATCGATGACAAGCTCAAAATCCATTTGCAGTGTCCGCACATGGATTATGCCTCTGGTAAACCACCTTTGACTATAGTTGAATGACGTGAGCAGCCTTGCTAACAGGCAGTGCTGGAAATTTGACTCTGCTAGATGTAGTTAAGTTAAAGTTGTTTCAGTTTTTAATGTTTTCTTTTTGATTGTGGTTTTTCTGTTTTGTCTAGTCATTGTGGTTAGACTTTTGGTGTTTTTTGTTTAATTGTTCCTGTTTGTATATATATACAACTAAGTAGATCTATAGAAACAGTCACTGACTTGGTAATTGCCTAGTGGCATGGCAGAGGAGGAGGACAAATTGGTATCTAACAAACACTGAGCAAGAGAAGAAAATGTTCCAAAATTGATTTTAGTGATGATTTCAAAAAGCTTTTTAATATGATTGGATGATTAAACTATGTTCCAAAATTGATTTTAGTGATGATTTCAAAAAGCTTTTTAATATGATTGGATGATTAAACTATGATATGTGAATTATATGCCATAAAATAGAAAACAATTAAAAAATAAGAGTGACTATTTCAAATAAACAACACTGTGAGTCTAAAGAAGAATTTACAGACTAGTATCAGACATGTAGGCTAATATCAGATTTATGGACTTGCTCTGGATTGGGCTGGGATGTTTTCTCAATATGCAATTGCTCTGTGATATCAATCTCTCTCTTAAACACACACAAGTGTCTCTGAATTTCTTTTTTGTAGTCAACCTGGAATAGCACAATTTTAAAACTTTTTCTTCTAACATAATATAGTTTGTGTAACACTTTTATTGTTCTTATTTAAGTATTAATTGTATGAACTAATAGACTACCTTTTGGTATATTGGGTGGTTTTTTTTACACTTAGAACAGTCATTAGGGCAGCTAACCTGTTGTTAAATGATTAGAATCCCACCATTGTTTATATGTATGTGAAAGTTAGATAGTGAATAAGGAAGACTGAAGAAAAATTGATCAAGTTTAACTATGGTGCTGGTGAAGAATAGTCAAAGTATTATGGATCTGTCTTTGAAGAAGTACAGCTTGAATGCTTCTTAGAGGCAAGGATGGGGAGACTCATCTCACATCCTTTGGCCATGTTTTCAGGAGAGACTGTCTGTGAAGAAGGACATCATGATAGGTAAAGCCAGCGCTCAGAGATAAAGAGGAAGGCCCTCAATGTGATCGATTGCCACCGCGGCTGCAACAGTGGGCTCAAAGCTAAGAACAGTTGTGAGGATGGCTCAGGACAGGGCAGTGTTCCTTTCTATTGTGCATGGGGTCATTATGAGTTTACCAAGAAGAGAAAACAGTATCTGAAGATACGTGGACTCCGGAATGAACTTGAGCTTTGAATTGGTTTTGCCCATTTCAGTCCAGGCCAACAAAGCACAACCACAGCAGACAGACCTGAATTTATAAAATGTGTGTGTGTACTGGAACAATAACAGGAAAGAGAAAAATTACAAGTCAAAGAACCAAAGCCTGGCTGGGAACTTTATCTCCTACTTTAAAAAACAAAACAATTCTAGGACAGCATGCACATTGTCTAACAACCAAATATCTTGACACTAGAATCAGAAAGCCGCTCCCTTGTTTAAAGATGGAGGTCAATTTCACTGCTTGACATGCAAGCCACTCTCTACAGGCCTGTCAATAATCCAGTCTCCCACATCAGGTTTCCAGGAGAAGCATTAAAGAGCCCACAATGCCTCTTCCAAGTCTTCCACGCCAGGGCTTTAATGTCCATCATTTTTCCTGACCCGGTTACTGTCTCAGTCCATCCACATTCTACAAATCCAGGTCTGTTCTGTTTTCATGATGTCAACCCTGATGAAACCAGTTCAAACTAGTGCAAAGTCCGAGATTGAACATAACATGAACATAATATTTTCTTAAGGGAAAAGAACAAGGAACAACCGTAATTCTTTTTTAAAGCAAGACTCAGCTCAGAATGCCTGGAGGTAGGTGTATGTTGGGAGGTGGAGGTAGGTATATGGTGGGAGGTGGAGGTAGATATATGGTGGGAGGTGGAGGTAGATATATGGTGAGAGGTGGAGGTAGGTGTATGGTGGGAGGTGGAGGTAAGTGTATGGTGGGAGGTGGAGGTAAGTGTATGGTGGGAGGTGGAGGTAGGTGTATGGTGGGAGGTGGAGGTAGGTGTATGGTGGGAGGTGGAGGTAGATATATGGTGGGAGGTGGAGGTAGGT
>NW_022106189.1:27378699-27385512 GCF_000313985.2 Echinops telfairi
TATGGTGGGAGGTGGAGGTAGGTGTATGGTGGGAGGTGATAAGAAATGAGGATGCCCAGGTGACTAGGGGTTGGGAGACAATAATTTAAAGCCTGAGACTTCTAGCTGTTGAATGAGAGCCTGGAGTTCCAGGCCATTGGAAGCACTGGGCCTCTCAGCACTACCTTCTTGGAGCCCTGAAACATGGCTTGCTTTCCGTTGGTTAGGATCTTGCTCCCAGAGCTGGCAGTGGAAGAGACGGTCAAGAGCAGTATGGGGCATGCTTCAGACCCTGTGGTTAGTTTTATATTCTACTACCGTGAGAGAAAGATTCATGCCACACACTCCTAAGATATGTATAATCATCTTCAAAAAAATTATTTCTGCCTGAGAAAACATTGCAAATGTCTGTTTTTCTTTCTTTTGCATGCCACCCCAGTCTTTGTATTTTATTCTCTGGTCTTTCTTTTCTCATTCAGGTCCCATTTATCCTTTTGAAGAATACTTTGGGGGGGAAGTTGGGAACAAACACCAGGTTATTTGTGTCAATTGTTGACTTCCTTGGAGGCTTTCCAGGAATAACATGAATGGATTGTCCTCTGATGGATCTGTAGTTATATTGTTCATCACTATTGAGTCCCTCAGACATGCCTCTGTGTAATACATGGATACAAGATATGAACCTGGCTCACTTGGGATAAGAGAAGCTGTGCTTGTGTAGCTTGACCACTAAGTAGCCCCGAGTTTGAGTCTGGTGTCTAGAACTAACTGACCATGCGACCTGGGGCCAGAATCGATGTCCAAACTCTTCAACTGAAAGTCCTTGGGAAGGCAGACCCCTTAACCCCTATGTGGTTGTTGTGAGTTGTATCAAGGCGGTTCCAACTCACAACAGAACAAAGCACTCTGCACCACTTTCAAAAATTGCTCTTATGTTGGAGCCTGTTGTTGGCAGCCACTGTCTCAGTGCACCCCATTCAGGGTTTCCTCTTTCCCCACTGACCCTGTCCTTCACCAAGCAGGATGTCCTTCCCAGATACTGGTCTTTCCTGACAACATGGCCCTAGTCCATGAGATTAAGTTTCAGCATCTTCACCTCTAAGGAGCATTCTGTTTGTTCATTGCCCAAGACTGATATGTTTGCTCGTCTGGCAGGCTGACGTACTTTTAAGAAGGATGACTTAGAACTATAACTTATTTTAAGGGAGAGGTAACATAGTCTAGATATCTATCATGCCTTACACACTTACACAGTACCCAACAAGACAGGTAGCTGCCACCCATCTTTATCTGTATCTCTCTCTGTATCTCTCTCTCTCTCATTTCCCCTTCTTCAAAGTAAAGCTCCTTGCAGGCAAGACATTCATCCCTTTATGTGGGTCCCTCACCCTGTCGAGCAGACGGAGTTTGTTCAACAACTCCTTATTGCTATGCAGCATCTCTCTGAATCTGAATTCTCTTAATTCTTTCACCTGAAAAGTTAGGATGGAAAAAAAAAGTTCTTCTAAAACTTGCCCCAGATTTTCTGTGTCTCTCCTGGTTAGTGTTCATTGTTGTTGCTGCTAGTGGTGGTGGTGGTGGTTGACCTTGAGTTGATACCCAGTCCTGGTGATCCCATTTGTGCAATGGAACTTCTCTGTCAGGTTTCTCCAGACCTATCTGACGCTGATTACCAGATCTGTCTTCTAAGCTGCCTTTGCAAGGGTTCAAACTTCCACTCACTCAACTCAGTGATAAGTGTTTCACTGTGTGTACCACCCACGAACTCCCAAGCATTTGATAACTGTTAACACATATACGATAGCTTATGGACAGTGTCAGGAACCCTCATGGCACAATGGTTTTGGCTAATAGCGGACAGGTTGTTGGTTGCAACTCACCCAGTCTATGAAGTCTGGCAATCTGTGATAGATTGCAACCAAGAAAACCCATATGCGGTAGTTGTAGGATGTCACATGGGGTTGCAATGAGCTGAAATGGATTTGGCACACAACAACAACATTGGGATAATGTAGTATCTTAGTTAAGAGCCTGCTCTTAGAAGCTAGTTGGTTTCTTAAAATTGAGAGTGGTTCTTAACTTTTTTTTTCAAGCTCAATAAATACTGGTTGTGAGACTTTGGACAAGTGATTTTTAATGCTTTGGGCCTGCATTCCTTATTGGAAATATAGGAATGATAATGGTAGCCGTGTGTCAGGATTTATTGAGGAGCCCTGGTGTTGCTGTGTAGGAAGTCTTGGGCTGTCTAGTAAATCTTGGGCTACTAAGCACAAGGTTGGGGGTTCTAGCTCAGCAGTTTCTTTAGGGATAAAGAAGAGTCTAGCTGTTCTTTTCCATATTTACAGTCTGGGAAACCTCCTTTAGGGTCTCAATAAGTTGGGATTGACTGGGTGGTAATGGGTTCAGGTTGGGTCAAGATTTTTGAGTTTCTAAATTACCTAGCGTAATGAGAGCCTTTAGAATTTTACCTGTCTTATCAGAAGTAGTCTATAAAGTCACGAGCCCCAGGGGAGCACAAATGACTAACACACTCAGCTGTTAATAGAAACGTTGGTGCTTTGATTCCCCTGGAAGGGTCTTGGAAGAAAGTCTGATGATCTACTTCTCCAAACTCCAAACCATATGGGATTAGTCATACGTTAGCGCCGACTCCACAACAATGCTTTTGGTTGTTGCTTTAATGCCTGCTATTTTGATGACAATTAATCCTTCCTCCAGAGATGAATAAATGTGATATCCAGTTCAACCAACCCCTTCTTGTCCCTATTGCTCCCGACCCCGCAATGGAAGGAGGGCGTATGTCTTTAGGCTTTCAACTTTAAACACCAGCTGTGGCTCTCTTAGAGAGATCCCGGTGCAACTTGTTCCCAGCACTGGATAACCCCAGAAGATGTTTGCCTTGGCTGCCTTGGGCTTTCACAACTGTTCAAATCTCGGCTCTGCCTTCCTTTCCTCTTGTCCTTGTCAGCTGTCGTCCTTGGATTCCAGGCTGAAGGCAAAGGCAGTCACTTTAGCAGACTTGAGCGATGCTGTGGGCTCTTCTTTGAACCCCTTCCAGCAAGCTTCTGGTGCTCATCTGTGCAGAGAGCAGGAGTCTGTGCAAAGAGTCTCAGCATTGATGGGTTCTTCAGCATTTCCCTGGCATCTGTGTACATCTCTATTTCCAATGCTTGTGTCAGGAAGTTGACATTTCTGAAATGGGAGCAAAATGTTACTTCTCGTATGCCATGTTTCTTTCAGCATAAAGTATTTCAAATCTCAGAACAGAGGGTTTTGTCTCCGTGGCACCAAGTTAGTCTGAATCCTGTGTTTTATTTCCTCGAGATTTCTCATTCATCTTATTCGGTGTGAGATTGGTTTAAAGATTTTTCTCAGTTTATCTCTTCAGAGTCACATATTTTGGGGCCCAGCCTCCGCCACTTCCCACCTGCAGGCTGGTTAATTTAAGACTTACTGATTTATGGATGTGTTGATTCATGAACTCAAATATTTATTGAATACCAAATATAAGTCAAATAATTTGGTTCCGTGCATCACTAACTCCCCTATACTTACATATATTCTCCGTATTCTGAAGGATCCCACATTTCAATAGGAAGAGAAAAGACATTATTCAGACGTGCTCACAAGTCTACAATGAGATAAGCTAGCAAATAACCAAAGCATGGAGCTCTAAGAGCTCAGAGACTAAATCTACCTACATTTAGGATGGTATGAAGATCATTTCACAAAGCTGCATTTGAGTAGAAATCTGAACCCTGAGCATGAATTCACACTAAGAAACAATTTACACCTAGAATTAAGTGATCAGCACTGAAAATAAGAGATGTTTATTTCTTTCTCCATACCTCACAGTATAGGATACTTCCCACAGCTGGTGTTATGCCTGGATTGTGGGGTTTCTGAGTCATAAACATTGTCATGGTTAGCAGAAGTTTTCTCTGAAATAACCCGAATTATCTGTAGGTCTCCCAAGATCTTCCTGAAGTATTCCTTCACACATAATCTCCAGCCCCTTCAGAGATGGGGCAGCACCCAAGGAAAAATATATTTGTCAGTGGGGAGTGGATTTCCTATGAAAAGTGAAAATAGATGGAGCAGGCAGGAAATGGAAGTGGTCCCACTGTCAGGATAGTTACTGGACAGTTCCTTTAGAATTCGGAGCCCCTCCTGGAACTTTGTCCCCGTGATGTTTTCAGGTGTAATTTGAAAAACCCTTTGCCTGTTTCTATGCTAGTCATAGTAAACTCTTGCTTCGCTGAGTTTCAGGGCTTACAATGATTCTCCAGCCCCAGCCAGACAAATAGCTTGCTCTTTTCCCTTGAATTCCACCAAATGTATGTCTATACTGTTATGCTACTTAACCATTTGTAGGACAAGTGTACACATGCCCCTTAAACACGATATATTGGTTTCTAGAAGTGTTATTTGCATCAGGCAATAAATACTTAACACCTGTGACCAAGCCAGAAATACACAATATAGGTCAAATTACTAGCAGTAAGATAAAGTAGGGAAGTATCCCCAAGATCACTCGGTGCTGTAACACTAGCCTGCAGCAGGGACTGCTATGTATAAATCTCATCTGACAGCAGCAGCCCTGATGGAGCAGTGGCTCCTTCGAAAGGCAGCCGAGGCAATTGGCAGGAGTGGGTGGGGCCACTGAGGGTTCACTTTTGATAGGATTCCTTTTAGGGTGATTTCCCCCACTCCCTAAATTCCCTAGATTTTCAAAAGAATTCGTTAATCTAATCCAGTGTTTCCCAGAGTGGGTAGGATGGCCCCCCAAAGGGACTTCAAAAGCAGACACTTGTTGTTTATCCAGGTTTATGGGCTATCATACCAACATTTACTTGCCAGAGGGCTGCTGAGTAATTTATATCCCCTAAAATGGGAGCAGTAGGGCAAATACATTTGGGACCCTATGATCTAATCTCTTAAAATAGAACTGGCATACATCACATTCTAAAACATTTTCTCACTGCTGTCCAGTCATTCCAACTCATAGTAACCCTCCAGGGCAGGGTCGACCTGCCCCTGCAGATTTTAGACTGTGTCTTCACTGGAGTCTAAAAAGCCGTATCTTCCGTCTGGGGAGCGGCTGTGGGTTGTGGACAGTTTACCTTGTGGTTAGCAGCCCATGTTGTACCCATGTTGCTACCTATTGGTTTAATAAATGCATAAATGAGCTCTCATACCTTCCTCATACCTACTCCTCAAAAATAATAAAGACAGAGATGCTATGACTAGCATTCTCTACTCTCCCCTCCTCCCCAACAGGAAAGAACAAAAAAAAAAAAGAACACAGACATGGAATGTTTTTTCTCTAACTCTAACATGATGTTGGACTCGTTTGTCTGTAGGTCTAAGAAAGGAAATAATTATATGCACGTTATAAGCAGAATTTCTATTCAAACTTTGATGCAAAAATAAAGCCATTAGCTAATGTGTCGTGATTTCCACAGTTGATATGATTTAACAAATTAGCAAGCTCAGGCTTATTTATTTCACTAAAGTAAAGTTAGCTTTTCTTCTGTGCTAGGCGCTATGCTTGGCTATTTAAAGATGAATTAGGTACAGCTCTGCCCCTCAAGATGCTCACAGACTAGCCGGGGATATAGAGATGCACACACATTGCTCCTGGCGTTCACTTCGGCAACCAGCACGGTCTCTATGGAGAAGCAGCCATCTGTAAACTCAGAACAACAAAAAGCCGGGTCGGTTAGACATGGAGAGTACATTAACTGGTTCTTAGTTGCTGCCAAGTCATTTCTGACACATGGAGCCCACATGTGTGTCAAACTAGAACTTAAAAAAAAAAAAAAGAAACTTGAGCCAAAGATTGCAGAATCCAGTTACTTTCCATTCATTTAATCTGTACAAATTCTGTTTTCTGATATTGGTTGCAATCTGGTCAATATAACAGCACTCTCCCCAACTTACGCCCTGGGGTCCCATTTCCACTGGCCCTTCTATCCTGTCCATTCTGCCCTTTGGGCCTGACATGATTGGCTATAATGCTCATTAGGTTTTCAATGGCTGATTTTCTAAAGCCGATCACCAAGACTTTCTTCCAAAGTGTTCCGTGTGAACTACCATCTCCAAAATGTTGGCTAACAGCTGGATGTGTTAGCCATTTGCTGAACCCAATGGACTCCATGGAGACAAGAGGGCAATATAATAATAGAAGGAAATTGCTAGGTAAAGCCTTACACAAATGTCTATACTTTACAGTATTTGTGTTCATATATACCACTAGGTTCAATGGATATTTGCCTTAAAATCATTACTTTGAAATAATTTTAGACTTCTGAAAGAGTGCTAGAAATAATATTTATAATCCTAAAATCATCTATACTCATTTTCTCCTAACTTACAACTGCCATCAAGTCAGTGACTGACATTGCCATCATATAATTATCAAAACCCAGTAGTCAATATGGTCACATGTGCCCATATTCATTGGACAATTATTTTGTGTATAGAAATGTTCCTGTTTCTCCACAAATACTCTAATTGCAAGAACATTTCATGTTCATATCTCCTAAGTCATCTTCAGTCTTTAAAAGTTTCTCATTTTAACACTATGTCCTAAATGTATATGCAGGGCTTTATAAAACATAGAAAGAAGATTTCTTCTTTGTGTGTCCAGCATTCCTTCTTGTGCTAATAGCATGCCATCTGAGTAGGGGTGCTGCCAGGAAAATGTTGGAGCACTAACTACAAATTGACAGTTTGTTGCATGAATTGTTTGCAGGAGGAAACTGAAGTTATCTGCTCACATAAAGATGTATAGCCCAAGTGTGTTAGTCTGAGTACTTTAGAGAAACAAAT
>NW_022106189.1:27385840-27397188 GCF_000313985.2 Echinops telfairi
GGAACTGGCTAAAACAGCTGCACCCTGGCCCAACCATCAGAAAGCAAGAGACCAGAGAATTGGAAAGGCGAGGCTCACCAAGCCATTTATCTCTCCGCCCTTCAATGAACTCCACATGTGTTTATCGGCCAGGTTGGCACAATAAACTTAAATGATCTCACACAGAAACCTTATATGTGTGGCTAGGAGTTGGAATCCAATCGATGGCATTGGGTTTGGGGTGTTATGGCTAAAACCAAAGAGCCCTGGTGGCCCAGAAGTTATCATGTAGCCATTAGCCAAAAGGTCAGTGATTCAAACTCACCAATGACTCTCTATGAGAACGATGTGGTAGTCTGCTCCCATGGAGATTACAGCCTTAAAAACCTATGGGTCCGTACTCCCTATGATAGAGTCATTATAAGTAAGAAGCAACTGTGTCAATCGCAGATACGGCTAACACCACCTACCAGCTCTTCATAAACCCCCCAAATCCGGCCAGGTGCATCGAGTCAATTACGACTCATTGACCCATAAATTAATGAGAACTTCCTTCTTCAGATTTCCAAGTCTGTAAATCTCTATGAAAGCAAAAAGCCTCATCTTTCTCTCAAAGAGCTCTTGATGGGCTTGAGCCGTAGCCCAGTGCGTGAACCACATAGCATTAGGATTCCTACCATCTCTTCTAAAGGATAATACATGATGCAGGTTGAGGGTTTCAGCCCAGTCTCAACTTTTGATTATCACAATCAGTTTAGGCCTGGCTGAATGACCCAAAGGACGTCAAATCAGTTTTTTAATGGAAAGTATTAGAAGGTGGGAGCTTCCTTGGTTCTAGAATTTCTAAATTTAAGATGACTCAATCTTGGAGTTATTACAGGAAAAGTCTCAGCTTCAGTGATGGCCAGAGAAATGTGTAGCTCTCTCATGTACTTTACTTTTATCTGAAGCTGGAAATTTACCTATGAGTATTTAGTGATGTGATTTAACAAATAACCTATTTACTTATATGTCATTGGGTTTTGTTTTATTGGTAGAAAAAGTGTATTGTCTTTTAATTCTTTTTTTCCCACAAATGTTTTGACTCCTTCTCAGATATATAATGCTTGTTAACCTGGTAGTGCTGTAGTTAAGGAGCTTGCCTTGATATTGATAAGGAAAGCAGCCAAACCTACCAGCCATCCCTCCTGAGAAAGATGCTACAACCTACTTCCATAAAGATTACAGCCTTCCAAATTCTATGATGCAATTTTACCTTGTCCCAGAAGGCCACAAAGTCAGAATTGACAGCCCTGGGTTGCTTTTTAGTTTAGTTTTGTTTTGCATATGGTGCCAGGTTTACACAGAACCCCTTCCAGTTAAGGACACATTCAGTCAGAGGGCATATTACTATATTACTGCCCTTGGAAATGAAGCTACAAATAAGCTGTGGATGGTGGGTCTCTGCCTGGGATAGGCTCACTAAACTATTGAAGCCTCAGCCTTCCTGTTTGAGGAACATCAAGTCTTTCTCATTCATTAATAACATAGTGCCTCTAAAGGCAAGGACCCTGGTGGAGCAGTGGTTAAACACGTGACTGCTCATCAGTAGGCTGGCAGTTCAAACCCACAGCACCGGCATGGGAGAAAGATGAGGCCAGGCCGTGTGTTTCCACGCAGACTTATAGCCTTGGAAACCCAATAAGGTCCTTCCTCTCTGTCCTAAAGGGTCGCTATGAGTTAGAATGAAGATGACAGCTGTGGGTTTGAATTTTTTTGGTGGGATTCAAAGCACCCTGCCCAGTAGTCTAAATGATATACTAGGTATTGCTCCAGTCAATTAATGAGTGACAGTACCCCTTTATTTCACAGAATTCCATTGGCCTTCTCACTGTAGTTACCAAAGGGCCATTCAGATCCAAGAATAAGATCGAAGGGAGAATATCATACAAGGGAGGCAGAAAAGGTGTATGATGGCTCATAAGTATCCTACTCCTTTCCTCTTTGGTGGAAATGGCAACTGGTGCTAGGTTGGGGAATGAAAATTCTCCATTCTATTAAGAATTTAAACAAGAATTTTGATAGAAAAATGGCCACGATTGTTTCCCTGTTCCCATCTTTGAAAGTTACAGCCAGGCTGAGAGCGTGTTTGCCAAGTTTTCCGCCTAGAGGAAAATTGTGTGGCTGAGTTATAAATACATCGATAGATCCAGCTGGAACTGTCTCTTACAATTTAATATGCAAAGACATAATCTGAGTCAGAGATGGAGACAAGCAGCTCCTTTCAGATAAGAGGGCTCTAAGTTTGGATCTGCAGGCTACTTTCAAGAGACTTCTTCTATTGAAGGGCAAGTGAGATCTCAGGACAAGTGAGGTCCAAGTTTGCCTTCAGATTAGCATGCAGTGGTCGGTCCTGGCCTTTGTTCCAAGTGTCAGCAAGGGGCTGATGTCACCTGCATTCGTCCATGGTGAGCTTAAAATCAACGGATGTGTCAAATGCTTGTTTATTGGAAAGAACGACGAATTAACATTTCTGAGAAGTGTGCGCTTTTTGTATGCTTTTCATTTAATAATATGTATTCACATCCACTATGAGTGAAATAACATGTTAAGCAGTAGAGGGGAAGGAAGGCTGAGGAATATAAATTGCAATTGGAAGTATCCTCGTATAATCTTGAAGTGGCAATTTAATCCAAGCCTAGGTGAAAGTGCTCTTAATCATAAAGATACAATTTAATTATTTGGAAGAATATGTAATATAGTAATGCTATTATTTGGCCACTTTTTAATATTTTCTTTTAAAAAATAAAACAGGTGTTAAAATCAAAATGACTCCCTGTCATTGAGACGATTAGGACTCATAGTGACATTTTAGGGTAGAGCCGAACTGCTCCTGTGGGTTTTTGAAAGTGAACTCTTTACAGAGGTAGAAATCCTCATCTTTTTCCCATGGAGCATTTGCTAGACAGGGTTGACTAGAGAAACAAATCCATAGACACTCATATGTGTGTAAGAGAGAGTTTTATATCAAAGGGTAATTGTCTATTAAGAAAACATCCCAGACCAGTCCAGATCCAAAAATCTCTCTTCAGACTCATGCAGTCACACCCAATGATGCAAACTGGGAAGATTACAGGTCAGTGGGTGCAAACTTTTGTGGATCTAATGGTGGTAAAAGCATCTCCTAAATGTTTCCTCCCCACTCCCACTACCATGACTCGAATTCGACCTTGCAAGTCTGGCTTGACCAGAGGATGTACACTGGTACAGATAGGAACTGAAAATACAGGGAATCCAGGACAGATGAGCCCTACAGCACCAGTGGTGTGAGTGGCAAAACAGGGAGGGTAGAGGGAGAGTGGGTAGGAAAGAGGGAATTGATTACATGGAACTATATGTGACCTCCTCCCTGGGGGATGGACAACAGAAAAGTGGGTGAAGGGAGACATCGGACAGGGCAAGATATGACAAAATACCAATTTATAAACTATCAAGGGCTCATGAGGGAGGGGGGAACACGGAGGGAGGGGAAAAATGAGGACCTAATGCCGGTGTCTTAAGTGGAGAGGAAAAGTTTTGAGAATGATGTACAAATGTGCTTTACACAATTGATGTGTGTATGGATTGCGATAACAGTTGTATGAGTCCCTAATAAAATGTTAAAAGAAAAAAAAAAAAAAGCATCTCCAGGGCGTTGGCTGCCATCAGTGTGGCTCCATGTAGCTTGTCCACAGAATGTGAAGCAGAGAGAGAGAGAGTAGATCTGTCCTCCAGTGAGCTATTTCTCTGTCACAACTCCAAATGAGACCCTCAAGCTGTGACCTGACTGACAGGCTAACCTCCACCCTTTCACTCTGAAGACCCTCAAGCTGACAGGAGATTACGTAACTACCACAGAGGGCCTGGCAGTTTCAACCTGCTGACTTTATGCTTAGCTGCCCAATGCATAATCCAAGGTACCACGACCACCAGGGCTCCTGAAAACAGGTGCAACTCAAGACAACCCCAAGTGTGTCAGCGTAGAACTGTGCTCCATACATGTGATAATTAAGGTTTTATATCAACTGGCTGCACCAAGATTCTAAGTGATTCAGTCAAAACTTGTAACACCTCGTAATGACATCACCATGGGAGCCGGCTAAAAGAGTACATGTCTAACCTAAGTGGAAGCTGCAAATAAATGTCCTTGCTTTCTGCTGGATCTGGATTCTTCATCTTATTCACCAGTCTCTGGTTCTTTGGACTTGAGCTAGTAGCCTGCTATCTTGCCTGCCTGTCTTGGGAGTCATCAGCAGCATGCTGTTTTACCTGCTGACCTTGTATTTATTCACCTGTATCCTATAGTTACATGAGTCGTCTGACCTGAGAATTTGGAATTTGCTCACATCTGTAACTGTGTGAACCATTTATAAATTTGTGAGCCTCGTAGGTTTTGCTTTCCTACAAAGCATAACTTAAGATCATATAGTTTTCAGTGGCTGATTTTTCAGAAATAGATCATCAGTCTTTTCTCCTAAGGAGTCTGTGCTTGGACTCAACTATCTGACCTTTTGATTACCAGTCAAGGTCATAAACTATGATAGTTAGGTTTCTTGTGCCAACTTGGCCAGTAGGAAATTGTGGGATTAATCAGTCACAGTTTGATTGGAGAGCAAAGAGATCAATGGCTCTGCAAGGCCCCATCCTCTCTCTTACTCTCTGGTGATGGGACCACAGGTGCTGCTGCTCTAGCTAGTTCTCTGCCTCAAACTGTGAGCTACGCTATCTGTGAGCTAAGCCAACCCAAGGATCATGTTGCTAGAGCTTCAGGTTCCTTTGAGACCTGCTTCGCCATGCTGCTGGTGTATACATCACTTGAGCTTGAGGCTGGTGAATCCTGTTGCCTTGCATTGCTTGAGTTCAATTTCCCATCCAGGCCTGATTCAAAAAGCCCCTGAACGACTGACTGACTGTTGCTGACCAGCCCTGCTGTTTGCTGCCTGTGGGCAGACTCTGCCTGTCTTGCCTAAGGGTAGACTCTGCTGTTTGCTTCCTAGACCTTGGACCTGGAAGCCCCATAAGTTGAAGGACTTCCAGTATATTAACTGTTCCATGGAAGTGAGTTGAACTGAGCCCTCTGTACTGCTGTGTGGACTAATTAGCTGTTATATTCCTTCTCACTGTATAAACCTATCCATTTTTTTTCTGGTTTTGCTTCTCTAGAGACCCCTGACAAACACATAAACACTTGCACCATCAGGGACTTCATTCTTTCACAGAAAGATTTCTAAATCCATTCAGTCTTCACTCTATCTGCCACGTCTGCATCAGCTCTTGGCTATATCGTGGTAGTTCTTCGTTCTTTATGTGTCTGCTTCTTGGAGCCCTTGAGTATCATGAGTTCCAGTATAGATCATTGTTTGTGTTGCTATTCTAGTGACTTTCCCACGTCATATAAATAGATGAGTAACAAAACTCTTACATTGTCAATGTCTTTCTCAGTTTAATTAGCTGAATCCTCGCAGAATAGCCCAAGATCCAGACCATAATATGCCACACTCGCTAGAAGACACTACTGAACTCCTCAGCGTTGTCAGTAAGTGACCATATGCTGTTAAAAAATGAACAAAGCACCATTGGGCATCGTACAAAAATGAACAGAGCACACTGCAACAAGGCGCATACCCTTGGGCTTCCCTGGGAAAATGAAGACACGTGTTCATTTCACTTGTCACTTGTCACCTCCCATTCCAACCTACTCATCCCTCACACCAGGCACCCTGAACTGCTTCCCATCCCAAGAAAGCCGCACATTGTCACATCCCTGTCCTTTGCTCATGGTCTAACATCTGCTCACGGCACTCCATCTGTTTGTGTCTTTTAAGCACCAACAGGATCACTTATTTGGTGAAGTTTTTCCGTGACCATCATTAATAATATGGCAGGATGTTCATTTTGCAGTGTTGATGTGAGCCTCTATGATATTCATTTGGAAAAGGGGGGCAGAGTTAGGGAAGTGAACTATACGAAAGAGGAAATTCCTGTGAGCATACAATTTTTCCTATTTATAGCAAGGCTTCCTATTTCAAACAAAAGCTTCCTTGGATTTCTCATGTCCACTGTGGAAGGGGAGAGCCTCAAGAAGCCCGCCACTTGCCTGTCAGGTCTTGGACAGTAGGGTCATATGGCAACAGGAGAAGCCGTCGTGTCTCATTTATTGTTAACTCAGGTGATTCTCTTTCACAGGATTCCCACTGCCCTGTGAAGATGCTGTAACTTCAGTTCCTCTGAGTCAGATGAGCAGGGCATTGACAGTGGAGGGCCAGTCAGCTCCCAGGAGCTGCACTGAAACAACACTACCAAAAAAATCCTTCAAAATGTTCAATATTCTCTGTGAAAATAGGACTTTTGAGCAAGGGACAAAAATACAGTTTAGCGAGGGAAGAAAACAAGAAGACTGCCCCCGACACATGCACTCAGCTATCAGCCAGCAGTATCACTGTCCTTGGCATTCTGCTTCCCCGAGAAAAGCCTCAAAGAATCAACAATACGAAGGAACAGCTTGTTCATCTCTCCATATGCTGCCCCAAACATATGCTACCCAAACTTTCTCTTTTTAAAAATATCATTAAAAGCATTAAAGATAAATCAGGCCTTTGTGGGTTTAATTATTCAGCATATTGCCTTTTAATTATTTATTAATATTCTGTATTTGACAAACATTTCTAGAGAATTGGGGAGGCTATAATAAAAAGATTAATTGGCCTCATTAATATTCTGGTCGGAGCCTGTTTGTGTATCAACTGGGCACAACACATCCATCTTCTCTGAGGAGGGCTCCACAGGAGCTCTGTAACCTTGGGAAAACTTTATGACATCTTGAAGCCGTCGCTTGCTCATCAGTGAAATAGGAGTGGCAATAATGCCTTTAGCACAGGGTTGTAATGAGGATTAATGCAAAGGGCTCTACTAGAGAGGTGGTATAATGGCTATAGCATCATAATGTGCTTAAGGCATAGTCACCATTCCTCAGTGTTATTTGCTTTTGCAGGAATGAGGACACAAGCACTTCCAGACTCAGGGGAAGGGCTCAGGGATGCCCTGGGAAGTGCAAGTAGGTGAAAATGAATCCTAAGGGGAGGCAGCTGTGTGTCTACTGGACTGGGCACTGAGGTAATAAGAGTAGCATGGGCATGATGCTGTATTCAAGTCTCACTCTCCGCTTCCGGTAACTGACTTATGGCTGGGAACCACCCAAGACTGTATTATACAGCTTTAGTGGATTTGGGAAAATCCAAAGGAATAATTATAACACAGATGCTACTGCTGGCAGTTTCTACTAGGGCGTATATGTCTAAATAGCCCCAGCACCCCCCACCGCTCCTGCCCTCCACATCTTAAACCAGGCATTACAGTCTGGAGAGCAGAGCAAAGCTTCCAAAGGCTCCCCTCAAACTATGATCCCAGTCCAGGCTGTTCTGAGTGAACAGGGAATAGATTTATCTTCACCACCTTGGGTAACTCGTTGCATTCAGACATTTTAAAAAGAAAGGAACCAATATTTAGAACGGTTTATCAACAAGATTGTCCATGGTGGCTTCTTTTCTTCTCTTTTTTGTATGTGTATCAGGGACTCCGGTCCCTCAGTTTCCCCAGACTGACTAAGATCATACCATACCACCACCGATAAAGGAAAACAGCATTTGTGGAATGCTACTTTTTAGTAAGTTTGACACTGAGCACTTTATATGCTCTTTCTAATTCAACTCTTACTCTAGTCAGGAGACCTGGTGGCGTTGTAGGCTGTGGGGCAGGCTTCCAAGTGCAAGGTCAGCAGTCGGAACCCCCCAACCACTCTGGAAAGATTGACAGACTCAGAAACCCTCTCTGGGATCCCTCTGAGTTAGAATGGACTCAGTAGCAGCGTCTATATGCCCTGATGTTTTGGGGATTTGGCATTTGGCTCCTAGTCCAAAGTTTGGCTGTTCAAACCCATCAGTGGTTACACAGAAAATACTTACAGTCTATATAGTATGTATCACAGTCTATATAGTATGTATTACAGTCTATATAGTATGTATTACAGTCTATATAGTATGCATTGGACAGCTAACTGCATTGTTAGCAGTTTGAAACCATGAGCCACTCCATGGGGCAAAGAAAGGGCTCTCTACACCTGTCAAGATCTACAGTTGCAGAAGCCCAAAGGAACAGTTCTATCCTGTTCTATAGAGTCACCAAGAGTCAGAATTGATTTGATGGCAATGAGGTTTTAATTTTTTTGGGGGGGTGGGGGGAGGTAGTGTTGGGGAAATGGTTTGGTATAGAGTCAGAAAATTGACTCCTTGGCAGTAGGCTTCTTTGGCTTTGTTCGGTTTTGATCTAAGCCTGTGAAGGCGCCTTGGTGGCACAGTGCTTAAGTGCTCTGCTGCTCACCCAAAGGTGAGCCATTCAAATCGACCAGCTATTCCATGTGATGAGGTTACCATCTGCTTCCATAAAGATTGACAGCCATACAAATTCTCATGGAGACCCTGTGGGGTTGTTCTACTTTGTTCTCTAGGTCACTCTGAGTCAGTCAGCTGGATGGCACTGGGGCTTTGCTGTTGTTTGGCTGTAAGGCTGTGAAAGCAAACACAGTAAAGACATTGTATGATGAAGGAACTTGAACATAATGGGTTGTCCATTGTCACACAGAGGATGTAGAAAGAATTGTGCTCTAAAACTCACAACTACACAAATGAAAATGTATCCCTGATTGATGCTGATATGATGTCCTTACAATCTTTGCAAGAAGGTTGCATTTTAACTCATTTAACTCTGGCATTTTCTATCATTTGCCGTGCCTGTGGAATCCATGCACTTACCATTCCAAAGAAGTGGCAGCAGTTTATCGTTGCACGTAAAGTTATATCCCTTTATAAAATCAGGACACTAAAAAAAATCAGGACACTAGACAATGGAGGGGCTTATGGATACAAGTCCTCTGAACCTGAATTTGTCTAATACCCCAAGTCCTTTGTTAGGGGCATACATCCAGCGTGGATTCATACAGAATTGAGATTAGACATAGGGGTTTCAAGTCAATATTTAATACCTGTATTTTGGTTCTAATTTTAGTTATTAACAATGATTAGGAGATTATTTCTGATATACAAAACCCTTAATCCCCTCAGGAAAAAATAAAAATGTTCCTACCACATAGAGTTCTTATGTATATATGTATATGTATGTGCGTGCACACACACACACCTGTGTGCATGTGTGTGTTTGTTTTGTTTTTGTTTTTGAGAAAAATTTAGTCCTGTTTAAAGTGCATAATAAGTATGCATTGTTAACTATTGGTACCATTAATATCATTTTGCTCATTCTAATATTATCTGAAACTTTCAGTGATTACTGTGAGCAGCAGATCATTACTATAAAGGCCTATTGATCATCAATATTGAAAAGTGCATTTATAATTTACTTTTACTGAATGGGATCAAATTGTGTTTTCTAACTGAGCCAAGGACAATTATGTGCGGGTCTAAAAGTTAAAGAACGATCTCAAGAGATGCATGGAGACAGAGAGAGTAGAAAAATAAATAGCAAACAAACAAACAAAATGGAAAAATGATAACAGCCTCTTCAGATGGTATTACTCAAGATTGATCTCTTCAGGTAAGCTGAGGCACCATATGCAACTCAGTTTTCTCATAATTCTATCATATTTAATTTAAAGCACTCTACTCCAAATGTCAGTAAAGTTATGTCTTCAGGTCAAAGAGTGGTAGAGAGACTAGTCAGTGTAAGTACTGTACCCTGGCAGCAGAGTGGGGTAAGAGTTGGATACTCACTATGGCACCAGCAGTTTGGAGCTGTCAGCACTCCTTGGGAGAAAGATGAGATTTCCTGTTCCTGTCCAGGTTTACAGCTTCCAAATTCCCCAGTGGCAGTTCTACGAGGTCCCCCTGTGTCCGTGGGAGCTGGAATCCGTTCAATGGCAACGAGACCCCTCTTGATCCGTTACAACAATGGGCTCAAACTCCACCATTGTGAAGGCTCTGAAGAACTGGGCAGTGTCTCATTCTGTTGAACATCCGGTCACTGTGAGTTGGAGCCAACAGGAGCAACATGCTCTTGATGATATAATTTGACAAGAGCATATGAAAGAAGACAGTGACAATAAATGTTTTAACTAGTTTACTACATATTGCAATTTTTTTTGGAGGGGAGCATTTTGTTAGTTACCTTTAAAATATTTTTTCAGCCATGATACAGCTTGTTTAGAATTATTCTGGTGCCCAAAGAGGGAAACGAACACTCTTTAAGTAGAGAGGATTTTTTGCTAACTCAGCTCACTCAAAGAATCGATACCATATCATAACTTTTTACCCCTCTGTTGCAAACGTGTGGTTTAAAATACAAAGATTCCATTCTTCCTTGGGAAAAAGCAATGTTTAAATTTTCCACCTGACATGTTACAGTGTTATATTTCATGTCAAGTTGTTTCAGCCATGGCAAATGATAGGGAGTCTGGGTGATACTGTGATACACATGCTGCCGTTTGCATGGAGTTATCTGGGTGAGACATATCAGCGGGGAGCATACGTGGGGAAGATGCACCATCCTGACAACCAGAGAAATGCCCAGGGGTACCAGAGTGAGCAGCACTCAGCATTGATTTCTGATGCGGGGACAAGGCAACAAAGCAAGAATGGAAGACTGCTTAGTCACTGTAATCGTGTTTAAGAAAACAGATAGATTTACCCATTGTAAAATAATGGGTAGATAAACATTACTATATATACTGTATCTACAACTAGAACTCGCTTAATATCAATAAACCACTATGTAGAAGACAACAATGAGCACCTTGTTTTTCTCTTATACCACAGAGTTATACCACAAATGTCTCTGCTGGCCATAGGTGCTTCCGTCTTCATTCTCTGCTTCAACATTAATTAATTGATTAATTAGACTTGATACATTTAATGACATGCCCTCCATGTTCTTCTTCAAACAGGCTAAGGCCTTAGTTACTGCTACATGGCTTACTTTGTTGGGCTTTGGGGAAAAGAATTAGAAGTGCTAGTATGTTATTGTTAAAGCTACAATGTATTGTAAGACTATTAATTTGGGCTTAGGCTTTTTCTATTATTGTTATTCTAATGCTTTCTCTTTGTTTATTTTTAAATTTTTTTCAATTAAAATATTTTATTTTTTTTAAATCATTTTATTGGGGGCTCATACAACACTTATCACAATCCATACATCCATCCATTGTGTCAAGCACATTTTCACATTTGTTGCCATCATCATTCTCAAAACATCTACTTTCCACTTGAGCCCCTGGCATCAGCTCCTCATTTTCCCCCCCCTCCCTCCCCACTCCCCCTTCCCTCATGAACCCTTGATAATTTATAAAT
>NW_022106189.1:27397288-27409200 GCF_000313985.2 Echinops telfairi
TAAAAACACATCATCATGCCAGAAATATACAATAAATGATAATCCATTTATAAATCAGTATATAAAACCGATGTTTAGATTTCTCTTAAAAGTTTTAACAGTTGCTTGACTCAGGATCCAAGTATATATATATAGTGAAATATTTATTTCTGATTTTTTTCCTTTTTTTTAATCATTTTCTTGGGGCTCATACAATTCATCACAATACATACATCAATTGTGTAAAGCACACTTATACATTTGTTGCCCTCATCATTCTTAAAATTAGCTTTCCTTTGGGTTCCTGGGATTAGCTGGTTTTCCTCCCCCCCCCTCCCTCATCATTCTCAAAACGTTTGCTCAAAATTTGAGCCCTTGGTATCAGCTTGGCATCTCCCCCTCCAGCTCCTCATTTCCCCCCCCCTCCCTCCCCATTCCCCCTTCCCTCATGAACACTTGATAATTTGCAAGTCATTATTATTTTGTCATATCTTACTGGGCTTAGGCTTTTAAGAATTGTTTTGCACTTGTTTATTTGATTAGTTTAATGCATTTCTCAAACGTGGTTCCACCTGAAAACTTTCTATACATTGCATCCACGTATATATATATGTATGTATATATATAATAGTTAATGTAGTACCATTCATTCTCTTCCCAGGAACCTTCCCTTGGATTTATTTCCAGTTTTAAATGGCGTCTGAAGAGCCAAGAGTTGCTGGCTCAGCCTTTCCTAATGTCCTCCTGAAATCTCCAAACGTTTCTCATAGACAAGCAAAAAATATGGAAGTAGGTTTGTGTAAACAAGAACATATGGAAACAGCCTATGTTTGAAAGACCCTAGAGCATCTATGGATGAAGAAGGTTAGGTCAGAAAACCAGAGGGATTCTTCCATAATGGGTCCATGCTGTAGACAGAAAGCAAAGTCGGAGACCACAAAAAGGGCCTTCAACCAGACCTTGAAATATAATTTGTATTACACATACCCACACACATATATATGATATATATATAATATTTACATATTTATTACTGTTGGGTTGACTTTGACTCATGGCAGCAGCATATGTGTCAGAGTAAACTGTGCTCCATCATATTACCAATAGATGAATTTACAGAAGTAGCTTAGCACCCCTTCTTTTTATGTCCCCAAGATTTTCCATTACCAGGCAAGCACGTTGACCATTTGCATCACGCAAGGCCTGTCTTTGAAATAGACAACAGATACCCACTGAATGAAGGCAGAAGTGGAAGCTAGAAAAATCAGAATGTTCAGACCAGGAAGAATCCATAAAGGATCTCTCTGTAAACGTTGGCTCCCTGAAGGCAGGCGTGGATAGATGGGAAGGATGTAAAGCCAAAACTACCGAGGGAGAGCAAAAGCGGCATACCCTTGAACATGCATGTGGCTGACTCATTGCCAGAAGCTGTCAGGAGTTTCCAAGCGCTGGACCTTGACTGAGAAATTGGCAGCTCATGTTTGTTAAGCAGCCAAACCATAAAAATCCACAAATCAGATACGTGCATGACAGAATTTCTGTATCATTTTGCTGGTATTGCTTACCTCGGTTCAGAAATTAAGTATTTACCAACTCGGAGATCATGCTGCACATGATCTTCTGCTGAGACGGCTCAAGGGCCCTCCCTTTTCACCCCAAATTACCATCTCAGTTGTGACATCTATTCTCAGACTAGAGCTTCCAGAAAGCAGCCGTCTTGGGCAGCAAGGACTGGGACTAGTTCTAGAGATGGGAGGAAGACTTCTGGCTGGTGTGCATCCAGGGAATTGTCCTTGTCAGCTATTCCATTTGTCGGCCAGTCTGAGAAAGCATGGCATGGAGAGAAGATCTAGAGTCGATTTTTAAAAAACCCACTATACTGGGTTCCTAGCTATTTATAATAATTCACCCTCTAAATATGGAACTGCATGAGACTTTCATATTATGGAATGGTTGGCAAACTCCACCGGACCAGTAGGCCTGTCCTACCTATCTATCCACCTCCTTTAGAAAGACAAAACAAGCAAACGAACCCAAACTCTCTGCCATCAAGTCAATACCAACCATGGTGAGTGACTCTACAGGACAGGACCGACTTGTCCCTGTGAGCTTCTGAGACGGGAACTGTTTATGGGGCAAGAAATCCCCTTCCTTCTCCCCCGGAGCAGCTGGTGGCTCTTTCTGATTGCAGCCCAATGGGTAACCTCGATGCTACCAGGGACCCTTTTAGAAAGACAAGTGTAGAACACGGTCAAGGTCCATCATTCGGGCACTAAGAAATAACTACTGTAACTCTCACTACTTAATATTGTTTAGAAAGTTCTACTTCAACACACTAGTGAATGGGATGAGATGTGATACAGTTATATGAAAACTAAGTGTACAAAATGCATGCAGTATGGTTCGAAATCTACGGATGGAAGGAACTTATTAATGAGATATGCTGTTGAATTATAGGCTTGGCCAGGAAAACATTGAGTGTGCCATATATTGCCAGAAGAACAAACCAATCTGCCTTAGAAGTGCAACCAGAATGCTTCTTAAAAGTATGGTGAAGGAGACCTTTTTCTCATTGATGTTAGACGTGTTCTTAAAGGGGCAGGTTGCTCCAGGCTCAACCCAAGGTAGTCTCTGGAGAAGGACCTCAGAGGATCCACAAGGCAGAAGAAGGTTCTCAGCGATTGACCTAGTGGCTCCAGCAATGGGCTCAGACATAATTGTGAGGATGGTGCAGGACCAGGAAACAAGGGTCCCATTGGACATACGGTTTCTGTGAGTCGGAAGTGATTTGATGGTGCCTCATCCTGTTCTCTGACATACTTTTCTATGGTCCCCATTGTATCTTATAATAGGAAAGTAAATTATATTCCAATTAAGTGAATAAAAGAAATAGATCCAGTATGTAGTTAGTACCTCACAGCCTGCTTGACAATGTCTTGTTTCTACTTGGCAGTCAAGATTTTCCAACCATTTGATCCTAATTTTATCTTCAATCTTATCCTTCATTATTCTCTTCAAACATGCCGAAGTTAAAAAAAACAACAACAAACAAAACAAAACATGCCGAAGTGACTTACTCCTTTTAAAGGAGCTTCACGCTAGAACACTCGAACCATATGAGAAAGAGGTTAGAGGATATAGCTATGTTTTATGTTTTTACAGTCAGCCAACTGATGTACGCTAATACAAAAAGGCTTCTGTTTCTATGCTCATAACTTGGCATGCCCATCCCATTATTATTTTTACTTTACATGTTCCTTGATATAAGGAACGGTCACCTGGAAAGGAGTTAATGAATCCCTTTTATCCGCCCAGATCTGCACACAACTACCTTTTTCTCTGTACACGCTCCAGAGCAGATGATCTGCCTGGGCTACAGCAAATAGATAAAGCGTGTGAGGCTCTCTCCACACCAATGATTCCATTGCACTTTCCATCGGGCATTTGTTTTGAAGAAAATAAATAAATAAATAAAGTCCTCATTAAGTGCACCTATCACTTGGGAAGTCTCTCTCTTTCAACCTCCAGGAACACTTTTATCCTCTGAGTTTACTCTAGAATTATTATTTTTGTATGGCCAGTATCATTGCCCATAAACTTCAGGAGGACAAGAGGCTCCCGGTCTCTGATTAATTGATGCAGACCAATGCTGGTTACACAAAATCGATAAAGACCTGTTAGGAAAGGAGTAAACAGGGCTCTACAGTCAAGACCGCTGGAAATGTGCCAGGAAACCTGGCCCCAGGAGACTGGGCTGCAGGAAGCCAAAAGGGGACAGACAGAGAGAGAGAGAGAGAGAGAGACCAAAGCGACTTTCACTTTCTTCACACGTTTGCCTCAGGCACAACTCAAGGTCACAAGAATGCTGGGGCCAGTGCTCTAAAATTGCGATTGATCCCTAGCACACTAACTGGAAATTACTCTCTTCTCAGCAAATAATAAGAAAGAATCGCCACAGTCAAAGCCAAGCTAAGTGACTTCCTTTTCCTAGAAATAAAGTAGCCAAGAGTTATAATAAGAACAAAAACACCAAGGGGAAAATGCCTTCTCTATGTCTGCTTCCGTTCTTCTCTGCTCTAAGGAAGACCTGATGGAAATGTGTCGAAAAATATGTAGAAGATAGCTGTGTTATTTTCATATGTTGGTAGATAGATGATAGATGATAGATAGATGATAGATAGATAGATAGATAGATAGATAGATAGATAGATAGATAGATGTAGGTAGGTAGGTAGGTAGATAGATAGATAGATAGATAGATAGATAGATAGATAGATAGATAGATAGATAGATGTAGGTAGGTAGGTAGATAGATAGATAGATAGATAGATAGATAGATAGATAGATAGATAGGCAGACATGGGGAGCTATTAAAGAAGTCACAGCCATCAAAGCAATTCTTATCAAATAGAATATATTTCTGTCAGACTTCCTGGTCAGTTGCTATTCTAACATATTAAAGAGAGATCAATCTTTTTTTATCTATGTACACCTATGAGCCATTTTCTATTTGATAGTAGTGAGTTTGGTTCTTTGGGGTACACCTGCGTAAAGGAGCACTAGTGACACTGTGGATTAATAACTGGCTTTCTAACTGCAACATCAGCAGTTCAAACTCACCAGCTGCTCTTCAAGAGAATGAGATGTCTTTCTAATCTTATAAAGACTTACAGTCTCGGAAATTATATGGTGGAGTGATACTCTGTCCTAGAGGATCACTATGCATTAGAATAGACTTTATTCTATTCTATTCTAGCAATGAAATACATATGTATACATATATATACATATATATGAAACTATACAAGAAAAACATTTTCTGATGGGAGAGAATTGGTAGGTACAAAAATGTAAGTGGCCTCAAGAGCTCTTGAGAATATGCCTCTTCTGAGGTAAGCTCTTTCTCTGGGTGAAGCCATGCTGGCGCCCATGCCAGAGAAAATCAGAGAAGAATGAAAGAGAGATGAATTCCTTCAAGTCGCTGCCCTGGAGACTGGTGTCAAGTTGGTTCCTAACTCATGGGGACACCATGCACCCTGGTACCCTGTGTGCCACTCTCCTCCTTACTGTTTGCCAAGGAGATCCACAGGATAGTCTGCAATGTTTTCATTGGCTGCTTTTTGAAGACAGGTTACCAGGAATTTCTCTGAAGTTTATTTTAATTTAGAAGCTCTGCTGTAACCCATTCGCCATCACGACAGCACCCAAATATCCACAACAGATGGCTGATGGTCCATCCAGATCTTCTGCACAGAAGTTGAGAATTATTGCTGTAGAGTTGTTTCCAACTCATAGCGACCTTCTATAGGGTTTTAAAGGCCATGCAATTTTCTGGGATCATAGAACGTCATCTTTTTTCCAGGGAGTAGCTGGTGGGTTTGTACCACCAGCCATGAGGTTAGTGGTCCAACTCTTAATCATGTGCTTAGTCCCTAAGAAATGGAGTATCAACCTCTGACTTTAATCTTTCTCTTTCTTATGTAGTATTTGGTAGGCATTGAAATCCTAAAGCATGCTTGCTGAAAAGAATGGCAAACCTCCCAGGTCCCCCAAAGTCTAAGTGTGTGCTTGACAAGTTTTCTTCCACAGACAATACCTGTACTCTCATGGCTTTGGTCCCTGCCCTCTCTCTCTGCCTTCAGCTGGGCTGCTGCAAGAAAACTTCCCAACCTCGCCCAGCCTATTCAGCAGCACCTCAGGCAATGTCCCTTGGGGACTCTGAGTGACTGGCATGAAACCAATGCCTTAGGGAAGCAGGATTGAAGAGTGCACATTCCCGCAGATCAAAGTTTGAATCACTATAAATAGGATACACAGACAGGATTCAAGCAGGAAGGTTGCATGCTTATAAATATTTCTGTAGCTGGAAGACTTTATGATAAGTCATAAGAAAGGGAAAGGAGATTATAATCGTCCATCGATAGGTTTCTTATTCGTTTTGATTTGGTGGACTTTTTGCTTAGTTTTTCAATCTAATCTTCAGTTCAACACTTCAGAACCACCAGCTGATCCAAGGGAGAAAGGCGAGGCTTTCTATTTATCACCGTGTGGCAATCTCAGAAACCCCCAAGGGAAATTCTACTCTGCCCTAGAGGGTCGCTGTGAGTTGGAATGCACTTGATGGCAATGAGTTGAGTGAGTTGCAACTTGGTCCAATAGGTCAAACCCATTGCCAAGTCTGCTCTGGTTGGTGCCTCCTCCACCCTCACGTGCATCACGGTGGAACCATGCTCCATAGGTGTGGCCATTATCATTTGTCAATTTGAGAAGATTAAGAGTGAAGGGGTGGATCTAGCCTGTCAATCAGATCATAGCCAATGAGGTCTCTGTGTGGGCATGGCCTCCTGAGGATTCTGGGAATTCGGGTATTTCCTCCTTGGAGGCAGGAGAGACACTCTGCCTCTCTGCTCACTCCCTTGAAGACTCTACTGACAAGGCTGTGAGACATCCTTGTGGAGAAGATAGGTGGAGAGAGAATGATAGAGCCAGACTTCTGGAGCTGGAAAAGCCACGTGGAGACCCCTGCCAGTGCTGAGAGGCTTACAACACCACTGGATCCACAAGACCTTTCACCCACTGGCTTCTGATCTTCATGCACTCAACATCATTGTGTGTATTTCAGATATATGGGCTAATCTCAGACTTGTGGACTTGATCTGGACTGGGCTGGAATGTTTTCTCAATATTCAATTGCTCTTGTGTATAAAGCTCTTTCTTACACACGAGTCTCCCTGGATTTGTTTCTCTAGTCTACCCAGACCAACACCGTAGGGTTTTCCAAAAGTGATTATTTTTTAGAAGTGGTTAGTGAGGTTTTTCTTTGGAGGCACCTCTGGGCACTCAAACCACCACCCTATCAGTTAGTAGCTGAGTAAATCAACCTTGGCACCATCCAGAGACTCCTTAAGATAGGTCAAAGAGGACCTACATGCAAACACACCACATAATTCATGCTTAACTATCCATTTCCCTTAACCTTTTTTGGCTTTAATTATTTCTACTGTAAAACAAGCATGGCTGTACCTTTCTCTTGGGTTCTTTTCCCCCTGAAAAGAAGATCACATTTGTGCACAAAAATGACACAGTGATTTGCTTATGGTATTTGCTCCTCTTTTCCAAAAGAAAAGGAAACCAAAGAAAGTCACCATCTCATTAGCCACTGAGGATATATTGGTTGACTAACTAGCCATGCTAACTTAGCAAAAGAATCAGTATCCACAGGGTTCCATAAAGAGTATCATTTCTGCAGGAATCTGCAATGACTTTTGTTTCCTATCTAGGATGCTAGATGGCATAGTGAATTAATGCATGACTAGATACCACAAAAAAATGAAGAACAATTTTAAATGAGTAAAATGTATTAGGAGTTGGTCGCTGCTAAAACTCAATGTTTTTATTCCTATTTTGCACCCTTCCCAGACACTGTATGTCTCAGCAAAGAGAGATATTGTAGGCCTCAAACACTGCTGGGGACCACGAATATGTCCAACCACTGTGGAAAGGGATATGACACTACTTCAAACAACTGTGAATACAAATTCCATTCAATCAAGCAACCCCTCTTCTGGATAAAGAAGTAAGAGTATACCCATATTTATCACAGCAAGGTCACATTAGCAAGAAGATGAAAACCATCTAAATGGCCCTCAGAAGTATGGATAAAGACACTTTGGTACACAGACAAAATGGAATAAATATTACATATGGCTGTAAAACCACATTGACACCATGAAGCATTTCATGATATAGCTGAAGAAGCTATGCTGAGTGAAACGAGTCGATCACAAAAGGGCAAATATTGTGAGACCACTGTTGCAAGGAAAAGAACAACAACAACAACAACAACACAGCAATGACTTCAATCTCATAGGAAACAGACTTTGGAGGTTATCAAATAGGGGAGAGGAAGGGTTGGAAGATGAAGCAATAGGCTAGAGCCTTGCCAAGTGTCAACTTGAGCAAAGGGGAGGAGAGTAATCCACAAAAGGCGGAAGAGAAATCTACGGTGGGGGCAGATTAAGCTATTGGGGAAGTTGATAAGTGGTTTCAAATGTTGAATGCAAAATTGATGATCTGAAATATGAACCCCCAACCTAATTCACAATTTTTAAAATTTGCTTTTAGAAATCCCCTAAATGACAACTGTTCATGGTTTTGAGAAAATCATCAGTCAAATGAGAAGGAAATAAAATATCCCATGACAATGAAGTATTCTGGAAAATACTTTCCTGGGAAACATTTCACCTTGGATTTTCACCCATAAGCTTTGCAATGTGCACAAAATGGGAATTATGGTAATAATTATTTGAATAGCAAATCCATCAAAAAGATAGTTGGCTTAGAAAAGTAATTAATCCCATAAAAGCAAGAGGGGGTGACTATAGTTTCATCACAAACATTTGTCTCTTAGGATACTCTTAGGTAAGGCTTTGAGCTTACATAGTCCTTTCTTGATGCCAAGTCTTAAATGACTGCTCAGAGGACATCGATTTGAGGTTAAAGTCCATGGAATGAATATATAAAATGGACTCTTTGCTCTTTATATCGACTACATTTGTATAGGGAGGACTTAGTGAAGAAAAATTAATATTCAGTAATGAAATAGTTGTATGCAATCCCAGAGATGTCTTCTGAAGTTATTTGTATTTTTCGGCGTTTGACTGCACTGTGGTACAAAATTATTAAATGGCAGAGCTGGTATCTCCATCTGTTCCCAAAGTTCATGTACTTCTACTTTTGAACAAAGTATGTGTTTTAAAATCCTTTAACTCATAATGATTTTTTTTAAATGTACTGACTAAGATGCTTTCACTGTTAGCTCTCATTGAGATCATTCTGGCCCATAACCAGGTAGAGTGGCACGTGTGCTTCCTGCCCCAGTGGAAGAGGCCAAGGGACCATGTGGCTGAGAGGCAGAGCACCAGAGAAGACATGGCCACTGGCCGAGCACAGGCATGGCTCTGGACCAATGACTATATCCTTACTGTTTAATGATCCTGACTTGTGGTAACCTGTCTATTTCCCTAATAAGCGCCCCCTCGTCTGTGAGTCTTGTGGCCATTGCGATGCATTATTAAACACAGCAGAGGACTAGAGTGTCAGAGAAGGACAGTTGGTGTCAGAAGGGGGTAAGAGAAGGATGGTGGGTGGAGGCAGGTCTGACCCCTGCCTTGTTGCACTCACCCTTGGCTTGGTGAGGAGATGGATTCTTCTTCTTCTGGAGACAGGGGAATCAGATCTAGCCTCTGTGCTGTGGATGAAGTATCCAACAATAAAGTTCTAGTTCACTAGATGATACTTTAGCACTTGGTGTGAAAAACCATCAAGGAAAGAAATGGAATTAATTGTGCGAACATTGAGTATGGGAGTATGGGAGTGGGCACGATCCTTTGACTTCAGCATGACGAGGCTCAGTCAGCTGTAAGATGACTCACTTTTTATACCATTTTTTATGTTCAAACCAATGTAAAGTTTTTATTACTACAGAATCCAAATGTATCAGCTTGTCTTCACCTAATACCTACTCAAACTTAATGATTTCGGTCCCACCATACAGTTAACTTGAGAGAAACAAATAATTACTAGAAGGCTAGTGATCTCATGAAAAAAAATGATCATTGAAAACTCTGTGCAGCTCAACTTTCCTCTGCACATGTGGGCTGGCATTACACATTGAAGACAAAACAAAGAAAGCAAACTAGCAAAAGAGAAAGCACAATGGTATACAGTATTTCACAAATACTACCTGTTCTTGCTATGGAGCCCTGGTGACGTCGTGGGATAAATGTTGGCATGTTAACCTGAAGATCCGTGGCTCAAACCCACCAACTGCTCCTCATGAGAAAGATGAGTGCGTCTTCTTCAGTCCTGGTTGATCGTCTCAGGAAGCCTGCACAGGCAGGCTGAATCTGAATGGAGCCTACGGCCGGAGGTTCTGTGGAGCCTCTCAGAGACCATGGAGCGGGTCTGCTCTGATTCATATTGACCCTGTATGCAACAGAAGAAAAGACCGCGCTGTCCGTATCTTCCCGCATAGGCTGGAGACCATTGCTGCATCCACTGTATCAATCCATCGCCTGGAAGGTCTTTCTCTTTTCTGAATGAAGAAAGGATTGGACTGTGACACACACCATTCAAGATTTGAAACGATTCTGTAACCCCTTGATCATTTAAACAATGACCTCTTTGTCTGTGGATAGATTTTGCATGAACACAACGAAATGCTCCGGAATTTCCACCCTTCACAATGTTATTGATCGTTTGTTATGTCCCCCACAGTAGAACCCTTTGCATCGTCAGTGAAACACAGGCATTGCTGGTGGTCGCTGTTGTTAGCCAACATCCGTATGACATCAGCAATGGGCTCCCTCCTTCCACATCCTCTTCTTAACCCAGCTTACCTTGCTGGTAGTTCCCTGTCAGTGAACTGTTGTTGAACGTTTATGTTCAGCAAAAGTTTACTTGCATGAAATATTAATAATATGTTGATGATCTGCATTCTGATGAATCACCTTTCTTTGGCATGAGCACACATACAGGTATGATCCATTGAGTTGGCCAAGTAGCAGTCTTCCAAATTTCTTGGCATAGATGAGTAAGTGACTTCAGGGTGGCATCGGTTTGTTAAACATCCCAGTTGATATTCCATTCATTCCTAGATCTTTGATTTTCACTAGTGTTTCAGTGCACCTCAGATTTTTTCCTTTAATTCCATCTTTTCTTGATCATATACTATATCTTAAACTGGTTGAATATTGACAGATTCTTTTGGGTACAATGACTCTGGGTATTCTGTCCACCTTCTTTTGATATTTCATGCAATGTCTATTATTTTGCCATCAAACTCATTGATATTTCACTTTGAGGCCTGGATTTATTTTTTTTACTGATTTTAGTGTACGAAATGTGGAATGCTTTGGTCTCCTAACTCCAGGTCTTTTCACATTTCATTATAATGCTTTATTTGTGATCTGAACTTTGAATTTTCTTCATCACTAGCTTTATTGGTTGGTGCATAAATTTGAAAAGTGGTTATACTCGTTGGTCTTTCTTGTAGGCTTACAGATATTACCCTATCATGGACAACACTCCATTTAGATGGATCGCGATGTTTTGGTTTTTGCTTTACTGTGAATCAGATAATCTACTGCCCCATTTCTGTTGGATTACTCCCTTCTGGCAGTCAAGCATCTGATTATCTGGTTCTAAAAAGGCAAGACTAATCCATTTCGGCTCACTAATGTCTGTTTTGTTTCATTTGTGATAACTTCAATTTGTCTAGATTTATATTTTGTATATTCTCTTATCTGATTTTCATGAATGCTTGCAGCTGTTTCTTTTCACTTTGAGTCATGTCCCTTCAGTTCTGGAAGCTGAAGTTCCATCCATGTAATTAAAGTCAACGGTATTTTGAAATGGCAACTCTTCCCAGCTGTTACTTTGAGGATGCTTCAACCTGAGGGACTCATCTTCTGGCCTTGTGTCAGACAATGTCCTGTTGCTATTCAGAATGTTTCAGTGGTTATTTTTTTTTTCATAAATGGTCTGTTTGGTCCTTCTTTCAAGTCTGCCTAAGTCTGGAATCTCTGCTGAAGCCTAACCATCAGAGCTGACCATGCTGGTCATTGAAAAACAAGTAGAACATCTCTCAGCATCACAGTCACACGGCAGCCAGCACAGTACAACAAACTGACAAACAAATGGCACAAACACTGCCCCATATGGCCTTTTCTGGGGAGGCATGCATGCCCATATTGTTTAAGAAGTATTTTGAATTTATGTAATTGAATATTTTCCACCTTCCTATTTTTAAAGCAAAGGTTGTTTTTAATAATATATCCAACAAAGAGGTTTGAGAAATGTTATATGAAGTACTCGATTCATTTTTAAATGTGCTCTGATATAATTGATTTAATTAAAATGCATTATTTCAA
>NW_022106189.1:27410295-27411893 GCF_000313985.2 Echinops telfairi
AAAAAAAATGTTGATAACTGGTAAATATTGATGCACCAAGAGGAAATGTTGTGAGGGAATGATGGGAGAAGATACCTTGAATGAAGTGATAGTAATGTAAGCAAAACAACCTGAATCTTGTTGTTGATCAGTTGACTATGACACTTAGAACCGGGTAGAATGACACCCTGCCATTCCCAAGGCTGGCATCTTTATGGAAGCAAACTGCTATATCTCTTTCCTTTTAAATGGCTGTTGAGTTAGAAGCACCCCGCTTTGATTGACTTCTGCTTGTTGATTCCTGACACCTCTTTTGTCAGAACGTTGGAATCACCTCTTGATCTTAAAACCGTGTCCACGTGAAGTAGGTGTCTATGTGGAACCTAACCGGAAACAGCCAATCAGTTCAGAAATCAGACCAGGCTTTTCAACTGTGAGATCTGCTAGTGCAGTGGTTCTCAACCTTCCTAAGGCTGCGACCCCTTAATACAGTTCCTCATGTTGTGGTGACCCCCAACCATCACAATATTTTCATTACGACTTCTTAACTGTCATTTTGTTACTTTTATGAATCATCATATAAATATCTGATATGCAGGATGTATTTTCATTGTTACAAATTGAACAAAGACATAATTAATTCATAGTGATTAATCACAAAATAATATGTAATTATATATTGTGAAATATTTATGTGTTTTCTGATGGTCTTAGGCGACCCCTGTGAAAGGGTCGTTCGACCCCCCCAAAGTGGTCTCGGCCCACAGGTTGAGAACCTCTGTGCTAGAACAAGAGGGCTGTTTCTTGTCTTGCCTTTTCTCCCCTTCTTCCTTTTGAAAAGTTTAAGAGCCCAGGGGCCATGTTACAACCATCAGACTTTAGTTAGATCAGTTGGGCATATGGTAAATAAATGATCCCCCACCTTTGAAATGCTAACACTCCCTGGAAGGGCAAGCCTCAAAAGCCACAGCAACAAAAAGCTGCCCTAAATGAAGGGCGAGGTCCAGGAATGTAAGCAGGATGTGTAAGCTTGGAGTACGTTCTCACTAGATGTGCAGATGAAGTCAGAAGAACATGGAAATATCCCAAAGACCCAAAGTCCTTCGAGCACCTGAGTGCAAAGGTTTCAAATGGTCATGCTCTTGTGGAGCAGAGAAAAGCTTAAAGTCACCTTCTTAGGCCAAAAACCCCTCTCAAATATATGACTCTTTGAAACTTGGTATTAATAAATCAGAATTCCTCGGAATGCCCAGGAATTTCTGAAATAACTGTTTTCCAGAATTGTGATTGAACTATGAAATCATATAACATCTGCATTAGTTCCCAATACAGTGGTTTTGCAAAGAACCAAAATTCTGTATTTTCCTAACATTTTAAAATGTGTTATCAAAACATAATATTAATAACAATAGTAGAGAATTTGTTTGTGGCAGCCTCTCACTAAATGTTCCTGCAGGATTTTGTAAAAAGAGAAACGAAATATCTGCAAAATTTATTATTATAAATAACCATTATGACAAGATTATACATTTAAATAACAGATGACAAATGAATAGTAGCAAACTAAAAGAAAGGAACATTAACACACAATAAATGCCAAATAAAATAATTTAAATTTA
>NW_022106189.1:27413758-27420839 GCF_000313985.2 Echinops telfairi
TGTTAGCTCTACCGCTTTCCTGATTCAGGTCAGCTTGACAAAACAAGTCAAGAAAAAACCCTTGCGCTGGGTGATAAATAATTAAGATCTTGGGAGCAATATAGGCCCTCTCACCTGGTCGGATCCCTTCAAATGCCGGTGGGTTTCAGAGGTCGAGGCTCTGAGAGAACACTCTTTTCTGATGCCTTAGACCGAGGAGGGAATCCGTAGGAAGGAAAGCAATTATGCCCATCATGTAGCTTAATAACACAATGGAATGTGGCTGCTAAATGGATGTGAATATATGTGAGTTATTAAAGCAAGGTTATGGATCTGCAGAAAGCAATAACCAAACTCTAAAACATTTATGACAATATTTAACAAGCTAATATTAAACAGACTTTTAAGAAGTTTCAAGCAACTTCGTGTAATGAATGGAATTAACCAAAAGAAACAGCAGCTTCAATGAGTATCAATCCAATCAATCTTTTTCTCATTTTGTGATAATTTATTTGTATTATTCTCTGAGCCACCATGAACATGTGTTTATTTCTGCTTTGATATATTGGAACTCATTACTCAGGTTTTGTTTCTTTTTCTCCTAAATATCCTCTGAAATATTTATGTAATTTTAGGCTTATAGCAATGTTGTTTATAAATCGGTTTGTATTTTATGCCTTCTTTCTTTTTTCTGTTCCGAAGTCCTAGTGAGTTCTAATCTGGGAATCTAATCTTTGTACTTTGCTATTGAGGTAAAAAGGGATCTCAGAGTCGAGAACTTGATCTGGGTTGGGCAATTGAATTGACATTGGCTGCCTGTGCTGTCCGTTTGAGTACTTACGTATCGCATGGAAGCCTGGGACATGCAGTGGTTAAAGCCCGGGGCGGTAACGGTGAGACCAGTGGCTTGAGCACAGCAGTTGCAAGGAGGGAAAAAGACGTGAAGGGCGCTTTAGTAAGCATCATAACCTTGAGAATCCTGTGAGGGAAGTTCGAATCTCTTCTACACGGTAAGTCAGCGTCAGCATTGACACTCTGGCAGTGACCTATGTATCACACAAGTATTGGTAGTATAACTTGACGTTGTTCTCCATTCATGTCATTTACTATTGCTGAGTTCACCAGGGGGTGTTTTTTACCACACCCTTCCTCCTACGCCAAATGGAGTCTCTTATGATTAGTGAAGCTGTAATGAAAGAGACCATTCTGAAATGGAAGGAAGAACTCCAACATTTTCTCAGATACTTCCTCCCACCGTATTAATATCTTTACATTATGACTGCGATCTTTATTAAGCAGTATTGACAAAGACAAACGAGGTTGCTGTACATAAATGTCGTGCGTTACGTCTTTGCCCTTCTTCATAAGGATATGTTCATTTTACTGGAAACATTGGCCTGTGGCAAAATGTAAGCTGAACTTAACTAGTGGTTGTCGATTCAACTCTAAAGCAGTTATAAAATGGTCAAAGGCCAGTTCCTTCTTATAACCCCCAAGTCCTCTACAGTAGTGACTTACAAACAACCACTAATTGTGGTTTAAACAAGCTCAGTGCTATCAAGTCCACTCGGACTCCTAGGGACCCTCTAGGCCAGTCTGTCCCTGGGAGTTTGCAAGTCTGTAACCCTTTACAGGAGTAGAAAGCTTCATCTTGCTCCCAGAAAACTGACTAGTGGTTTTGAACTGCTGACCTTGCCATGAGCAGCCTAACGTAACAACTATGCCACCAGGGCTTAGGTGTGGTTAGTTGTCTTCAAAATAAATAGATAAAGAAAAAGCAAGTGGCACCTTAAAAACTAAAATCGTCTTGTCCTTCCACACCTGAGGGCTCTTAGGCCTTCCTTCCAAGCACTATTTTAGCTTCGCACTCATGCACCTGGATCTAAAATTGGCAGCCATCTGAGACTCACTCCTCTAGGCTCTCTCTGCTCAATCAAGGTGTGGATGCTACCCCAGCAGTGGTCTGTAGTGGCTTAATTATGTTCAATTACGAATGGCATTTCCTCATTCTCGGCTCACCTGAGGGATTCTGGCTGCCCCTTTGTCTGTACCACGTGAAGCAATCATGTGGAGGGATGGCGTCTAACCTCCCCTGACTTTACCAAGGGAGGGCGGGATCAAAGTCCACATCAGCCCCAGGCTGACTTCTATGCGATCGGGCTGACGTCTATCCTCCACATTTCTTTATCAATTCAGAAGCTGACCATCCCTCACAGAACCCGCTGGTTCTCAGCTGTGTTGGATAACATATTGCAATAGGCCCACAGAACTCACAGGCCATACTCATGACTAGGGTTGTAGTAGGGAAATCAGAAGTTGTAATTCAAGAGCAGGAATTGTCAAGACGTAGTTCTTCCCAGTGCCCGTAGGTTGCCTCTCTCTGGTTCTTGGCCTCTAAAGCCACATGGCACCTTGGTCTCTGGGCAATGTTGCAGAGTTTTTTTAGAGCTGCCAAGAAATGGTGAAAGGGCACCCCAATCTGTCATAAGCTTCAGCCTAAAGGCATTTACCTCTAGCATCATGGTTAGCAAATGTAGCTCCCCCACTTGAGAGCTTAGAGGCACCCACTATGAGAATGGACCTCCTGCTCAAAGGTGGGCAGCTTTCCTCCCCAGGGACTTGGACACTTTGGTTCTGCAGCCACCACGCCTCTGCTCCCACGGATGCTGCCTCTTCTCTAGTGTCAGCATTCTGCCCCTGAGTCATGGGGTCCGATGGGTGGGCCTCTCAAGGTCTACAGGATAAGCTGCATCTCAATTCTTCTTTGTTGAAGCTAGGAGATGCCCCATTCATACTTCTGAGGTGGCTCAAGTTATGCCCAGTGGGATGGCAGAATTGCCCCATCCACACTCAGAGTTCCAGTTTTTACCATCACAATGAACCCTGTCCACAATCACTCACAACTGTAGCATATACTCCAGCTATCAGCACCTTCCCCTTCCCTTGCTTCCCACAAAACAGCAAAGCAACCTCACTTCCTTCAAGACAATCCTGACTCACAGTAACCCTCTAGGACAGGTGAGAACTGCCCCTGTGGCTTTCGGAGACTTGAACTCTTTACAGGAGTAGAAAGTCCCTATCTTTTCCCTCAGAGTGATCCGTGCTGTGGAACTTCTGACCTTCAGGTTCACAGCATAATGCATAACCGCTTTGCTATGAGGACTCCTCCTCTTAACCAAGACCAGGATGAAAAAGTTCATTTTGTTGGCGTTATAATGACAATGCCTGGAAGAGCCATAACAAGAAATTCACTTCAACACACCAGTCCACTTGGTACATCAAAAATACATGTTTCTGAAACAGTTTATCGAATGCATTTGGATAAGGTTTCTTCATCCCTCAGGCTAACGTCAACAGGTCTAGTTTGGCTTGAAAGGGACATTATCAGAAAGCCAAGCTTATCTCCGCCTAGTTTCATATTCTCAGCTCCTTCCTTTCTTTCTCCTGAACTTCAGCCTCTTTAAGTTTCCACGATAGATGCCTTCGCATCTAAGACTTTCCACCTGGCATCATCTGTGCCTGGAATATAATTTCTCTCTTTGACCTCTGCAGAGCTCATTACTATTTCTACACCAGTTTGGACTTAATTTTCTGGTTCTCTTGTTTTGACCCCACAAATTAAGATTTTAAAAAGGTCCACATCTTCTCTCAGTCACTGTGCGATTCCCCTAAAGTCACTTGTCACATTGTGTTATGCTTTCCTTTCCACTCATTTTCCCCTCCACCTGACAGAAAGTCCATGAGGGCAGACAGACATCTGTCCTACAGATCATTTTTAGCCAATTCCCTAACCTAAAGCTTGGCAAATGTGCATTGCAAATAAAGATGCGTTGACTGAAACTTAGGAAAACCGTCAAGGAAGATTGTGTGTGTGTGTGTGTGTGAATTTCTACTTGAACTTTACCCTAATAATCTAATTGACCCAAAATTCACACTGCTTGAGTCATTTAATCCCTGCTTTTTGTTTTGGTTTATTTTGTTCATGTATAAAAGAAACATTGCAAGGTGGCTTTCACTACCTCCAGTTTCATGTGAGAACACCAAGACTCAAAATAACTTGTTTATCAGATGCACAATTAGTGGTGAAGTCAAATGTTAAATCCATGGTCCTGACTTTACATTCTGGATTCTATACTTAGAACCCAATGACTCTGGAATCATCTTTTTTCTGAGCAGGTTTCATTTATTGCTTTTCTCTTTATAAATAAAGAGTTCATTTATTTATAGTCGTGTTTCCCAAAGTAGTCAATATTACCCCTGGTGGAGGGGGGAGCCTCTAGACGACCCAGGGCCTGCAAAAGCACATGCCTACTCTTTATCCTGAATTATGGTCTCTCAGACAAACGTTTTTAATTGCTGAGCACATTTTGTTTCCTGAAAACAAGACTGTAGGCCAAATACATTTGAGAATTTAAAATTTAGATAATCATTTATATAACCAGTCAACATGGAATTCCCATATAATTTTGTGGCGTATGATATCCCAGGTAAACCATCTAAATTATCCTTCAGAAGTCAGGTTTGTAGGTCACCTTTCTGCATGCTACTTTCTTGTTGTGAAAAATAAATGGACCCCAAAGGATGGCTCTGAGATTAGGAATCATTAGATTATACCAAACCTCAACACTTAATAGGCACTGAGTCAGTGGTATTGCTGATTCCTTTTACTATGTACAAGCCACTGGCATTGAGTCAGTCCTATGGAATAGAACTGTCCCACTGGACTCCAGATACTTTATACCTTTATGGGTGTAGCCAGCCTGAACTTTCTCCCATGGAACCCAAAGCTAGTGGGTTCTGATCACTGACTTTCAGCACACTGATAACTCACTATGGTTGCTTAAAAATAATGAACTTTTCCGCATTTTCAGAACAATATTTATTTCTGCTGCTACAGTGTAAATAGTGAGGCTTTTTTTGTTTGCCAGCATGACTCCAGTAGGAACACGTGGAGGAAGTTTAGCCTGTTAATGAGCTCGCAGCTTGATTGGAGGGCGACCGAGATAACTGGCTCTTCAAATATCTCTTCAAAGCGAGCTGATTCCTTTTCCTCCCTGGTGATTGGACCAGCAGGCTGCCGGTGGAGCCTTTCACCATGCTCTGCTGCACCTTAAGGCTCCACCACGACCTGCCTTGCTACAGTGCTGCACTGCTGGCCTCTGCTCTGCCTCCACATCTCATCTTCCTGCTGTTACCATCCCACTTTGCCACGTCTGCTTCCTGGGGCTGACTCTGCTTGTCTTCCCCTCAGCAGGCCCCATGCCTCCTGCCAGCAACTTCAGTGCCTGCTTCCTTGACGTTGGACCAGCAGCCAGCTTGAGTTAGAAGAGACTTCACTATCCTATGTGTCCCACAAAAGTGAGTTGGACTGAGTTCTTGGTATTGCTGTGTGGACTAATTAGCTATTGTATTCTGTCTCTCTACCTAAACCTATCCTTGTATAAATATAATCATAAGTGTCCTGGTTTTGTTTCTCTAGAGCAGCGGTTCTGAACCTGTGGGTCACGACCCCTTTTGGGTGGGTTGAACAGACCTTTCACAAGGGTTGCCTGATTCCTAACAGTAGCAAAATTACAGTTATGAAGTAGCAACAGAAATCATTATGTGGTTGGGGAGGTCACCACAACATGAGAATTGTATTAAACTGTCGTGGCATTGGGAAGGTTGAGAACTGCTGCTCTAGAGAACCTTGCCTAACACATATGGGTAATATCGCCTTCTCGGTGGCTTTACCACAGATATCTGCTTGACTATGTGTCCGTTGGGAACATATGCAGTGAAGGATCCGTGGTGGCACTGTCGGGTAAAAACTGCAAGGTCCACAATTCAAATCCACCATTGAGCAGTTACCTGATAGGCCAGCCGGTCAAACTCAGCAGACGCTTGGGAAGGAAAATGAGTGTTTGCTCATAAATCCTAAGGTTCAGTTCTACTCTTTCCTGCATGGGGATTCTATGACTCAGGCAACTTGAAGGTAGCGGTTTCAGATGTGTATCCATCTCTATATTTCCCTTGAAAGGTAAAAATACCTGGTGCTTTTATGAAAACATTGTACCATTACATGGCTACATCATTTTTCATCATACTATATAAGCAATTTTATTATTTCTTAAAATTTCCATTTGTTTGGTATGTAAATCTTCCACTATTTACAAGTGCGGAAGTGGTGGGAAAAGGTAGAGCTGTTTGTCCAGCCTTGGATACTGACAACAAATAGTCTCAAGCCACTGATCTGTATTACGGATGAGTTCAGGTCAGGGAGTAGGTTTTATTCCTTATTACATCATCATGCTCTACAAAATTGACTCAAATATTTGTGAGTAAATGAAAGCATGGATGGAGAACATCTATCAGCATTAATGGTGATCTTACTTTCCTTCTTGTGACCAAGGATCTGACTAAACATAATAGGCTGTTGAAAGTCAGGGGCATATTTTTATTTAGAATACCAATATGTGCACCTCCTGACACATTATTAGTTCCTTTTATTCACATGTGTTATTGTGTGGACGCCAAGCCCTTAGGAACAGAACATCTAGATATGACGGTTGAGACATAGCCAACAATCTGGGGCCCTGTGATGAAAGAACGATGGAAAAGTTCTTGGAAAATCATATTCAAAGTACAATGCATTTGTAGGCATATCCTATTATCAACTGTTGCTACAGAGTAGCTCTCCAGGAGGTCTCCATTGTACAGAGATGAGGAGATAAAACACCTGGGTCTTATACTCTCAGCAACCTTCCACTTTATCCAGGATTTCTCACTTTTTTTTTTCTATTTAAACCATATATACTCGAGTATAAGTCGACCTGAATATCAGCCGAGGCTGATATTTTACCACAAAATCTGCATTAAAAACGTGCTGAAAAACCTTGTAGTCTAAGAGCTTAAGTTCAACACCCAATTTTGGCACTTTCATGTAAGTTCCATGACCCTTGTTTACATTTCAAATGTCTCCTTCACATCCCAGGTTATTGGGAAGATGTGTGAGCAGACACCTACCATGCACCCGTCAGTTTGAAAGGATGAAGAAGTACATAGCAACGTTTTCTACCCTCCCCTCCATGTAGAGCTGCGAGCATTTAGATGCAAGTTATTT
>NW_022106189.1:27422483-27434992 GCF_000313985.2 Echinops telfairi
TTATCATACATCACTTGCTATCAGAACAGGTGCATTATTCTAACAGAAAAAGAAGGAAAGAAAGAACGTAGAACTCCTTAGCACAAACTTCCAGGCCCCGTTCTCAGCAACACAGTTTTAATATGCTTCAGATTTTTTCATGATAAGCTCTCATGATCGTCCTGTGTCCTTTGAGAAAGCATATCAAAATCACTCCTTTATAATCCCATAAGAACAGTCATTATAACTTCTGAGCTGACCTCTCTTCCTTGAACTCATCTTTGAGGCCTTCAAAACCCCCCTTCAACTCCATCTAAAAACTGTTGTTTTATGAGGGGCAATATTCCTCATAAACATTTTGCAAAGCCTCGATGATATTGAATGACTTTAAGATTATTTGTTAAACAATTTTGCAGTAGCCCTGACCTGAAAATCAACTTTTTGTGTGTGCAAAATATCCCTTTTTGTTGGATAGCATCCTAATGAGATAGGATATTACTTAGAGAATGTGTTTGCTTCCATCCACTGATCAGAGCAACACATTTGAATATGTCGTGTTTGGAATAAAATGATGCAATATTAACTGGAACTCTAGAAACAATACTTTGGGATTTACTCCAATAGGTTAGGTAGACCAACATGACTGACGCCCATACACTAACCTTCCCATCTAAGGTTGAAATTCCTGAAGAAACTAAGTTGACAGGTCTTGACGTTTTTAATTGCTCTCTCAAGTTACCATCCAATCCAAGCACCCTATGTCGGCATGTGTCCTTAATGAGAGTAACAGAACAGGAGAGAATTTAGATGCAATGGCATTGTCGCTGTGTATGTTCAATTGAAATGGGCACATATGGCATAATTCAATTATGAAACAAAGCATCATCGCATATCAATAATACTAACTGGATTTTGTGTAGGGAATCACATTAATTGTCCTGTGCTTCATTTGGTCTAGAAACAAGAGCTAAGTAACTTTGTTTTGATTGCTTCTTGGAAGGTGATTAAAAGTAGATAATCATTTTGTCAGCAAAGCAAGTACACAAACATGATCGAATAAGCCGTGAGTGGTGGATGTGAATTCCATTCCAAATGGGGGCTTCCACTACCAACTCCCTTTGTGTTGCTGCTTTTGTTTGAGCAGCTGTTGATCTGCAAACATATTCAGTGTCAATGTTTATATCAAACATTTAGACACAGTGTGCAGTTTGCATTGTTTTAATCCAATGAGAAAGTTTCCACAGCCATCCGCTTCCACGTCTATTTGTTTTATCACTTGTCCAAAAAATGTTGTCATGAGGTTTTCCCAAATAAGTGTGGCCAAGCCACATATAAAAGAAACCGACCTGAGTGCCTAGGTAAATCACTGCAAATGTATCTTTCTGAAAGGAAACTTGACTTCAGGAATGTTCTCCTGAATGCAGAATCCAAGATCCAGTCACTCTCTCCAAAGGTAGCTTCAACTAATACAGGAACATGAAACATGGTCTATAATTTTCTCCAAAGACAGATATAATTAATATATTTATTCTTCCCAAAATATGCCTTTGGGCAGCAGGGTGATTTTCATGATTGAAGTATTTATTTTCATTGTCTTTTTTTCATCAGCATATGCTATGTGAGCTTTCATTGGTGACTTCTGAGATGTACATGGCTGTGCATTCAAAGAGAAATGCGTGACCAAAGATCCCTGTGCACACGTGGTTATTTACTTATTTATCTGTCTATTTTGCTATCACCTTAAATACCCACAGTTTCTTTCTAAAGAATAATACCCTTAGAATTTGTTCAAACAGTGAAATTTATTAGCACATCATTTGGATTCTCTCCTCTGCCATCCATGAAAAGGTACACTGATGGTGATACTGGATAAGCATTGAACCGTTAACCATGAGGTCAGAGGTTCAAACCTACCAGCTGCTCCAGGAGAGAAAGAGGAAACTATAAACAGCCTTAGAAACCCATATGGACAATTGTACTCTGTCTTAGTGGGTTGGTATACATCAAAATCGAATCCATGGCATTGCGTTTGGCATTTTGGAGTGAACTCTGTCTAGGGTTTCCAAGAGATGGAATGCGTCCAATGTCTTCGGTTGACGTGCACTTGGCGTTCTGTGTGTACTGTGTCATGACCTGGGCCCAGGCAGGGCTTTGTTCTGTTTGAGATGAGATTTCTGTCAGTCAGAACTGAGTCAGTAACACCTAACAACAACAATTATGCCATGCTTGGAAGTCAAATAGAGTTGTGTGAACCTCGTGCTGTTGGTAATCTACCTGAGGCTCACTTTATTACACGTAAAAAGCAAAGAAAGTGATTTCTACCCATCAGGTGTCCTGGGAGGTTTGGATGAAACTATTATTGACACCCCATGGAGTGAGGCCTGCTTATGTTGTTTTTTTTGAGGGAATGAAATGCCGCCCCTCCCCATGTCACGTGTCACTCAACAATTCATTGTAGAGTAGACCATCGTGGTCCACAGGGTTTTCATAGGAAGCGGAATGTCAAACCTTTCTTCTTCATCTGTTTGAGTCTGGACGCTCCACTAAAACCTGTTTAGTATCATCACTCACTGCGAGTGAATCCAGACATGTGAAACCAGCTCCTATGGGTTTCTGAGACGGTAACTCTTCACAGTGGTAGAAAGCCTCTTCTTTCTCCCAAGGAGCGTCTGGTGGGTTAGAACTGCTGACCTTGTGGTTAGCAGTCGAATGCACAACCACCAGAGCTCCTGGTGTTTAGCTCATAGCAAAGGCTATGGAGGACAGTGAGAGCCCCAAACCCATCTGCAGAGTAGCTGGTCAGACCAAGACGCTGGCAGATAAGCTCTAGCCAAGGGAGAGTCCCAAACAGCCTTACTATCAGGTAATCCTGCTTATGCTGAATCAAACTTGTGACTTGGCCAGTTGACCTCCTTAAAGACATATTCTGAAATTGTTCTTGGTGTAAGTATCTCCTAGCTGTTTCATGACAGAGATTTCTTCCCTGTCTCTTTAAATGTTGATGGGGATCTTCTCCCTCTCACACCTTGTTTCTATTTTGGCCTTTACATTGATATGATCTTATCCTTACCACCTTAGAGCGATTTTTTCCCATGGTTTTCTGTGGGGTTTCCCAGCGGTGAAGCACAGGAGGAGTGGATGTATAATGAAAACAATAACTGATACAAGCTGTTATAGGGAATGCAGGAGTGGGGGGTGGGCAATAGGAAGGGAAAGGGGATTTGGGGAGTGAAGCATGAGGGGGGAAGAAGCACTAGAACTGATCATGATTGCACAATTCATGTTGAAGGCAATTTAGTCAGGTGTGAGGGGTAAAATACTCTAAGATAAAGTGGTGGTGATTGTGCAATTGAATTACTTAATTGTATGTAAATTATGTGCCAATAAAAGTGTGAAAAAACAACAACAGCAAAGACAAACCCTATTGAGGGTAACTGACGTGAGGTGCATTGGCTGGAATGGAAGCCGAGACTCTTACATGGAAGGAGGGCATTCTGCCTCCGGACCAGCACTGCACCCAAGTCTTGCCTGTAGTAAATGCTCAGTACACACACGTCTGTCTTCAGGTAGAATTCATGTTATCTGGGATAAGGGTTTGGCCCATTTGAGTGCCTACAATTTTCTGCAGCCGTGCTTATGGAGGGCCTAGTTTTCTTTGGTTTTACCAGAAAACCAGTCGACTGACAATAAACTATCACTTGACAACAACAACCCAATGTGGAACCACCTACTTGAGAGCGAGCCAGGTGTTGTTTTCTGTCAACTTCAAGCGCACCTCTGCACCTCGAGTGGGGAAGGGTGTAGGCTCTCTGCTGCGAACCTTTCTAGTCAGTGGTTCCGACCCACCGCGGCTCCTTGGAGACAGATGCATATCTTCCGTCAAGGAGTCACAGCCTTAGAAAACCTTTGGACAGTCCTACTCTGTCCTAGGGAGTCACTGAGGGCAGTGCTGCTCTGGTGTATATTGTCACTAAGAGTCAGAATGCGTTCGTCAGCAGTGGGTTCACGCCCCGCTAATGTTCCGCAGCACGGGGCTATCCAAATGCAAGGAAATGACTATCTTGAAATGTTGCCAGCTCTGGTAAACAAAAGCCTTGATGCCTCTGCCTGCCTGAAGCCAGCTCAAGCCTCTGATGGTCTGGCTTCGACATCACGGATGGGCTGTGGGAGGGAAGAGCAGAAGTTGAACGTCTCCTCTGTCTCCACTGGTTGTTTCCCAGCCCTGGCTTCCCAAGGTTCTCTTTCGTTGTGTGCTTATCGTGTGTGGTATAAGGACTCCATAAGCTGGCTGAATGGCTGCGTAAACAAAACTAAATGTTTCCAGAAACAATTCGAGTGGTATCTCTGATGTAGTAAACCTTTAACTGTATCTTCAATAACTACATGTTTCTCCTCATTTTTCAGAAGTCTTTATAGATAGTTGGTGATAGCTTTAATAGAGGTCAAACGGATAGAAATGAGGATCTTAAGCTTATGATTGCGTTAACAGTATTGTATTCCCAATAAAGCCACTGGGGCTAGCATTACCTTTAATTAGTCTTTGTGAAAGAGTTATGATGGGAGATAATGATAGTAAAACCAGGCATTTTAATTATTCGTAGAACCCACCAGCCCTTTGCAGAGCACGTCTGTGGTGTATTATAGTGTTTGATCATTGTTTTATTCCAGTGTGCCAAGCGTTGCGCCCGGAGTTCAGTAATCCATTTGCCTTACAGGGGAGAAAGCTGCAGAGCCCTGTGCAGTTTGGCTGGAGCCTAACTTCCAGCTTTGTCTCCAGAGATGATCTTAAAAAGAAATTGAATTGATGCAGAACTGTACGAGAGGATTAATTTAGGGAATTAATTTAGTCTAGGTACTCACGAGAAGTCTCCCTGAGGTAGTACATGTGGAGATGGAAGGATGATAAATAGTTAATTGTGAAGGACGTTGGATAGGGAGAAAGCAGCCTAAATTTACTAACTAGAAATGAGGGACAAAGGAAAAGATCAAAGATTCTAAAAGGGCACGAGTCTAACAAAACACACAACAAAAATGAAGCGTAGTTTGATGAGTACACACTCAAGAGTAAGAGAGAGAGAGTGACTGGATAACATGAGTGGGTGATGAGAGGCCAACCAAGCAGAGACTGGAGGAGAGAAAGGAGGAGGCAAAAAACAGAGATGGGAGAACAAACCAGAGCGAGAAACAACAGGGAGGAAACTGGGACTAAGCTAGAGACAGGAAAGGGTAGGAGATTCAGGGATAGTGCCGTCAGTGTTTTTATACCATATCTAGAACATTCTGCAAATGTCCTGGAAAACACTTGAAGTATGACTGCATTAAGCAAACACACCAACTCTTTGCAGGAAAGGGGCTCTGAGGTAGGCACACCTGACCTTCTCTGGCTTTCCTATTGCCACAAGGCTGGAGTTAGATGTGCCTCCCATCTCTGCCTTTTTTTTTTAAACCCTATTCTGATACCAGCTCCTTCTGATACCATGCCCTTTCCATCTGTTTGGTTTGCTAGTTCATTGTCATGGCCACACAGAATTCACAGACAATACTCACAGTGAAGGGATTTGTTAGGGGAGTGAACAAGTTACCAGCAGGCAGGATCAGAAAATACTAAGGATGCAGTCATTTTGTCCACGGCAATCCCTCTTCTCAGTCGGCAGACAAGTGTCCCTGCATTCCTCAGTTCCTCCGCTTCGTGCTCCCTGAGCTTCTGTAGCCTTGGTCCTGGTCCTCTGTGCTGCCTTAGGGTCTTCTTGTGGGGGTCTCTGGTCTTGGCCTGGCATGGCTTCTTCAACCTCTGGTCCCAGCCTCACCCATTACAGACCGAGATTTCAGATAGACTCTACTTCCAATAGTCCTGGGATTTCTCTTGCAGCTTTGCCTCAAAGATGGCTCTTCGTTCTAACCCATGGGGAAAGTGGTAACTAAAATGGACCAATCCCCTCCTTTTGTAGTACACACGTTCTATTGGCAAAGTCTCAACGAATCATGTGATGGGAGATACGGAGACAGGGGTTGAAGAGCCTTAATAAGAAATTCTACTCCATCACATTCTTACACTTGGGAGTTCAAAATCTAGCAGAGAGAGCAAGAAGTAGGGGCTGATGTAACAAATGAACAAGCCAACAGAACATGGTAGGCAACATGATTGACTGAAGTAAAGGGTGGTGACAGGGAGTACAGAATACTCCTGCAAAACTGAGGGAGGACTTGCAAAAAGAATCGATACCCGTGAAGAGCCTTAGTCTTGAAACAGTAAGAGGTGGAAGAGGAAACAGAAGGAAATGTGTTCCAGGCAGGGGAAGCAAGAAGGCACGGCGGAAGACTCACTGTGGGACTGCAATTAGGTCTGGAGAGAACACGTGGGGCTGAGTCTGTAGGTGGAGATATGCAGGGAGGTGGAGAGATGAGCAGATCTTATGGAAAACAGAACGAGAGCTTTGAATTGCATATGGAAATTCATAGAGAACTCTCAGAAAGGGGAGGAATGAATGGAGCAAGGCAATCAGGGAAGTAAATCAGAATAGGAGAGCAAGATTGAATTCCAGTTTTTGAAGTGGATGGAGCCTCTGGGTATTGAAGATCAATGCACTCAGTTGTTCCCTGAAAGGTTGGCTGGGGTGGCTGTCCACTAGAAGTGCCTCAGAAGAAAGTCCCGCCATCCATTTCTGTAAAAAAACAGCCACCGAACATCCTGTGGGGTGAAATTCTCCTCTTACTCACCTGGATTCACTATGAGGCAGTGTGGCATCAACCGCAGGTTCCTCTGTTTGGTTTGCTTTATTCAGAAGGTGCATAGTGGCCCTCAATAACTGGGTCAAGAGGGCAGTGGATTAACCTTGGACACGTCATTGGTTGTTCAAAGTAAAGAGCCTTGGGGAAAAAGCCAGGCCTCTGTGTACTCAGACTGGTCAGATAGCCTGGCGACAGGCCTGGGAAGAAGTTCGAGTTGGAAATATGTATTTAGTATGGGGACAGCTTATGGTAGCTGTTTAAATCTTGCGATCAAAAGATATGTCCCTTTAGCATGATTTTATGATGAGCAGTTCAAGTCCGCATTTTCTGACTAACCATCAGGTCTTATAATTATTTTTAGGCTGAAAAATTCGACAGAGCAAAACTCAGAAAAATGTCCTCAGGGAGGTCACATTGTATAAAGCATCTCTGCTGAGAGTCGGCTTCATGGAGCTAACACACAGCAGAGCCAATTATCCAAAGATTTATGAGCAAAGTGGTCTGACTGATAAAGAGAGGACACAATCCAATAACAAAAAAATTTTTTTCTTCCCAAATTTTAAAATAAGTTTGTGTGTGTGTGCATCTTTCTCTTAAAGACATAGCCATCCAAAGGAAAGGCACCATCAGCTAATGATGTAATGCAAATTCCATTATTCACTTGACATTCTAGAGAAGGATGGCTCAAGCATCCATCCTGACATTTCAGGTACAAACCATGTGAGCTGACAGAATTGATTCAATGTAAGAAAATGGCATGACAAGATGGAAGCATCCGGTGGCCCCTGCTGGCCAAGTGTTCTCGGAATACTGGAGGACAGAGATTAGGGGAATTTTGGCCAGCTAAATACATTATTCTCCTTAGGCTCTCATCCTCTTCCTCAATGGTGTCATGAGTATGTTGAATGAGCTAAGTACTTCTTGATGTTTTCTTTGCAAGTTACTGAGGGCAAGTGTTGAAAATGCTCATTTGCATTTGCATGGGCCCCATACAAAGAGACTGTGGCCTGGTCTAATTGGATGTGGACATGGTCAACATGAAAAGCCCTGGAAAAGGCAAAGCTGGAGGCACCGTATCGGACAAGCGTTCTGTGGTTCAAGGATTTTATGTCACTGCCGATGGTACCAGTGTCTTTGGGAATCATATCCACAGTGAAACCTATCCACGGTGGGGGTTTTGTTGTTTTAGAGACGAGGGCCTCACGGTCATGTGGATGTCTCTTCCTTAAACAAAATGAATTTGCCATGTCTTTTCTTTATTCACATCATGAAAAACACCGGAGACTTGGGAGGAAAGTAGTGGATTGGACTTTCTGTGCTAACATTCAGAATATTTAAGTTTAGATGTTTGTAGTGAGGTTTGTTTCAACCTCGGCGTGTTAAGCTGCCATTGATTTAACTTCTATGCTTAATCAGACTCTGGCATAGATAATCCAAGGATAAATAGAGTGTGGTCCGTGATATTGAACAACATCAAGGTTAGGCAACCTCTGCAAATTCATGATTGCAATGAAATGCAATAAGTAAGGTTAACAAAGGAATAATAATCCGTGCTATAGGGAAACAGTGCCCGAGAGGATTGATTAGCCAGTAAAAGAACGCTGAACAGTGTTCATACCAGTCTTTGGGCATAATAGGAGCATGAGGAAGATGGGCTATATCCACTGGTTGGATTGGGAAAGACTGACGGGAGTGTATGTTGCAGGGTCTGCATTGAAGGAGCCCTGGAGTAGTGGTTAAGTTCTCAGCTGCTAACTAAGCAGTTGGCTGTTTGATTCCCCCAGCCACTCCATGTTAGACAGATAGGGCAGTTGGCGTTCATAAAATTTACACCTTTAGAAATTCTATGCGGTAATTATTGTCTAGGGTCATTGTGAGTCCAAATCAATGCCACAGCAAAGAGTTACATCATGCATTTGTATTTTTGCATGTGAATACATATTTCTGTAAGGTGTGCAAAGTGGAGAAACAAAGAGCGAAGTAGACAGCGTCCAATATGCAGGAGACTCCAAGTTCCTGCCTCAGATTGGGGAGCAGGGAATCAAATGGGCCAGAACAAGTAGCAAAAATAAGCTTATACATTCAAAATCTTTATTGTTCTCAATAGCTGACCTGTGTTGGATGGTGGCAACATTTGCAAAAAGAATCAGAGCATTCCTTGAGGGTCTGTGTTGTGGAAGTCACTATTCTGAATGCTGCACTCATGTTATCTAATTCAGTCTTCAAAACTATATATGTGATAAATATTGCTTCTGATCTGTGGCTACAGAAACTGGACTTGAAGGGGTTAAGGTCACACAGCTGGTGGCAGAACTGGGTACAACTGATGTTTATTTGATACTAAATTCTGTGTTCCTTGTTTTGCCCATCACACAGTATTTTTCCTTCTAACAAGCAATAGAGTCCAACAGACCAAGCCTAGCTACAACTAAATGCTGGATCTATTTGCCGATTTTAAGCTTCTCATAAATTCAGGGCAAAAAGGGAAAAAAAAATCTGTGATGGATAAAGAGAGCAAGCTAATTAATAGTTTTCTCATATCAGACAAAGACAGTCATTAGAGTCTTCCACTTATACTCAGAATCACAGTACCCCTCTGAATGCTCTATATTTCAACTCTCAGCATGAAAACAATCAAATTAAAGCCTTTGAAGGGAAGGTAAATCCAGCCAGGAGATTGATGTTTTTTAAATGAGCAGAATTTGCTGAGTAAGCCTCCAGAAACCTCCACATTATTAGAGAGCAGAAGCTGCAAAGGAGGAAAGAGTAGCATCCACACAAGTGTCCTGGGGAGAAAATGACTTCAAACTCGGGGCATGCTGTTCCGCTGCCAGGCTCAGCGGCTGGCCACGGTTACGTGAACTCACTCAGCACCTGCGCGGACATCCTGACCAGAGGGCGGGATGCAGCCCACAGACATGTATGCGGTGCTTTTTATGCACGTTCGTTCACTCAGAGACCACGCTCCTACTCTGCGCCATCCATACTGCGAAAGAAAATTAAAACCAAAATATGTATTCATCATGCATGTTTCATGGCCTCTCTGGAACCAGGAATGATCAGTATGTTACAGAGGGCCCTGTCGAGGAGATAGAAAGTCTTTACAAAGCCCATGTCGAGAGAGGGGAGCAATCTGATAGAAGGAGGACTGTATCTTATGGGGCTGTTGGAGCCCACCAGCCAATTGAGGAAAGGGCAACGAGGCAGTTTCAGAAACTTGATGGAAACATTCTACTCTCTGCCAGAGATGACTGGAAGCCACTAGGTTTGTCGTGGTGGAGGTGGTCGCTTCCTAACTGAAAGCTTGGCAGTCTGACCCACCTGCAGCTGCATGGAAGCATGACGTGACTTTTGGCTCCCGGACAGATTTACTGCCTTGAAAAATCCGCTGGGAGCAGGTCTCTGTCCTAGAAGGTCTCGGAGTCACAAGCGATCGGTCTACTCTGCCCGATAAGCGGGTCTTTGCATCACAAGCAATATGAGAGTGAAGTTTGTGCTGTGCTGGTTGGTTTGGTTTTTGCTGGTTTGTTTTATCAGGGCACTTGAGTGAGCACCTGGCCGGATGGCCCCATTTTGCAGCTGCACACTACGTGAGATAAATAACACGGGGCCAAGCCTCGACCAAAATCTATAGTTTCTAAATCTCATCCAATGGTATTTCTAGCACAGTAAGAGTTGGCCTCGTTTTCTCTAATTTAGAGTTAGAAAATAGCTGAGATGCCCAATATAAAATTCAGTTATCAGTGGAGGTCAAATAGCATGGTCTCGGGGATCGTTAGGAAGGAAGAAAAAAGTCACCTGGCTGGACTCGATGGATGTATAGATGGGGATACCAAAGATTACAGAGAGATTTTTAGACAGACGACTGGTATTCTTTAAAAAATATCTATATCATTCTTAAGATTCTAAATAACTGTATTAAATTTGTTTCACTTGAATTTAAGATGAAAAATTCAAAGCGAGCTAAAATGCAAAATGTACGGTAAATGTTTTTCACATCAAGGAATCTAATTTATGAAAATATCCCTATGAAATGAAGAAAATACATTATTAAAGTCATTAAGAGGTTAGAGTCATTATTTTCTCTACATGTTAAAGCCGTATGGATTGACTCCTTATTATGCAAATAAGATAATTAGCACTCGGAAACTTTTTACCCACATCTTTTTTTCCCCTAATTATATTAGTGTTACTTTGTTAAGGATTACACGAAGTCTGTTCTGTTCTGAATGAATAATTTCCCAGTTGTTGAAACTTCATTTTAAAAATGGATTAAATTAATGCCATTTTTATTATAGTATAGTTTTTAAATACACAAGTGGAGAGCACCAGAATTCTACACAGCCTCTCATAGTTGACATAATTGGCACCCTCATATTTAGAACGAAAGAGAAATAACAATAACCGCATCATAGAGTCCCTAAATGGGCAGACAGTAGGAGTGGTTATGGCTAGTGGCGAACTTGTTTTTCCCCCAGAATAAAATCATTTTCTTGGCACTTTTGATTTTTTAATGTGGTACATATAGTTTTCGTGTAGATGATACAGTTATAGATGGCATTGATATAGATGCATAAAATTAGCATTTTTCATTTCAACGCGCTTCCTATGAGCATTCGGTGATGTTAGTTAGGCACTTCCTGCCGTGTGGTCATCTCAACGGTTTCCACCTTCTCCCACCGTCTTGACAGAAGCTTAATGTCTTCCAAGCAGTAAGTGAGTCTTCTTTTCTTCTTGCCCCTGCATAACCACAAATACACCTAGGGCTGTGTGCACGCATTGCATGAAGTCGGGATCATACAACATGTGTGTTTTTGTGAGAGATTGACTTGACTCAGCATGAGATTGCCATGGTTCATCTGTCTGCTGTCAGGGGTCAGGACGTTACCTCTCTTTAGGGCTGAGCAATATCCCATTGTATGGTTGTTACGTATGAGGGAAGCATGCCAGTGGCATCTAGTTAGTAGAGAGAGGGATGCTGCTACACACCCTATAGTGTGTCCGAGAGTCCCCTGATGTCAGCAACACCAGCGATGGCTGCTCCTTTTCTAATCCACTTCATCATCCAGCACATACATGCCCCTCATATCGCCTTTGACTGCTTCCTTACATTCAGCTCCTCCTAGAAAGTGACCACTCTTGAAATCATTTGGTTCCTGACAGCTCTCATCATTGTGTAGGATACTGTAAGTACCAAATAAAATTGGCTCAAGTAGACCTTCCTTCCCCCCATAAAGAAAAGAGTAGTTAATGTTTTCTAACTACTTTCTATATTAGAAGTAGTTTGTGGTAAGAACTATCCTTTTAAAATATCTTCACTTAAGCCTCTAATCTCTGCTACTTATTTGACTCAGTGGTAAATACACTTATCTGACTGTACTTCACTGATGGTCATATCATTGCCCTTTTTGGAATGCATCCTATTTGTAAAGTTTCAGTGTTTAACAACATAGTTTTGTGCACTATTCACAAGAATATATGGATTAATATGACTGGAGATAGTTCCCAACTGACACTGGAGTTCTTTCAGGTACTACCAGCTGTATCTTACTATTGAATTACTGTATGTATCAATGATGTCTCAATTTGCCTACAAAAAAGTCAGTGAACTTTGCAAACAAATTTTTCTTAAAAATTATTTTATTGGGGGCTCATACAATTCTCATCACAATCCATTCATCCATCCATTGTGTCAAGCACATATGCACATTTGTTGCCCTCATCATTCTCAAAACATTTGCCTCCCACTCTAGCCCCTAATATCAGTTGCTCATTTTCCCCCTCCCTCCCCACTCCCCTCT
>NW_022106189.1:27435976-27437848 GCF_000313985.2 Echinops telfairi
CCACGAAGTCAGTGTAGTCACATATGAACATGTCGCTCATTCATGTACTGCCCTCGACTTGTTTCTAGCACAAAGCAGCACTAACAGACAGTGTAGAACAACCATTTGCAGATGCCGTGGACAGCCTCCTCTTTCTTCTATGGAGCGGTCAGTGGGTTCAAACTGCTGACCCTGCTGCCAGCAGTTCAGTGTGCACCCCACTGCCCCGCTGGGGCTCCATATACACAGGAAGGAAAGTTTATATATAATGAAATAGTGCTTGTGAAATGAAAACTAGCTAAAAACAAGGATACTGAAAAAGAAAAGTATGATATTTTGTGTGGATACTGAATTAGAATGGTCAAAGAGAAGTATTTGAGGAAACACAACATATAGTTAATACTCAATGTGAACCATGAAGAAAGATGTGGGCTCTCAAGTTACAATCCCTTAAGTCCAATCCAGACACAACCATAGGTTTCCATTCCTCATTAATACAATGGGTATACCACAATAGGGTCTGAGTCAAATGACTATGCTGAGAATGAAAGTCATTAATAAATATACAACATTAGTTCAGTCTGCCAATATATATTGGCTCTTATTGTTATCTTGATCATTATTAGAATCTAATTCCATTCTCCCAGCTTTTCAGATGAAGTGGCTTCTTCAAGGGACGAAATTCAACCATTGATAGAGCCAATATTAATACCCTTATGTTCTGACAACAAATCTCACAGCGCTCCTTTATTCTGACAGTGGAATATGGGGAAAACCCATTCTTTTTAATCCCAGGGGTGCCAATGGATGACCCACAGAGGGAATGGAAGGCTTCAAAGATGTACTTTAAAGAAGTCAGCTAACCTCGGCACTCCCTACGTAAATGGTTTGGCTCTCAGTTTTCCACCCACGTTCTCATTTCCTGGCCACGTCTTATCCTCTTCCTCCCATCCAGAGGTCCTCTGGTGGCCTAATGGTAACACGTTGGGCTGCAAATCGCAAGATGAGCAGTTCAAAACTACCAGCCCTTCTGAGGAAGAGAGACAGGCTTTCTATTCCTGTCCAGAGTTTGTCTGCGCAACTCACAGTGGCAGTTCTACCTTGACCTTAAGTCAAGCTATTCAGTACTCAGCCAAGGAAGATCCCAAGAATGCACCCTGCCTGCACATCCCAGCTCTTCTCTCCTTTCAACTTTAGTTCTGGTGTTTATACGCAGCCTCCCAGTGCAAAGATTCTACGTGATTCTGTGACTTGCTCAAGTATTGTCCTCACAGCCCTGTCCGTGACCAAGAGTGCATTAGACAGGGTTCTCTAGAGAAACAAAACCAGGACACTAATAATATACATATATTTATATAGATAGATAAATAGATAGATAACATAAGAAATAAACAGCTAATTAATCTATAAAGCAGTACCAATGGCTCAGTGCAACTCACTCCCGTGAGGCAGTTGTGAGACACTGGCAGTCCTTCAAGTCTTGAGGTTTCACTGGGTAGTCCTCCGTGGAACAATTCAGGCTATCCGGACACAAGCAGCAATCAGCAAGCAGGTCACCAGCAGTCAGCCAGATGACTGGGTCCGACAGTCCCCAGCTCAAGAGATGTACCTTCCAGTAGTGTGGCGAAGCAAGACTTGAAGGAATTTTAAGTTACGGTGACAAAGTCCACGGGTTAGGTGTCCCACAAGTAGTGTAGCTTGCAAATGGAGGCACAGAACAAGCAAGGCAGCCGCACACTGGTCTGATGATCAAAGAGAAAGAGACAAGAAAGCCAAAGCTCGCTGAGCTATTTATCTCTCCGCCCTTCAACCAATCTCATGTGTGTTCATTGGCCACGTTGGCACAACACACCTACCTATCACAATCCACTCCTTGCCAACTATCCAGAGTAG
>NW_022106189.1:27438898-27455965 GCF_000313985.2 Echinops telfairi
AAGAGTTGTATGAGCCCCTAATAAAACGATTGGAAAAAAAAAGAAAGGAAATACCCAGTTCATGATGGGTAGTTCAGGCCTCATGGTGACTTGGTGGCCCATGTGAGGCGTTCAGTCTCCACCAAGGCCCAGTAACAGGCCAACAGCTGTTTTTTAAGGGGGAGTAGTTGTCTGCAGAGGATGGCAGGACTTTACTCCAAAATCCCAATGGTCTACGCTGTGCTTCACCAATAAGGGTCTGCCAAAGACTCCACACTGCATCTCTATCTACAACTGACACCTCTAGCACCATCGGGTCAGCTGGATCATATGGTCCCAGTGGCAAAGCAGCTTGCACGGCAGCCTGAACCTGTGGAAGAGTCTTTTCTTGTTTTGGGCCCCACTCAAAATTGGAGGCTTTTTGTGTCACGTGATAAATAGGTCGAAGTAGAACACCCAAGTGAGGGATATGTTGCTTCCAAAATCCAACGAAGCCCACTAGGCATTGTGCCTCCTGTTTATTTGTGTGTGGGGGGGGTGGGAGGGGGGGCAGATGCAATAGCGTATTCTTCACTTTAGTAGGAATATCTAGCCATGCTGCACACCACTGGACCGCTTGAAATTTTACTGAGGTGGAGGGTCCTTGAAACTTTGTTGGGTTAATTTCCCAACCTCTTATATGCAGATGCTGTACCAATGAATCTAGGGTCTTTGATACATCCTCCTTAGTGGGTCCAATCAGCATAATGGCATCAATATAGTGGACTAGTGTGACATTTTGAGGAATAGACAGGCAATCAAGTAGTAGGCACCAAAAGGTTTTGTGTGGTGTTATCTAGCGAAAGAATGTGGGAGGAGACCAACCCTTTAGTTACTGTATGATGAGGTGAATAAGAGCCCTGAGAGCAGCCCGAGGAGAATATACAGACAGACACAAATATAAGCAAGAGCAAGAGTGTGATCAGTTAATGACTGGCTAGAGATTGGCTTTAAGAGACATTTCGAAAGAACGTCCTTTTAATGCAAAATTTAAAACAAAGCCTTCCCTGCCTCCAAATGTCCTTGCCAGTGTGTCGGACATTCTGCAGTTCTTGCTCTCAATTCTTCTGTTCCCCTTTCACCCACAGACAGCCGTGGCATGCTTATTTATAAGTCTCCACATCTGGAGAACTAATTTGTTTGTGGACTATGCCAGTTCCGCAGCGTAGCTAGCTATCACTCAGCTGTACCAAATTCATTCAACCCTGATAATTAAATTAAATATCTATTGATATCAAAGAGGCAGCAGAAACTTTCCAACAATACCAAAAAGTTTTCCAGGCTCCTCCAGAAAGCCACATGGCATTATAAAGGAGACAGATGGCATGTTCTGTAGTAGGGTGGTGTTCCGTTTAATATTCTACTCATATTTTAATGTGTCTGTAGTTTAGTCTAGTGGAATATGGTCACACAAGTGGAGTAACACTTTGGCAGCTCAATATAATAGGGCTGACGTTGCTATGGAGTTCAATATTCCATGGGCATGACCTTACGGAAAGAGATTTAATTACTTGAAATACCATAAGGATGATGCTAGAACAATATCGTTGCAAAGTTCTTTAGAAAGATGAACTTGCGTGTCATGGCTGCTGATTTCCTAAATTCATTTCCATTATTTTTATTTTACTCGTCTTTGTTCTGTATATTAACTTTCTTCTTTAGGGGTCTCATCTTTACTTTTTTGGCTCAGTTGAAAATTTTGAAAGTTATTCTTGTTCTTGAACATGTTTTTGCAATCCCTGTTCTTTTTATTAAAATAATACATTTGCATGAAAAAATAACAAGCAGTACAGAATTGTTTTTCTCCCACAGCTACACCAAAAGATGTGTCCCTCTCCCTAGAAATGAACATGATCAGTTATTTTTTTAAATTTTAATAAATCATTTAATTGGGGGCTCTTACAGTTCTTACAACAATTCATAAATGCATTGTGTCAAGCACATTTGTACATATCTTGGCATTGTCCTTTTCAAAGTATTTTCTTTCTACTTGAGCCCTTGGTATCAGCTCCTCATTTTCCCCACCCTCCTACCCTCATGAAGCCTTAATATATGCTAACTTATTATTATTTACATATCTTACACCATCTGCTCTCTTCCTTCACCTATGTTTCTGCTTTTTGTCACCCTGGAGGGGTTGGAGGGGTTATACTTCAATCACTGTGATCAGTTCCCCCTTTCTCTCCCCACCTTCCCCCTACCCTCATGGTATAGCTAATCCCGTTATTGTTCCTGAGGGGTTTATATGTCCTGGACTCTGTGTGTCAAGAGCTCTTAGCTGTACCCATGTGCATGTTCTGGTCTAGTCAGATTTGTAAGCTAGAACTGGGGTCATGGTAGTGGGGGGTGCAGGGAATGAACCATTCAAGAACTACAGGAATGTTGTACGCTTCTTAGGTACTATGCTACACCCTGGCTTGCTCATCCCTTCCTTTTGTGAGGTACCCTTATCAGGTACAAGGCATCAGAAGACCCAAAACAAACAACCCTATCAATGCAAATGAGAGGGTCTGAGTGGAGACCCAAAGCCCATTTGTAGACAATTGAAGCAGCGATTTTTTTCAATCAGTCTTTCCTATGAAATGCTAACGCAGACACACCTGCGTGTCTCTGTGTGTCTGTGTCTTTTTAACACACTTCCCTGGCCCTCACTTTCCTCCATTGAACACATCTTGGACACTCTTTCAAGTCAGCACTCAGAGATGGATTCTTTGTCATGATTTACTAAATTAGTACCCTACTGATGACAACTCAGATAGTTTACAGACTCTCTTCTTACACAAATATGTAAATCAATAATGTATATGAGATTATTTCAGAGGCACATGGGCCTCTAGGAAGCCCTGGTGGCAGAGTGGTTATATGTTGGGCTGCTAACCACAAGGTCAGCATTTAAAACCCAACAGCTGCTACATGGGAGAAAACTGGGACTTTCTACTCCTACTTCTGAGATTAACAGTCTCAGAAACTCAAAAGGGTGATTCTCCCCTGTCCTATAGGGTGATTCTCCCCTGTCCTATAGGGTGATTCTCCCCTGTCCTATAGGGTGATGCTACCTTATCCTATAGGGTGATGCTACCCTGTCCTATAGGATGATGCTACCCTGTCCTATAGGGCTATTCTTCCCTGTCCTATAGGGTGATGCTACCCTGTCCTATAGGATGATGCTACCCTGTCCTATAGGGCTGTTGTGAGTTGGAATTGACTTTATGGCAGTGACTTTGTTTTGGTTCATTGACCACTAAGAAGTGTAAGCACAGTTCACTAATCTACAGTGAACAGCATACATATATATGTATGTATGTATGTATGCATGTATGTATGTATGTATATGTGTGGGGCAAGATGAGCTGTCTATTCCCTAAAGAGTTATAATCTCAAGAACTGGCAGCAACGGGTCTACCCTGTCCTCTAGGGTCACTATGAGATAGCAGTGAGTTGAATTGAGTTGTATATTTATATATACATGTCTCTTATTTCTGCACATTAGAATAGATCTTTGAAATACAATATCACACTTTAACTACACCTCTAGAGAATCCCCTTTGTAAATAAATGAAAAATCTTAACTTTATGTTGGCCCACTGTGCAGTCCTTTAATTTTAAAGCAGCCTAAATATATACTTCTATGTTTTTTAAAGGGAGAGGTTCTTTGGCCCAATATCCTTATGAATTTTTCATTTAGAAAAGTTTCATTGTATGTTAAGGAAATAAAAAAAATCTTTATATATGCACAAGTATTTTCACACCATTTTCTTTATCACTTATTACATCTTTGTGATATTTACATAATCTGCTCTTAATTTGAGGCTTAAGAGTGAAAGGGTGGAGTTTAGCCTGTCAATCAGGTCACAGTTTGATGACCTCATTTGGAGGCGATAAGGAGCTAAACAGCTCACGGGAGGTGGAACACAAGCTCACTCCCTGAGAGAGATCCCTGCAGACAAGACACATGGAGCTACAGTAAAGTTCTGGAGCTGAAGGAGCTATGTGGAGATCCCTGCCAGTGCTGAGATGCTTCCACTGCCACTGGATCCACAATGCTTTTCACCCACCGGCCTGTGAGCTTCCTGCATTCAGCGTCATTGCATGTGTTGCATGTGTCTGAAGAGGAGTCTATAGATTGGTATCAGAACTATGGGTTTATATGGCTCTTATGGACTTGATCTGGACTGGGTTGGGATGTTTTCACAATATTCAATTGTTCTTTTATATAAAACTCTTCTTATACACATGACTGTTGAGTTAGTTTATTGTGCCAGCCTGGCCTATAAACACATGTGGGATTAATTGAAAGGTGGAGGGATAAATGGCTTGGTGAGCCTGGCCTTTAGAGTTCGCGGTTCTCTTGTTTTGGGATGGTCGGACCAGGGTGCAGCTGCCTTAGCAGTTCCCAGCTTCAGCTTGCAAGGCTGACTTCCTTCAAGACATCCCTGAGGAGAAGCCACTTGGACCTACCCGGATGCAGCCCTGGGTCCTGGAGCAGCTGTGTGTAGACAGCTGAGATTAACAGTCTGCCAGTGCTGAGATGCTTACACATTCACTGACTCACCTTTCCTCCTGTAGTCGGCGTCATTGCGTCTACTTTGTGAGATGGAGGAGGACTTTGTGGATTGGTGTTGGACATATGGGTTAATGGGTTAATGTTGGACTTGTGGGCTTGTGCAGCACTGGGTTGGGATGTTTTCTTGATGCACAGTTAACCTTTATATAAAACTCTCTCTTTTACATGAGTTTCTGTGGATTTGTTTCTCTAAAGTACCCAGACTAATACAAGTGTCTATGAATCTGTTTCTCTATTCTACCCAGACTAACACAATCTTATTTTTTTCTGTATGGGTAAATATTGGTTTGCTAGCTACAAGGTCAGTGATTCAAACCAACCAGAAGCTTCTTGGGAGAAAGATGAGGCTATCTCATTCTGCAATAATTTGCATCCTCTGCAGGGTTGCTATGATTTGAAAGGACAGCTTCTATGCCAGTGGACTTTTTGTTTTATTAAAATTAAGTACATGATCATTCTGGAATTAGTTCAATATAAGAGGTGCCTGCACAAACAACAATTAGCTCTTGTATTTACTTCCATTTTAAACTTGCTTTGTTCATTGGAGATCTGATTTTTTCCCTTGATATTTTTGTCCCAAAATGTTCTTGATTATTCTTGGAAGCTTGTTATATAGAATCTGTCTAATTTTATGCATCAAGACCTATGGTTAAGTTGCCCTACAATTGTGGTACATTTTAAGAATAAGGCTAGGGAATCATTTTCTATAACAATCTGAGTATTGCCCCCAAATAATCAGTGTCTTTTTTATATCCTAGTATTAGAATCAACTCAGTAGCAGTCGTTTGTTGATGGTTTGAGGAATCGTTTTGGCCATCTTGCAGCTCTTACCTGATGTCAAAGAATCTTCATAAGTTTCGGATTACTATGGAAACAAATGGAATCTCCCCACCATATTAATCTTTCCCTTGTCTTTTTAAGGAAGTATGATACTTTTACACAACAATCTTTGGAACTCAGGCTAGTTACCTCAGTTAATTTCTTTCAATTATTAGTGTGTTTTTTTAGTTGATTAGCTTAGATTTATCAGATGTGCCAGTAAAATATTAGCTTCCTTTATTCTCATTCCAACACACTCCATTGCTCTTTGGTTTTTGTTTTCTTTTCTAACTACTGTTCCTTCCTCTGTTTTTCAATTTTGCATTAATTAGCAATTAATCTTGATTGTAGGTTCAATCAATGTCAGACAGAAGAGGTTGGCAATACTTCTTCACTTTGTCAGTAGCTTTAATGTTTGATGCTAATGCTAAATAATAGTTATATTAAATGGATTTCTTTGTATGAGATAGATATAACTCTATCACAGACAGTATTTTACTTTAAGAAAGACCTTGGCATATTCATTTTGACAATGAATGTGGCACCACTTCTTTTGAATTTGACATTCCTAACTTTCTATGCACAGTGATTCTGATTTAAAATGGCAAATCCCAGTCCATTTCAGTTCAGCAATACCTTGGATATTAATCTGTATGTGGTTTGTTTCAATTTTGATGATTTCAAATTTTCCTAGATTCATACTTCGCACATTCCACTTTCTGATTATTAATAGATGTTGGTAGTTGTTTCTTCTCATTTTGAGTCTTAATAGTAAGTAATCTGGCTTACTGTGGACTTTGCATTTCCTTCAAATATTGCATCTATTCCTGAACTATGTTTTGTATGGAATCATGCAATACACAGAGACCTGTAGATGTTTGCCTTCTTCCTAGATGTCCACTGGTAAATATACACAGATTACACTCCTTCAACCATATGGATGTGCACAGCTTGATGAAAATGAGTAAGAGATACCATTTAAGATGGGTGTGAATGTTTGAACAATCCTTAAACAATTTCTCTTCAGTCATTCTTCTGCATTTATAACTTATTCCCAGGGAATTCCAAGGGTTCCATTGGTGTGATTAGCCCCTTCAACTCTCTAACCCTCATTCTTGGCCAATGGTCTTATTAGATTAGGCACTGCTGAAATCTCCACAAGGAGACATTAAGCAGTAAACAACCTTGCATGTGCCTTCTTCTCCACCCTTTTAATTATTGTCATTCCTCAGCTCCAAGAGGTTGTGTGATCCAATTAGGCAAATTGAAAAAGACTGCTTTTATGCAAAAGCGTGAGAAAGTTAATTGAAATCAATCCATGTTCAGTGAAACTGCTACAGACATCTCTGATAATTTAGAGCAATTAAAAAGATGTTGTCCTGAAGCGAGGCAGAAACATTAAGTTTAAAAGCCTGTTACAGAAAAAAATACTGAAAATATTTAAATGATATTATTCACCTAAGATGGACTAGGGACATCTAAACCAATTAGAACTCATAAGACATTTCATTACTCAGCAGCCCTGTTCCTTAAACTATGATGATGAGCATGTTTTGCTTTGAATTCTTTGTTATTGTTACATAATCTGTCTTTTTCAAACATTAACCTTACTTCTTCAGAAAAATAGCCGTCTTAGCAAAACCACCAGAAAACAGTTCCTCAATCTTTGAAATAAGGGTATTGTGTTTAGGAGGATGGTTCAGGAGCTGTATGCATTCTGCACAGCTTGGATGTCTGGGGGTGAAAAGGCAGTTATTGTTAAGCAATAGAAAGTACTGCACACAGCAAAGAAATGATCTCTTATCATTACATTCTTGACTAAAGCACAGACATTTTATATTGGATGGTATGAAAAAACAGGGGAATCTAATATACATCACCATTCGCCTTCCTTAATTGTTATATACTTACATCATCCTTCATTCAACTAGCCTTACCCCGGGAGCCCAGATCCAGTCTTATGACCCTTTGCAACCATCCCTTGCAACTAGTTCAGGCTAATCAGAACTGGCCTGAGAGCTAGAACACTTGAGAGACCCCTGATGTTGAATTGTACCTGTTAATTTCCTTCATAAAAAGAAAAAAATGGAAAATACAATTATCTTGCCTTAAAAAAGTCTATTCTAAAATTATCACATAAGCAGTGTTTCTCAACCTTCCTAATGACGTGACCCTTTAACACAGTTCCTTGTGTTGCGGTGACCCCCCAACCATAAAATTATTTTCATTGCTACTTCATAACTGTAATTTTGCTACTGTGATGAATCAGGTGATCCCTGAGAAAGGGTCATTCCACCCACCAAAGGGGTCGCGATCCACAGGTTGAGAACCACTCGTCTGGAGACTTAATTCTAGGCTTTTCATCTGTCTCTAACTGTCATCCTCATTGTCTACAGATAATGATCAATCACATGGCTTGGTTATAAACGACTGCTGAGAATCCTGCTATGTTCTCACAGGATACAGATGACCACTTCAGGAATGTGTGTGGTCCTGGTGATGGTGATTAGGGAGGGGCAATGAGGAGACTCTGTAGCTCAAAACACAAAACAGTGAAGCTTTAGAGATGCTAAGCTCTGGGTTCTCTAAAAGTTGTATACCTTTTTAAATGCTAAAGCCTCATGCACTCTTGTATGATCTCAATGCATCTCTTGCACAATGATCAATTTTACGTACTGGACAAAGTTCTATTTGGAGCCCCTGTAACTTTTTTTTTGTAACTTTCACCCAATAAAACACATTTTTATGCATTCTTTAGGAGCCTTGGTTGCTCTTCAGATTATTTGGGGACTATTAACAGCAAGGTAGACAGTTCAAAACCATCCATTCCGCCTCCAGAGAAAGATGAAGCTATTTGCTGCCATAAAGTTTTACAGCTTTTAAACTCCTGTATATAGTGCTACTGTGAATTGGAAAACAAAATCTTGACAACCGAACCAAAAGGTAACATGCTGACAACTGGAGAAAAGATGGAAGTTGTCAAGGATTTCATTTTGCTTGGATCCCCAATCAATGCTTATGAAAGCAGCAGGGAAAAAAAAAATCAAAGGGCACATTTCATTAGGCAAATCTATAAAGCAAGATTGTTGCTTCTAGGACTAAGCTATGCCACACCCAAGCCATGGTATTTTCAATGACCTCATGTGCATGTGAAAGTTGGACATTGACTGAGGAAGACTGAAGAGGACTCGGTGCTTTTGAACTGTGGTGCTGGGGAAGACAACTGAAAGTACAATGAACTGCCAAAAGAACAGCCAATCTGTCTTGGGGAAAAAGCACTGGCAGAAAGCGCGATGGCTCAGCTTCATCGCACATACTTTGGACAGAGTATCCGTAGAGACTAGACCTTAGAAAAAGACATCGTGTTTAGTAAAGTAAAGGGACAAGGGAAAAGAGGAAGACCCCCAAAGAGAGGGATTGCAGCAATGAGTTCAAACCTAGGAACAGTTGAGGATGACCAGCACCAGGCACCAGGTTGGTCTGTTGTACATAGGGATGCTATGGGTCGGGACGGACTGCGAGGTCCCAACAACAGTCATGAGTTGGGATGGACTCTAATGCAAAGGACTTGGCTTGAATCGTGTTTTAAGGTCCAGGTAATGTATTTTCCTGCTGTGAGATGTTTTGGGTTCTCTGATAAAACACTTTTTGAAGCATTCTCACCTTGGTTGCCACAATTCTACCCAATAAACACCCCCTTGGAATTGTTATCACGTGCGAACTGTGATTTGTTTTCATTTTGTAAGTTATCTGTCAACCAATGGGTAGAATTCTTGATAGGTAAGTGAGTTCCATATCTATAAATATTTCTCAAAGGCCAACAACCTTCCCAATTGCAAAGTAACTGGTGCATGCAATAAATGTATAAATGCATGTGACACTGAGCTGTGTAATGCAAAGATGGAAGGCAGAATCGATGTAGCCAAACTGTTTCTTCACTTCACTGTCTAGGAATAAGCCAAGTGGAAAATCCTGGAATTTGAATAATTACTGCTTCAATGGACCACAGAAATAATGTTCTATTTATCCTGGATGGTTTTGTGGAAGAGAATACGCACAGACTTTAAATAGGATTGATGGATCTGGGGCTGGATAGTTGCTTTGATTGGCTGAGAATCACTTTATTAAGTAGTTCATGTTACTTGGGTACTCATTGTCAGCATCAACAACTAATATTTACTGAACTTCTGCCACATGCTAGGAACTAGAACACTTTTTGCTCCACATATATAACTTTATTTTTAGTATATTAACAAGAAGATAACTGTGTTTATCTTCCAGTTGAACAGTGATTTTCAGAAAGGTACTGTACTTAGCTTTATACATATATGCAGATATAAAACATGAGCTTTGCCCATAAGGAACTTCCCCTCCAGTGGAAAGCCCAGGTCAGCCAACAATGATAGCCACTCAGTTGGTTAGACTTAATAAAATGCTAAGGGCATGGTGGAAGATTAGAAATTTGCACCTATCCCATTGCACAGAAGATGGGAACGATTCTAAAAGAAACACACTGAGTGTGTTTTCAGGAGCCCTGGCACGTTGTAGCGGTTATGAGTTGGGCTGCTAACTGCAAGGTCCATAGTTGGAAGCCACTAGATGCTCTACAGGAGAAAGATGGGGATTGCTCTTCCTGTAAATAGTTTCAGTCTTGGAAACTCAGAAACAGTTACACTGAATTGGTAGCAGTGAGTTTGAGTGTGTTTTCAGGGACCGTTAGAAGTTAACAAGGAAAATATTTGGGTCAAGGTGAAAAAGACAAAGGAAGCAATGTTTCTCATTGTTTGAAGGAAAAGGATACTTTATTAGAGCAAATATTGTCACCTAAAGTGAGATTCAAGCTCAGCAGGGGAGCTTGGCTATGCAATAAGAGACATAGCAAAGATCAAGACCATTATGTTTGAAGATACCACTAGTAATACAGAGGGCACATAAAACCTAGATAAATAATTACAAGACTACTAGTTTTAATAATTCTAGCAAGAAATCATAGGAATGTTAACTACACTAGTGCCATAGATATCAAAACAAACTCATTTGGGGGCTTATTTCAAGAAAATAATGATGAGTATGAGAATAAAGAAATGTTCTAAAATCGAGTTGATGACTGAACAACTATTCTACAAATCATACAACTCTTGCATTGTATGATTTGTGAAACATATGCCAATCAAACTATTTCTTTTACCTTTTAAATACCGAGAGCAAGAGAATTTGTTCTTGACTGGAGATGGATGAACAGAAAGAAAGCTCCCAATGGGAAAAATTAGGATTTCAAAATGAAAGAGAAGAGAAAAGAAATATTGCTTCAAATATAAACATCAGGCTTATAAGAAAAGATAGCACAGGAGGCAAAGGTACCTTCATGAGACCAGGTAGGAAGTGGTTGCAACAAGCTCGTTTTCCTGGTAGTATAGTGGTTAAGGATGTGAAAGCGAATGGATTCCAGTGGGGACGTTATAAGGGGGCTTCAAGTAAATGATGGGGAACAAATAAGTTAAAAGTTCATGTAATTTTCCACATTTGCAACCCCTTTGTTGTGTCACTGTTAGATTTTGATGATTGGTTAGATGTGTGTGGGTGGGAGCATTCTGAGGAGTAATTAAGAGAGAGAATTTAACAGGTTTTATGTTAATTCCAGTATAAATAAAAGTTGATATTTTATGTTACAAAAATCTGTTTCTCCCAGTAAGCACTTTGTCTTTCTTAGGACAAGTGGGGGGGGGAGGGCAAAAATGTTAATTGCTTCATAACATTTCTATTATAGGATATCGTTAAGTGAATGCTTGCCCATGCTACCATAAGAGTAGAGGTAGTAAACTGCTCAATTGTGCATCGTGAGGGAATTTTCCCTCATAACTATGTATGTTCCTCTTATTCATATACTCTAAACATAGGTCGAAGGTAAGGGGGTAAGGACTCAGCATTCAAGGTAGGGAGAGTAGTTGTAAAGTCATCAATTATGGGAGGGCTCTCCGGTGGTTGCAACAAGTTCGTTTTCATGGTACTATAGTGCCTACAGAGTTTAGTGGTAACGCATTGGGCTGCTAGCCACAAGGTCAACAGTTTGAAACCACGCGATGCTCCCGATGAGAAAGCAGCTTTCTATTCCCCAGAAGAGTGACAGCCCTGGAAGTGCACAAGGGCGGTTCTACCCTGTCCTCTACCAGCGTTGATCTAAGCTGGAATGCATCCAATGGCACGAATGAGTTCTCCATCACTGAAGTTCAATCTCTTATTTTACAAGCAGGGAAAGTCGACATGCAGAGCCATAAACCTATTCCACTGACAGAAAATACCCTTTCTTTCTTCTTCATGTAACCACATGCCCATGAGGGACTCAGCATCCCTTCATGTATGCACCACCACCACCCCCCTTCACATGGACGCCGACTCTTCCCTGAGCCCCACTGGAAGAGGCCATCCTCCAAGTATTCACATTCTAAGCAGGTGAGAGATGCTGATGGACATTGCTAGAGTCCTGTGTTGAAAATACCTACGAAAGGGCTTCAAACAATTCATGGAAAAATTCCATTTTCTTTTTGCTTAATATCCCCTGGCCTATTCGAAGCTCCCTTGTAAAATATTTTCACATGCATAGAAAAGAAAAGGGCTGGGACTTGTGGTTGTAATTTGCTGTGTGGCTCAGTACTATCACCTCTTTGGAGATGTATCCTGGAGAGATGCTCAATAAAGCATTTAGAGACCTGGGTTTGGTGTGGTTTGTTGTGATCATTCCGTTCCCTATAGTCGGTTCCTACTCCTAGCTATTCTAGATACAATACTCAGAGATCTGCACACTGTGTGGTCCTGTGTCTTCCTCATATTCATTGCTGTTTGGGGCTATCGTTGCAGCTACTGTGTCAATCCATCCCCAGGATGATATTCCTCTTTTTGCTAATCCTTTACTTTTCAAGCATGATGTCCTATTCCAGGGATTAGTCCCTCCTGATAACATACCCAAGATAAGGGAAATGAAGTCGTGCCATCCCCGCTTCTAAGGAGCATTTGGCTGTACTCCCACCTAAGCAGATTGTTTGTTTTCTGGCAGTTCGTACGACTTTCAGTGTTCTTAACCAACACCATAACTGAAATGCATCGATTCTTCTTTGGTCTTCTTTATCTATTGTCCAAGTTTCACACGTGTATGAGGAAATTGAAAATACCCTGGCTTGGATCAGGTGCCCCTTAGTCCTCCAAGTAACATCCTTAATCTTCAACTTTTTTAAAAGGTCATTTGCATCAGACAATGCAATGCATCACTTGATTGCTGGGCTTCCACAAACATTGCTGTAGAGCGTTCTTAAAGAAGATTTTAAAGAATCTCACATTTCTTTTAGCAAATATCCTCAACTTGAATAAGGGAAATGAAAGAAAAGGGGGGGGGGAGGATGAGAGAAAATAATGAAATATGAAAGAAGAAGACCTGGAAAAGAAAGGTGGGGGGGAAGAGGTAAAGAACGATAACAATGATGGCTTTCATTGGTATCTCTTTATAAGGGAATCAATTGTTGAATCTATTCATTAAATACCCCGAATGCATCGAGAACATACAGGACGCTGTAGGTCATGCTGCCTCCTCGGACATCATCCAAGGCTGCTTAACTTAGCTAAGTCCGCCTCCCCTGTTTTTGTCTCCCGTGTTCTCATTGCACTTGAACTTTTAAAATCTGAGTAGCTCTTCCTTGTAGAATATACACTACATCACTACATTAAGGAAGGAACCAAAGACCTTCCTGGGAGTCCCAGGTTTTTGGCAGAAGATGATGAAAAATCATCCCCCAAAGTATTCCGATATGGCATCCTGTCAGCCCTGGATGTAGATCAATGAAGCACCCCTGCAGACACTAAGAGGGGAAGCTGAAATAAAATCCATTTTGCTGCTGAAAATATAAGCTTCATGCTGAATTAACCTCTGGATTGGGTAGATTCTGTTTTTCATTTAACCTCTGCAAAAGACATAAGAAATATGATTTATAGATCTTGATTTTCTAATAAAAATATCATGTCACCTTTTAGTCAAGTAACTTATTATCAGATGCTGAGGTCTTGGCTCCCTTAAATGAGGGTTAAGGTTAAAGCGTATTGGACGGAGAATTTCAATACAAAAATCAATAAAAATATGTAAACAATAAAAAGAACCAAGACCAAATGCAATTACTTCTTGGGGCTTTATAATCTCTCTCTCTCTCTGTCTCTCTCTCTCTCTCTCTCTCTCTCTCTCTCTCACACACACACACACACACACACACACAAACTTAAATCCTCAGCTCAGAACCTGTTTAGAGATGGAATAGATGTATGCTAGCAACCAATTAGTAATTAGTACCCCATTTAGAGCAGGTTGAAGGGAACAAAATGTATTAGTGACAGTAAAATTAACAAAATAATAATAATAACTAAACTAATAATATAGGTAGCTACTATAGTTCAAGTAATCATTCCACACTAGGTGCTAGGTTAAATGCTCAGATTTTTAAAGGGAACAAGTAATAATTAGGATCCAATATATCTAAGGCAGAAAACTGGGTAATTTCACATAAATTATCATATTTAATACGAACTGAAAGCCTAGGATGTATGTGCTATACTGTCGATGTTTAGGAGCAGGAAGCACAGGCTCAGAGATGTTGGCTTCCTTGTGTCAAATCACAGTTACTATATGACCGTCTTGAGATCATCTCTGGATTAAATTGGGTGATCTGTTCACTAAACCACAGTGCTCTACCAAACAGAGGAAAGTACCACAGTCAGTGCAACCAACTCTCTTTCCTATTTGCTTTCCTGAGAATTGTAGCCCTTTTTCTCCTTCTTCCTTTTAATGGATCCTCCGACAGGTGGTTCCGAGCTATTGCTCAGGCTAGTTTTAATAAGTGCTGGCATTTAAATCCTTGCATATGATAGCAGAAACTATATGACTGAAAGCTCGGGTTCCTTTTCTGTGAGCTACATTTAATCAAAAGTGACCCACAATTTCAAGCTCCAGTGCCCACCACTGCTTTATTAACTGGTTACTCGTTCCATTGGGAACCGTCTCATGCAGGTTTGAAATATGGTGGCTTGTCCTTAGAGAGCCTTTCCCTGCCCCTCCCCTCTGGCTGTCCTTCCACAAAGCTCAAAGAAACAGTTTCCACCCTTTGGTTTCTGGATATCATTTGACTTCTCACAGATGGGCAGGAAATATCTGATCTGCTAGTGAAGGGAACATGTATTTGTGCGCATACAGGACTGGGTAGAGGTGTGAGGATAATTTGGGGATGGAATGAGAGAACTATTATTATAAGAATGCAATCTCCTTTAGGACCTACATCTAAGCCCAGACCCCGGCTCTGTCCAATATTCCAACAAAGAGTGGAATTGTAACTATCTGAATACAATAGCACAGGACATATTGTTCACTAAATAAATCAGACGTAGTTGGAAACAAGCACTCCACACCCTTCCCCACAGCAGTGTAATATCACCATATATGTTTTGTGAGGAAAAGAGGAAAATTAATGAATTCTAAAGACATAAAGATGCTTTTATTTCCTACAATATTTTCATATTAGACACATTTCCAAACTTGTTTGTTCGTCTTATTTTCTCTCTACCTCTTACTCACTCTATCTTTCTTTCAATCTCCCTTTCATTTATGTAGATGGGTTGCTATCTGTTTTTTTTTTTTTTGGGGGGGTTGCTATCTTAAAGCATTATATTTCCCCCTTTTCTAGGGGTCTTAGAAGGCTTAGTGGAAGCCCTGGTGGCAAAGTGGGTTATCACTTGAGCAGCTAACCATAAGGTCAGCAGTTCAAAACCACCAGCTGCTTCCTGGGAAAAAGACGGTGTTGTACTCTTGTAAAAAGTTGGGCTCAGAAACTCACAGGGTCAGTTTTACACTGTCTTGTAGGGTTGCTGTGAGTTGAAAATGACTTGGTGGCAGTAATTTAGGTTTTTTTATTTGGTAAGATGCCGGGACCTTCTGCTCCTTAAGCTGCTCCTCAAAGGCCATGCAGCGATTTCCTCTGGCCTCAGGACTCCACGTGCAACAGTGAAGTGCCCTGAGTGACCTGTGTAAACCTGAAACTTCTTTTACCTTTCATAAAACTCACTTGGGTCACCAGAAAAAAGACTGGGAATGAGGAACACAAGAAACAGTTCCTTCGTTGGCTACGTTTGGGAAAGGAGAGCGTGATGAGAGCTGAAAAGCAAGGGATATCAAAAAAGCAAAATAGTATACATGATTGAGGCAAAAGCATTGTTACAGAATCTTATAATACTTTATTAAACAAAACTATCCAAGTGTGAAGCTGTCATTTCTTGGCCCATGTTGCATTGAGATCCATAGACTTCCAGTGGTGTTTCCATCTCCCTGATCCTTTCCCAAAGGAGTGGCCACTCTTCAGTTTATTCTGCATCAAAACAGCAGTGTGACCATTCTGAGTGAACTCAAACTGTGATCCTTCTGTTTTTTCATTTGGGGAACAAAAGAACCCTAAAGGGGTAAGATCAGGACTATAGGGTGGGTGGAGAAAGGTTCCCAGGTAATTTTTTAGGACATGCCTTGCTACCTTCAGAAAGTGAGCAACAGCCTTGTTGTGATTTAAAAAGAACCCTTCAGCACACACAATGGTCCTAGCTTTTTCTCACCAGTACAGTTTTACATTTCTTCAAGCATCTTTCTATTAGATCACAGTGATTGTCATGTACACTTCAAAGCAATCGTTCAAGATGATCCCTTTTGATCCCTTTGAGATCCTCCCCAAAAGTCGACATACCCTTCTAGACTGATTCCCCTGTCATTAATTTTACAGGCCCAATAGATCCTCTCAGAACCCACTGTTTTGATTGGACTTTTAAAATTATTTGGGGTGGAGAAGGTACCCTAGAGACTAAAACAAGTATGGTACTTAGAGAACGTATTTGCAGTCATTCACTGATAGCAGAGAAACGTTTAAACACGTTTTATTTGGAATCAATACATGCATGCATGAACTGGAACACTAGTAAAAGTCCTTGTTGACTTACCCTAGAATGAACAGGGAAAGAAACATAATCTGCTGAGATTGTCCTTCTCGGGGTAGGTTCACTCTGCCCCCATTGGAACTTAGGGTTTATGAAGCTATGAGGTTGAATGTTAGCCTTCATGCCATCACAAAGGTAAGGGCAGGAGGTTAGGGCCATCTTCTTCCCCGGATGTTGTTTGGATTTAGAAGTCATGGGTTTGAATCCCATCTTTGGGAATTTGACCCCGCATGGATTTCTATATTTTTCTGTTTCTCCTCTGCAAAATATAGTAAAAAGTAAATAAATAACATAGACATGAAGGTGATTCAAGTGAGATGTTAAAAAGTGATATGCAATCATTTTGAAATTTCCAAGCATTTGCAAGGCATTTCTGGGTAAACAATATATATTAATAATTAATGTATATGGTAGTAACATAATCTGTTGTCAATTTGAGACTTAAGAGTGAAGGGGTGGAGTTTAGCCTATCAATCATGTCGCTTGATGACCTCATTTAGAGGCACTAAAGAGATAAATAGCTTGCTGGAGGCAGGACACACGCTCACTCACATGACACATGCTTTCTTATAAGACACATAGAGCTATACTAGAGCCCTGGAACTAAAGGAGCCACATGGAGACCCCTGAAAGCACTGAGATGCCTCTACCACCACTGGTTC
>NW_022106189.1:27458858-27461032 GCF_000313985.2 Echinops telfairi
AATATATATATATATATATATTCAATACGCAAAATCAAAGTCTGGTCCATGGCATTAGCAAATGTGAAAATTCATAAAAATGGTGAGGATACCTTAGAATGTTCTGTGAGTTACCTTTGCTTCTGTAGCAGAGGTAGAATGGATTGCCTAGAAACTGTCCAACAACATGCTTTGGGGGCTTCTTCTTGGGCAGCCTTTCTCCCTGGCATGAGAAACCACCATTGTTGACATTTGCCCGTTTCAAATTGTCCAAACAATGGCAAGAGTCACTGAGGGGCAATTCTGCTCTTGTATGTTACAGATTGGTTTTCTGGGATGACCTGAGCATGCGATGTCACCTGCACACACTACTGCTAGGTTTTCTATTTAAACCATCTGTTGTATGGATCCTCTGTTGAGGAAGGTAGAAGCAGAACACCTGCTGCCACAGATGTTTTGAGACTCAACAGATGCCCACATGTAAAGTGGCAGAAAGGAAATTGGCTAAATTTAGGGTGAATTTTAAAAAATGATATGCAATTAACACATCTCCATTAATATATGATAATAATAAAAATGTACATTATAGGACTGCAGACCTAATTAATTCTTAGGCTGTTTGCAATTATTTAATTTCTTGTGTGTGTGAGTGTGTGTCATATCAACTAAATTTTCAGATTTCCCTCAATGCTACCCATTTTTTCCCACCTGCCTCTGATCCCAATCATCTTGCAGCAGAACTTTGTTTGATAATGCTTTCATTATAAAGTAAAAGGTAACAGCATCTTATTATGTTATGCATAGTTATACATCAGATCGAGGAAATACATGATAGAATGAGTGACATTCAATTTCTTAGCAGACAAGGCTCATAAGTCTCAAACTTTTGCACTACCTCCCAAGCAAACAGAATGTACACTTAGATCAAAAACTCTGTCTAGCTGTGTGTAAACCCAACAAGCCCAACCCACATATATAAACACACACATACTTTAACAAAGTATAAAATTGCATATTGGAATTATATATAAACTTAAAATTATATACAAATACTAATTTATGTATATATCTAAAGCACATTAGGAAGGCCTCTGCCTTATCAACACCCCTCAAATATCACCTAGCCATAGAGTTTTATTTAATATCACAATGAAATAACCCCTATTCCCTAGAAAATAGCAAATATGTCATCCCGTTGTTTAATATTTTTTGGAGTTTGAAGTTAAGTTAATGTCTTTCATCTCCACTAATGAAAGAGTGCTCTCCAAGATGGGCAGAGCTTGTCTATTTGCAATTCCACTAGTGAGAGAAAAAAATGCCTGAAGCTAACCAGCCCTAATGAAAACTCATTGAATAAAGACATGCTGGAAGGAAATGTCCTTAAGACAAGGCCCCAAAGCAGGAGACAAAAAGTGAGATATGTTGACTTTACACCCACAGTTCTTTTTATCAGGAATCTTTGGTGGTGCAACGGGTTACATGTTGGATTGCTAAGTGCAAGTTCAGCAGTTCAAAACTACCAGGCACTCATGGGAGAAAGCCAAGGTGGTCGGCTCCTACAAAGATGTATAGTCTTGGAAACTCTATGTAGGGCTTCTATGTGTCAGATCAAACTTGGTGGCCAGGGATTTGATATATCATATATATCTATGAACCCACTTCACATGTGACTTCACAAGCTCGGAAACACAGAGGGGCGACCTACCATGTCTTAGACTTAGAAGATCAGTCTGAGGAAGAACTGGCTCAACGGCAGTGAGATGGGGCCATTTGCACTCTGCTCCATGAGGTCGCTGTGGGTTGGAACCAACTCAAAGGCAATGAGATGAGTTCATTTTACCGTGAGAAAGTTCTGTCCAAGAGAACTGTAATGTGAGCCACATCTGTAATTTTAAGTATTCTAGTAGTGATATTATAATATTTGTTAAAAGGGGAATAGTTTTAATAATATGTTTTTAGAACTCATCATAATCAAAATATTTATTAGGATCTCAATACACAATTGCTACAAAATTATTAAAGAGATATTGTGCATTTTTAAAATATTGCATGTTTGAAATTTGGTGTGTGTTTTATCCTTGTAGTATATTAAAACCTATTCCTTTCCAGTCCTCTGCAATCATATCATTCTTCTGACTGTTGGATCAGACAATGTGCGTATAGAGTGCAGGTTTTGTGTGTGTGTTTAGCGGGGG
>NW_022106189.1:27461163-27483899 GCF_000313985.2 Echinops telfairi
AGCGCAGTTCTACCCTGTCATGATGTCATTATGACCCAATGTCCTACAGGGTCCTTATGAGACTTGATCTAGGAGGTCTGTTTTGTTGTTGTTGTTGTTGTTTTAAGGCAATGTCTAGTATAATACTCAAGGTCACTCACCGCCCTCATGCTGATTCTGATGGGCCCTTTGGACCCACAAAAAAAGATGATATATTCATGGAAGAGGTCAAGTCTGAAATGGGCTTAATTGGATTATTGACTCAGTGCAGGCAGAGATGATGAGGCACTATTTATTTACCCATCACTAAACTAAAGTAGCACCAATACAAAGTGGGTAAATAGGAAAAGAGTGGGTGGTTTGAATTTGAAAAATAAGGAATTGCAGAGTGAGTTTTAGGAAATAAGTGGACCAATGGGTATTTTCAGCAAAAGGGTTGAGACAATTATTTCTCTGCTTAAGGAAAAATTAATGCAATGCATGGAAAAGTTAGGAGGTGACATTCATTCTGAAGTTTAGTGTCACTGGGGAAGTTAGAAATAATAAATATTTGAATTAGAGTGGTGACAATGGTTGGAAGGATGGAGCCAGTAAATCAGAGTGGGTAAATATTCTCAAGTAGACATCTATTCAATACAACTTTACAAAATTGTCAGGATTATATCTATTTTATACCAATAAATATTTCCAGGTTTCATTTAGAGTGATTTGCTGTGATAATAATATTTAAGCATTATAAATCTTTTCACTCATAAAAGAAGTATTTTTTGCACCTTTAAATTACACTCAAATGACAACCAGGCTGCTGAAGAGCAAATTTATGGATAAAATATGAGCATACATTTAAAAGCATGGCATCTCATTATGCCAAACTTAATTGGAGCCTCAAAGTACAAGGATCTTTGGGGGCTACATCTTCATGCTCAAATGTATGTGCTGTTAGGTACCACTGAGTCGGGCTTTTTATTCATAGGGATCCCATGTGGCAGAGTAGAATGCTCTCAAGGGTTTTTGAGGCTGTGATTTTTACCGCAGTAGACTGCCCCATCTTTCTCCAGAGGGAGCAGCTGGTAGATCAGAAACACTAACCTTTTGGCAAGAGCCCAGTGTTTAACCACTGAACATCAGTGTCCTTTTTATTTACATCAATGTCCTAAATAAATACTGCCCCATCTTCCCTGCCTCTCTGCCTATATTGAGTTAACAATCCAGTGAAACCCATTTCAGACTTTACCTCCTTTCTGCATTTATCACTTTTTTTTGCGGGTCTTAAGGGTCCATGGGAATCTTCTCGGTGGCAGTGAGTTTGAGTTTTGTACATGACTTACGTTCCCTGACATGGAATATCTCCTTTGACATATCACCCAGCCACAAGCCCTAACTACCATCCAGCTCAGAGCAGTCTCTTTAGAAGTTCTAAGTGACTTTAAAGCAATTATTTTCATCTCTCCAAATGACAAGTCTGTGATGTTTACTCAAATAAAAAAAAGAAATGCAGCAGCTAATCTGTGGCAAAAGCGTCATGTACATAATGATCCTATGTTTAAACCATTTACTATATGGTATTTTACTTATTCTTTGTAACACTCCTATAGTGTCAGTACTGTTATCATCCATCGCCTTTCAAGATAAGATTGAATCATAGTTCTGGGTTTGAAAAGCCACTATCCAGAGTAGAGAAGGAATAAGGAAGCTCTTGCTTGGGCACTTTAAAACACAATCATGCTAGATACCTTTTACCATTATAATAGTTAAGGCCTATTTCTCGTGCTTAAAGTGAGTATCTCAGGGGTGATGTCCAGCCGAGGTCCAAGACATGAGGAATAGATCCTGCTGAGCATACAGCAGCCCCCAGCTTCTACAAGCGTCTCCTTCCCATTACCCCTCTGAACTTCCAGAGCACCAGACTTTCTGTGCGTGTCAGTTTGTCATTTATGTCACCCCCCCTCCCCCCCCACTGCATTCAAACTTCCCAATCAGGAAGATATGCAGCACCCCCAACCTAATCATTAACAACAGCCCCAAAGGTGTATTAGTGCCTGACTGCTTTGCTTCTTCCCTCTTGCGCACTTAACCTCTCTTGGCTTTTGCTTCTCTTGCTTATTCCCTTCTCTCCCACCCTGCTCTTGCTTGCCTGGCCTCTGGCTATTGCCCTGGCCTCTCTTTCCACTCTCCTTTCGCTCTGCTACCCTAACCGTTCTTCACGGGGAGGCTTTGGCCTCCCTTCTAGTCTGGAAGGGACCCGTGGGTCGCATTTCCCAAATAAAGCCTGTAACTCAATCCTGGCTTTCCGTTCCAGTCTGCGATTTCTATCAGTAAGTAATCCACAAAGTCAAATGATACTGAGAAATTAGAGACCATTTGCTGGATTCCACTTCCTGTTAAAGCTAACATCATTTGGGGGATTCTGAGAGAGTAATTTAGAATCAGCATGGGGAACATGGGTGATGACCAACCATAATAGAGCAGGTGTTGATTATGTAAGAAATGTTTTAAAAGGGCATGCATTACCACCCTCTTTGAACCTCTTTGACGCCCCCTCTTTGAACTCCACTCAACTTTGAACTTCACTCAACATAATTTGGCTTACCTAAGAAGAACCATAGAAGGAGGTAGTAGTACTATGGCTACACTGTCCTTGTGTATCAAAGTGAACATGTCCTACTGGATAAACACAGACTTTGAAGCTAAAGAATCGTTAGAAACATTGAACAGCACATCCTTCCAAATGCCTGGAGTGTTCTGGCTCTTGAGAAAGAGGAAGGAAATTGGTATCTTGGGTTTAACGGCTGCTCCCTGCAACTTTTCTTTTCTTCCCTGTTGGATGTACAGCTCTGTAATTAGACTAGAGGTATGATACTTATATGTATTTATATATAATAAGAGTTTTACATGATAATTTCTATACTAGGTGGTACTAGCTAACATGGTAATAGAGACTTTCTAAGGAATCCCTAACAGGATCATCTTCTAATAAGATAATGAGTGGTTTTATGATCCCATGCTAACTTTCATTCTTGTCGAGATTTTTTAAGACAAACAAACAAACAAACTGGTAGGGCTCTCCATTTCTACAAGTGAGGTAAAGTCTCTGCAAAACACAGTGTCTCCAAACACACATACATACATACATAATTTATTATAATACCAAACAATATTTATATATCAATATAATGATATATTATTGTAATATAGTTATATTATTGATATAATAATACATATTTTTAATGGTCAAACACAAAGTCTTTTCAGTCCTAAACCATATAGGATATGGTTTCTAGTATCAGTTCATCAGGTGTTCTCAATGTCAGATTAATTTTCCTTTCTTTCGTGTCTTACTAGACATTTATTTTTCAGTTTATGCTAGTGTGGAATGGCCATTGAGTTGGCCTATTCTTAGGAGGATGAGCCCATCATCACTCTGACTAAAGTGCTGGTTTTCAATTAATTCAGAGAAGATAAAAGTCAGTGTGTAATGGGCCAGATAGATAGTGAAATGTCCAAATTAGTCTGGGTTGACTTGAGAAGCAATCCATAGACTCCCCTATGTGTATAAGAAAGAGGTTTATATTCAAGAGCAACTGACTATTGAGAAAACATCCTGGCCCAGTCCAGATCAAGTCCATAAGTGCAATGTTAGCCTATATGTCCAATACCAATCTACAAAGTCTTCTTCAGATTCACAAAACACATGCAATGATGCCAAATACAGGAAAATCACAGGCCAGTAGATAGGAAGTCTTGTGGATCCAGTGGCATTATAAGCATTTCAGCCCTGGCAGAGGTCTCCACATGGCTCCTCCAGCTCAGGCACTAGTGTAGTTCTATGTGTCTTATCAGCTGCTATGTCTCCCAGGGAGTGAGCAGAGAGAAAGAGTGTCTCCTGCTTCCAAGGAGGAATACAGGAGTTCCCAGAATCCTCAGGAGAAGGCCATGTCCACACAGAAGCATCATTGGCTATGACCTGATTGACAGGCTAGACCCCACCCATTCACTCTTAATCGTCTCAAATTGACAAACACTACTTAACTACCACAGATACGCATGCTCTTTGAGTGACCATTGGCTCTCTGACTGAAGATAAATATCCACAGATGAGCTTATGCAAATGGTGGAGTATTTGTTTCTATGCCAAACAGAATTTAAGTATCTACCCACATAGCTAGGCTTGGGAATTACAGCTACTCCATGATTCAGCACTGTATTGGACACCATGCTGGTGTGATGTGCAGAGTTTTGCTTGCCTCCTTCTCAGCAGCAGATTGTCAGGCTTGTTCTCCCACTCCATCTTCATCTGAGGACTCTGTGGCAATCTGAGCATCCTGGGTTGCCCTTGTAGTTTGTGAAATACCAGTGCCATAGCCTCTAGCATCCCTTCAATCTGTAAACCACCACAATATTAAATAATGACAGAGAGAAGATGGGCCTCCAAGAGTGGCAGGCGCTTGCAATGCAAAATGTCCTTCACAACAGATTCGGGCATACTCCAGTTATGAAGGAGGCAGGGGGCTGTCCATTTGGTTCTGTGATAACTAGTGTAACTATGTTTCAAAGTCAACTTGACAGAAAATATGGACAACTATTATCCAGTACCATCTTTTTACCTGTTCCCAGACCTATAGAAGGGCTTCTGCTCCATCACATACTAGTTCATTGCATCTCTCTTGGGCCATATTATTTTCTGTTATCTGAGTACTAATTCTGACATTTGCCTCATAGGCTTAGTGTGAAAGTCAAGAAAGGCAATTTAGGTATTCTTTCAACTGAGATTTGGTACATAATTATAACCATTACCTGCAATTACTCTAATTGGGTTTTTTTTTTAATATTGGAAATACACATACAATGGCTTGAGGCACAAAATTAAGGAAGTATACTATAAGACAGGGTAGGCCTCATAAATATAGCAGATGTTATTGATGATGATTGCATATTACTTAAAATGTGCATTTAAATATATATTGCAAATTTTAATAAAATGGATATTGGAGTAAATGTAGTGGCTTTACACACTGAGTTAGATCAATTTCTAAATAAGTTTAAGTGAACCATGAGGAAGAGTTTGGCCACCTGCGAAGGGCCTGTCTTCATGAGGACTTACCTATAAGAAACTCAGGCAAGAATCAAAGAGAAGCTAACATCTACAGCCAAGTCAGGGATGTTTGCAAATGCAACTATCAGTCCTCTTATTATTCCAAAGCCAAAGATAAATAAGCATGTATTTACATAAGTCGTTCAGATGTACTATCATATGTTAGGTGGATTCTTCTGTGTGAATAGTCACTTGTGAAATTCAGAATCACTAATCAATCATTAGCAAGTTAGTCGCATGTAAGTCCATTAGCCTTTGTCCTGCAAGACATATTGTGGTTTCATGCGCTATTTTTGCCTTATAATCAGTTTATTCCCCAACCTTCAAGGAATGTTTTTACCATGCAGTGAAAGGAATCATGCCTCCTAGAAAAAGCTGCAGGGGTTGCATCTGGAAGCATGCCAAAATCATGATTACGGGACATCGGCTTCTTTATATTCTTAATTATTACGTGTGAGCTGTCCTAGCAAAATTCACCCAGGTTTATACTCAGTTGGCTATAAGATGGTAAAAGACACACACAAAAAGTGGCTCTGCTGCAGTTAGGAAGCCGTTTGGTGTGACCCACGTTGATAATATAGCCTGAGATTCAAAACCTGAATGTATATTAGAGTGTGGTGAATAGTGCAGAGGGAGATTCGTAGCATTGTCTTCGAGTTGTTCTTTGTTGGCACCCATAGTCTCGGTACAACTTCCAAAACTCCTTCTATTTCTATCACACCTCCGTGCATTAGAACATCCTTAAGAACTGTCTCAATATCTCTGGAGCAAGAAAAATGATGCATCATTGCAGTTCTCTTGGTGCGAGTGTCTATCTTTTGAAGAAAATCAAATAGCTAATCTTCCTTTGGACAATAAGTCTAGAGACATTTGCAAAGTCAAAAAAAAAAAAAAAGAGAGAATGAGGGAGTGGGGTTGGGGATGAGTGAGGAATGCAGGTTGTCTCGTTAAAGCTTAGCAAGATCGCAGAAATGCCGTTCCAGGGGAACGGTGCCTTGCCACCGACTTCAGTTAATGGGACGATGTGACGGACTCAAGGAGTGTGGCTTCATGATCACTGGGGTCAGGCCATTATTTAAAATCTCAGTCTGGTGTTCATGCTGAGGACACAATTTCCATGCCTCATGATTCTACGTCCACTGGTGGGCAGAACCATTGTTTTAAAAGGTACTTCATTCACAGAAAGTATGTACCAGTATATAAACCTTAGTTCTATTGGGACTTGAACAAGTGATTTCACTTTTTGGATTTAGGGAGCGGGCCGGTGTGTGGGGGTGTGTGATTTGGAGTTCATTCTAGTGTAGGTTTTTTAAATACTAATTCTGTGTGGAGCATGCTGCCAAGTGTTTGCTTACGCTGTTGTTGTTTTTAAGTACCACAGAGTTGGTTCTGACTCATAGCACACACAATGAAATACCGCCCAGGCCAATGAATGTACAAATGTGCTTTACATAATTGATGTATGTAAGGATTGTGATCAGAGTTGTATGAGTCCCTAATAAAACGATTTAAAAAAAAAGTAAAGAATAAAAGCAGAAACAACAAAAAAGAAACACCGCCCGGTCCTGCATCATCCTCCCACTTGCTCCTATGGCTGAGCCCATTGTCGAAGTCATTGTGTCAAGCCACCTACTTGAGGGCCTGCCTTTTTTTCACTGCCTCTGCGCTTTACACCGTGTCCTTCTCCAGGGCCTGGTCTCTCCTGACAACAGGTCCAACGTATGTAGGACAAAGACTCCGTGCCTCGAAGGAGCATTCTTACTGTATAAATAGTAAGCATCTATTCAACACATACTTATTTATTGCTTCATCTATGGATTGGTCCATTGATTAATTCAGCAAATATGCGTGCAGTGACTTCCATTATATATGTATTTTTAATCCATAGTAGCTCCACAAAAATTTTATGTACCATCAATTTGGAATTCCAGTTTAACTGATCAATCATATACATTTGATTTCGACATATTGTCATTTTAAGCTCCATCTTAACTTTAGATTAAGGTTTGCACTTGAGTTGAAAGAAAACCTCTCACCCTGACAAATTTATAGCCTATCGTTCATGAGGCTACAAAGTCTTGTTCCCATGTTCCAAAAGATTATAGATATTTTTCCCTCTTTTCAGTGACATAGTTTCAGATTAAATTCTGTAGTACTGGTAAGCACTTCAATAAAAAGTTGAGCTACTGTGGGATAAGCATTGGACTGCTAACCTGAAAGGTTGTTGGTTCAAACCCACCAGGTGCTCTACGGGAGAATGATGGGGCTGTCTGCCCTCCCCCCGCCAAATATTTACAGTAACCGCAACCCTACATAGGGTCACTATTGAAATGGGCTCGATGACAGTGGGCATGGTTTGATTTGCTGTGGTTTCTGTTGAAAGCATTCTCTGTTGTATCTGACACTCTCGCTCACTCAAACTTCACCACCATCAAGTTGATTCCATCTCATAGCAACCCCGAAGAACAGAATAGAACAGCCCTTTGTGTTTCCTAGACTGTAAATCTTACAAGAGTAGAATGTCTCATCGTTCTTCTGCAAAGGAACTGGTGGTTTCCAACATTCTCCAGGACTAGTGTGCCTTCTCTTCCTTCTGCAGAGCAACAATGTGTAACTCACTACACCATCAGGGCTGACACAGGATTGTCCACTGATGTCCCTTCTCTTCTTCTGGTTTCCTAAGGGCCACGTGCTGTGCGTGCGAGATGCTGACCTTTTTCTGGTATGCCTGACATGATCCTTCATTTTCTTTCATTCTCTAAGTATTGAGTAACTTCTACTTTCAAAAACAAAGATACGAACAAATTCCATGATCTTTTCATCTGATTTGCCTGCAAACTTCTACAGCATTTTCTTCTGGCCCTGGAGAGAGATAATTCCATATGTTTAGAATTGCCCTGTTTCAAAGGAAGAGTTAAGTTAAAATCAATCCCACAAACACGTGGGAAATGTTGTTCTATTACCTGAGGAAAAAGCTCACAGAATGAAGACAATTATCACAAAAATTAAAAATGCCTTACACATAAAATTATTTACATGTATATTTGAAATGCCTTGCATATTTTAGTCAAATGCAGCCAGGCCAAATAATCAAATATGTTACCAAAAATTCATAAATAAGCAGCTAACCTGGAGTAATCTAATAGAGATTGATTCCAAATTAAATAAAAAATAACCATCTAGTCTCTGAATTCTAGGATATGGGTACCCCCACAAAGCCAGATGCAATGTGAAGGGGATAGTGCATTTGGAGTGCATTCCATCTGGTCGACTGTTTTTCAAGCTTTCTATTTAGAGGTTCTGGAAAGACTGCATCACAGTATACAACAAAAAAGGCCTGATTTGTGGCACATGGGGGACTGGTTTTGCCACCATGACAACGCACCTGCTCATGCAGCTGTCTCTGTACATCAGTTTTGGGCAAAACTCAGCATGCCTCTCTTGCCCCACGCACCTTACTCACTTCACCTTGCTCTGTGCAGCTTCTTTTTTGTTCCTGAGACTGCAGAGGGACTTGAAAAGACAGCGATTGGATGACATAGAAGAGGTGAAGAAAAACCAAGGGAGGTGCTGTCAACCATCCAAACCGATGAGTTTGCAACATGTTTGCAAGAATGGAATCGCAGATTTGACAAATATCTTAAGTGTAATGGAAAGTACTTTGATGGTGATATAAGGTTGTTTTGTAAAAAAAATTTAAATACATAGCTTTGAAAACAGTATCCCGGGTGTGTTGGGATATATATATATCCCAACCGTATAGGACAGAGTATAATTTCTCTGTAAGGATTTCAGAGATTGTAAATCTTTATTAGAGCAGATAACCTCCTTTTACTTCCACAAGATGAGTTTATATATTGTTAACTTATAACAGATCAGTAGCCACTCATTTACCACAGGAAAATAACCTCAAAATCATTCCAGGTCTCTGCTTATCAGGGCTAAAAGCAATTTCACAGTGTCCTCTGGGAACAGACCATTATAAAGGACATTAAAGGAGCAGAAACCTTGATGGGGCCACCAGTCATCTGTGGCCAGAAAGTCGTGTCCATCTGCTTCCATGGCGATCCCACCCTAGGAGAACTTAGGGAACAGCGTGACTCTCGAAATCGGAATTCACTGAAAACAATAAAAACCAAACCCAACCCAATGAGTTGCGTTCCCTTGCATAACCCAATAGGAGAGAGGAGAACCCCTCCTAGGGAATTCACAGGAACAGTCGGTCTCGGCTTTCTCCCACTGAGCTTCTCCTGGATTCCAACTCTCAACCTTCCAATTAGCAGATATTTCAAATGCATACTGAAACCATGCTCTTATTTGTACATCTTCCCATGTTGCTTTGAGTCATTGGTGTAAGCGCACTGGGTGTGCCAGCCTCTCCTGTAAGTGTCCGATAGGTTCCTACGCACTTACCGCCTAGCACTCAACACGCGAGGGTTTTTGGGTTTCCTTTTGTTTTGTGTTCGGATACAGAATCTGAGTTACAAGAAGAGTAAGTAGCCTCTAGGAACCAAAGCTCAGCAAAATTCCACAGTCTCGAGCATTTGGTCCCTGGTAGATGAGCCACAAGATAATACGTCGTGGAGGAGTTTCAAGTCTAAGTTTTCAACCAACCGAAGCTGTTGTGCATGTGAAAACTGGCCCAACTACTTTGTAGCCAAATCAGCATATTTCACCGTCGCTTCTTTTTTGCTTTCTCTGCATAATTCCACACATGGTTCTGCTTAATGTTAAGCTATGCATGGAAACCTGGTTTAATTGCAACTGAAGTGGAGTTCTTTTTCTCCCCACCCACCTTCAGTATTATTGCTTTTGCCGGCAGAAGTGACTTTCTGTGAACTGTAACACACAGGCAAAGCGTATATTACTGTCCTGTCCTGAGATGCTACAAAGGTCATGAAAAATGGCCTGTGTGCATCTTGATCTTTGACTTGGAGCAGAGATAGCAGATGACCGAGACTCTATTGCCACTGAAGCTAGTAACAGAAGGACACCCGAAGTAAGTGGTGCCCCAGCAACCAATGCCATTTTAATTGAGTGTGAGTTATATCACACAGAATCTTACAATTCATGGATCATTCTAATGAAAATTAAAAGTAAAACTGTCATTTATTTTTCTTTTACAGTGACTTTTTATGCTTAAAGTACCACGTATCTTAGAAAAATTCCATATATCTTAGAAATGTTCTATGGGGGGGAGGGTACGTTTATAATTGTTGTTGTTGTTAAAATTTGGTGCCAGATAATTTTACTTTAACACTCAATTCCAGTATGAGATTGGAATATGGTATTGAACACGTAGTTTGACCCTTACTTTAGAGTCAGCATCTTTAACCCACTATGCTAGGAATTAATTTGAAATCATATTTTTAAATGATTGAAAATATTTTCAAAGTTGGAAATGCTGTTTGAGAATATAGTCTGTTTATTAATATCATTAATATAGGGAGAGATCTTAAAACTCTAGTGCCAAGTTAAAAAACATCCTCTGTGACTATATCTATGTGTATGTCTATACCTATATTATATTCCACAGACCAATAATAGTGTGCTGAGAACTACTAAGTATGATTACTTTGTTCTAATAAATATTTGCTGAAACTGGGAAGAAGCAGGTATCACAGGTTACATCAGACAATTTAACTGTATGTGCATGCTTATGTGTGTCTGCCCACATACTAATACATATACACTGAAACATGTGCATTTAGAGTATGCATCTGTAGGAAGAGATAAATATATAAAACATTATTTCTTTTCCTCTCTCGCCCTTAGTGCTTGAGACAAAGACTTGAGTGTAGATGGTTAGGATGTTATCACAGGAAATAAAATAATTGACAAGAGAAAAAAATAAAGTCAATGAGTGATAGATTATTGAACCATTTTCCATTATGGTCTTCTGGGAGTCACTGGTCCTCTGTGGGTCCATTTGAATGCTCCAGAGAAATGCCCCTTCAAAAATTAGTCTGTGGGGCACCAATCCAACAACCCAGTGGTGGACTGTTGAAAGGTTGCCTGCAGAGGTTTTGTTCAGTAAGCTGCCCACCCACAGCACTGTCATTCTGCCTCTCTCACCACATGAGCAGACTTCTTTGGCATTGGAGAAAGCCTCAGGGCAGAAAAGTCTAAAGCTGCCACAGGGTCCCCTGAGGAGGGATGCTTAAAGTCTGCACACAGATGTCTACTGAGGCTGTGCTGGAAGTCAGCATGCCCGTGGAAGGGGCTCCATAAGTATGGACTGCACTGGACTTTCTCCTGTATCACATTCATCTCTGACCTCGCTTTTCTTCATCTGTGCAAACACAAAATCTGTTCCAGGCCATGTGCAAAAAAAAGCAAACCGTGATCAAGACACAATGGTTTGCCATGAATAAGCTCACAATTAAGTGGGTGAAGACAGATCTTATTAATCCACAGTGGTCTTAAAGGAGAGATGCAGACGAACTGAAAATATTTTCACTTTGTGGAAGACAAAGAAGATGTACTCCTGATTGCATCCCAGCTGATGCATAAAAGAAAGCTCAGGCCTTAAATCAAGCCGATTCAGTATCAACCTCTTTTTGGTTTTCTTCCACATGATTTAACATTTTTTGGTTTGTTGGAAACTAGATCATGTGTCACAAAGAAGGAAAGTAATTTGCAATTTTTCTTTTCCCCCTTTTAGAGCCACTCAGCCCAGTGTTTATATCTGACGGGTAAGGAAACTAGACAATCTTGAAGAATAGGACCCTTCTATCGAGCATCTATATATTTTTGAATGTTATTTCTTTTTTTTTTGTAACTATTTTTTAACTTTTATTTGTGGGGCACAATTCATACCAGGAAAAATACCCCATAAGTATTTGCACAGCCTGTTGAATCAGAATAATGACAATATCTCAATGAAGCAACCTGTTTCTTTTTCTTCTCCCCCCACACCCCCATTCCCTCACTCTTTACCTCCCTGTTCTTCCCTTGTCCTCTCACCCCATCTTCAGCCTCGTTGTAGTCTTCAAAGTTTTTTTCTTTGGTGTGAAAATCATTATCTTTCCTTGTGTGCTTTTTTCTTTTACAATAATGGTGCCAAGAAATATTTGTCTTCAAAAGACTGATAAATTTTGATGTGTTAAAATGTTCTCTAATTTGGTCCTGTTAGAAGGTGTTTGACAATTCCATCGCTATTGTTTAGGGATGCATAATATTCCACTGTGCACGAGTGCACCAGTGTTTATTTATCCATTCTAGAAGAGGGTTTGGTTTTTTTAATCTTTTTGTTGTTATAGATATTGCTGGGGGGGAAACCCCCCAAAATATTGATACATGGATGTGCCTATATCTGTTGATATTTTGTTCTTCACTTCTTTGGGTCACTTACCATGAGATCGCTTGCAGGGCCAGAGGGTCTTCCTATTTGCATCTGTTGAAGGGAGCACCACACTCTGTTTCATCGCGAATGCACAAGTTGGCAATCCCGTAGACAAAGTCTGAGCATCCCAATGTTTCCACATGTTCGACTGCACTTGTCATTGTCTATTTTGTTGAATTTGGGGCAGGGTGTCATGGTGAGGTGTTTTACTTTGTATTTCTCTTGTAACTAGTGGTTGCAAACATGTCTTCATAAAGCAGTTGGCCATCAGCATGCCATGTTACAAAATTATCTATTCATGTCTTGTGTCCATTTTTTTTAAATTGGAGTACTTGTGTTTTTCTTATTAAGATATGGTAATGTTCTATACATTTTTGAAATTAGCCCTCTATCTATCACTGACAAATATGTTTTTCCCAATCTGCAGTTTCCCTTTATACTTTTTTGATGAAATGTTTTGAATTTTTAAAATTTGTTAGCATTATCTTTTTTGTCTCATAATGATTGCATTTCTATTTTATTCTTTTATTCAAGTGACTACTTGATTGGCATTCCTTACCACCCTCGACTGGAGGCCCTGAGAAAAGATTCCACATCTACATTGACTTGCCATCTTTGCATTCTAAGCTCTGACCCAGTCTCTGACACACAATAAATAAACAAGCAAGTAAATGCGAAGTGAAATGAAAGTGCCCCCAGGTTAAAAATTAGAGGTTCAATGCTCAGACTTTGCTCAACTATAAATGTGCTTGGTCATGTTGAAAGTCATCATTTTAAATTCATTTGGGGCCTTGGCTCTTATTATTGGTCATTAGTCTTAATGGTCTAAAAATAATCTTCCAGCTCTATTATCTGGGACTCTAAATACTGTGAAGTTGTTATTGACTTTTTTATATTTCGGTCAGTTGATGATTGCCCTTCATGTCAGAGGGAAACTGACCTTTCTGAGCGTGTGCGTGTGTGCGTGCGTGCGTGCGTGTGTGCGTGCGTGCGTGCGTGTGTGTGTGTGTCTGTTTTAACCTGATCATTGTATTTACATACTGTGGATTGCGTTTGCATCTACACAACTTCAAATACCTCTGTCTCCTACTCTCCATATACATGAGGGAACTTAAGAAAATTAGTGTAAAAATCCCATTCCGTGACTACGCATCTGTCTTCGGACTGCATAGTTGGCAGTTCGAAACCACCATCGCCTCCCAGGGGAAAGACTGGGCTTTTGACTCCTGTAAGCAGTTACATTCTGGAAACCCTCAGGGGCCGCTTTGAGTCAGCATTGACTCGATGGCAGGGTCGTTGGTTTTTATTTTATTTTCACTTTCACTATTTGCCCCATGTATCATTCAGTGACATTAATTACATTCATCATGTTAAACTGTAAAAGAGTCGCCCATCTTCCCTCCCTTGCGTTTTCCCTCGAAAGACAAACAGCATAAATATCAGCACACTTCCATTTAACAGTATCTTCTCAATCTTATGGACTGAAGCATCAACCAAGGGGCCCTGTAATGAGCCACAACAAGAACAATAAAAACTCACTGCTGTAGAGTTGGTTCAGATTTAGCCACCCTGTAGGACAGAGTAGACTTGTCCCTGTGGGTTTCCAAGACTACAGGTCTTAAGGGAGTAAAAAGCTTTTTTCTCCCACAGACCCATGGAACTGCTGGTGGTTTCAAACTGTTGATTTTGTAGTCTACAACTCTATGTATAACCACTGCACCGTCAGGGCTCCCGACCACGCAATAGGGTGTATTTTATAACTGGCGTACATTTTGTTCTTGATAAATGCTTTATCTTCAACAACAAAATAAAAAGCAATTGTGGTTGCTCTGTTAATAGAAAGCAAAAGTCAGGGTTGTGAAGTAGTGTCTGGTCCTATCTCCAATAAGTGGCAGAATAACATAGGGCATTTAAGAGGGATTGGATGCTCCCTTTATACACCACAGCCTCAGGGAGTGCTAGAGCAAAAGCCAAGCCCTTTTGAGAAGCGTACTATGAAGCAAGGCAGCTGTGGACAGCCACAGCACCAGCCTGAAAGCAGAGCGGGTGCTCAGCTACAGAAGCAAAGGCACCAGGGGCTGCTGGCCTCTAAAGTGTTACATCACGCATCTAGACCCTTGCTCCTCATGGAGCATCCATTGACCATGGCAGTACGAGATCACTCATTTATACTCACTGTGCTTCCTCAAGTACCACATAATGCTCACACATCTGCACCAGGTGGGTCTCGACACTTAGGGAAGTAAGAGTACATGCTGACAAAAAGTATTAAGTAAGCTGAACATTTTCTTCAAACTTTTGAATTGTCAGCAGAACACGGTGTCCCACGGTAAAATTCATGTCAGCCTCCAACCCCCTCCAATCTACTACATAAAAGTTTAACTCTGCACCATTTCAAATTCATCTGAGAAAAAGAGAGATAAAGTACCCTTAAATCAAAGAGATTTATGTATTCCAATAAAGCTGCAAGATTCTGTTTTGATAGCAATAATGCAGGAGCCAACAAATTAAATGCTCTTGAGGAATGATTATGGCTACAGGAGTTATTTTGTTTTTATCAGGATTGAATAGCTGTGTAGCTTGTCTCTTACAGTTGTACAGATTGAAGTTGTAGTGATAAGTGGCTTATGAGAAATGGTGTTGAATTGGGAGGAAAGTATAATTTACTTTTAATTTGATTTCGTTTAGTCGACCTGACTTTACAGCTTGAGTTGTAGTTATTTATTATTTACCAGCCATGTTAAAAAGTAACATGCCACCAGGGACATCAATTATGCCCCCCAGGAGGATGACTGTCATCGGAAGGAATGGCATACACTCTGCCTGAGTGTCTGTGATGAGTAAATTTGAAATTGCCTCTGACCTCGCAGGGAGTTTCTGCTGCTTCTCACTCCCTGCTGCCAGAGGGTCCCTCTCTGCACTTTACATTCATTACAGAGCCACAGAGGCAGAATGGACTGATCAAGTGATCCAGAGGCCAGTCAAGATAAATTAGATGCTTAATTTATATGCTAGGCATTGCAGACAGACTAATTACACAAAGACAGTTTGATAAAGTAATATAAGATGCTGCACTTATTAGGCAGAGCCTGCTTCCAAGGAATTATTGCTGATATATGTGCTCTGGGCTTTGAGATTTTGCAGGTACTTTTGTATTGTAAGCGCTATAAAATACATCCTAGAAAGATATTACAATCGGGTGCTATGTGCCCATCTTTTAAAATTGTATATTGCCCACTGAGATGATTTCTTCTTTGTCCCTTTGTCCCTTTACCCACACTAAAATGGGCATGAAATAGTTAAGCAGGAAATCCAAAGATAGGACAGCTGAAGAAACTACTGGAAAAGAAGCAGAAACAATGTTCGTTGGATCATTCATTTCAACACGCAGGAGAATGGGCCCCTTTGGGGGGAAAAAATGATACTGGACCTAAAAGCTTTTGTCTTAGCTCTTAAAGAGTTTGGGAATGCTTATGTGTTCATGCTCAAAGAAACAGAGAACAAAAGAGAGTTGAAAATGCTAAAGGGGGAAAAATAAAGCCAGGTAGGTTACTGACACTGTATTGCCAAATGATTGAAGGCCGTCTTTATCTTCTAAAATGTTGTGCACTGCTGGGGTGGTGACCAATAGAGGCAAGTAGCCTATACCTATAGGTTTTCCTGGAATAGTCCAAACCCTGTAACTGCAATGTAAACTGCAATCAGCTGCATGCAGGCACACTGAGATTTGACTGTAGGTGTTTTGTATACATTGCGCTGAACAAGAGGTCATATAAAAGAAAGGGGGTGAGGTGTAGAATAATTTGGGAAGAGAAAAGTATGAGGTGATGAAAAGAGAAGTTTAAAGATCTATATAGATTGGTTTATGTGTATTTACCTTTGCTGCAAATATATCCGTGAATGTGGTGGACATATAGGGGGTAAAGTTATGAAAATGTCTTAGACATACCAGAGACCTTGAGCAAATGAGTTTCTAGGCTTGGGGACTCAGCACCCATGTCTCAGGGCATACTAAGGTCCATTGGTATAGCATATTTCATCAAGAGAATGGTCTACATCCTTCTTGGTTGAGTAGTTACTGGTTTCTTAAAGGCTTGCGAGCACCCATCTAAGGTGCAACTATTGGTCTTTCCTCATCTGAATGAAAGATGATTGATGACATTTGAAAGGCAGTTGGAAACAATTATTCCTATGGGCAATGGACCTCACAAGCACCAGCCGTCAAGACCCGGAGGCCAGAAGAACTAGGTGATACCAGATACCACTAGGAACTGCCCTCTCTGAAAAGAATCACGTTAGAAGGTCCTACATAGAGCATGAGGAAATGTGGAAGAAAACTAAAATCATACAGGAGATCACACTTACTGACCAGATGGAGACCGATGAAAACCTCAATATCAAGGCCCTCAGTCACCCTTTGAGTCTCAAGAAGAACAGCCTCCTTTGCTCAATTTCAGCCAAATAGGAGGCAAGTCTAGAAGGGGAACAATGGTGCGGTCCGCACACCCTAGACTAATCATGCATTTAAAGTCAAAAGGGTAGTGTTTACTCAAGTACAAACTTCAGAAGGTTAAGAAAGAAGGGAAAGAGGCCACAGGAAGCACAGGAAGGAAGTGGAATATTTGATTATACATTAAGGGGATTGTAATGGATGAGTTGAACCAAAAAGTTTGACTATCAAACTGATGATCAGCTCTGTAAACCTTCACTGAATTCACAATAAAATAAATAAAGATCTGAGTAGTGCTATAAAAGGTTTCTGTTTTCTTTTCATAATTTCTGGTGGATAAGGTGCTTGAATGTGTTTCCTTGCTGTGGGATTAGTATTTCACTCTTGTTTCGTTTTAACTTGGTGGGCACACATGCATGTCTGTATGTGTTTTGGTGAAAAGAAATCTTCCTTTATTTATAGAGAGGAATGCAAAAAAAAAACCCAAAAACCAACAAACCAGGGTCCAAGAGGTCAAGAAATCAAGGTATTGGAAGCCTTTCTACAATAGATAAGCTTTGCCTACAGCAAAGTAGGACTTAAATAAAAAATAATGCCCTCTGATTGTTTTACATGGTTCACTTCCAGCACCGTGTCTGCTCTCGGGTGAATGTTGGTGCAGAGGTCATGAATGTCTGGCCTATTGTATATATTTTTCTTTTTCTGACCTGGATTTCAAGAAGTACTTTCACTCTTTCCTGAATCTCTTCGGGCCAAAACCTCATTCAACCTCTTTGACTTGAGTCCAAGGCTGCCATGGGGCTCATTGAAGTTTGAATGTTAGAAGCCCTCAAAGGAACTTTCTCTAAAATTTCAGAAGAGACTTCCAATTAAGGCTTTACTACAACTAAGTGGGGATGCCTGGTGCCACTGGACTCGTAAGAATGAACTCTGAAAACGTCCTGCTCAACCCAGGACCTTTTCTTTGGAAGGTCCTCGAGTGCCGGGTGTTCCCTCCTGGCTATGAAGACAGTAGGAATAATTATGAACCACAGGAAGTGCTGCTATGACCTTGGGTCCAATGAACACCCAGTTTGCCAAGAGTCCCCTTGACCACATGACCTAGGGATGCATTCAATCAACTTCCTAGGTTTCTATGTGTTTACTACTTATTTAGGAAAATGGCCACAAGTATGCTTGTCTTGTTGGATTATAAAGTGAATTAGGGGACATGATACATGCAAAACCGTTGGCAACATGCTTAACACATAATTAGTATTCAACAAACTTCATTCCTGCTTGGGCAGCCTTGCCATACCAGAGGCAACTTTCCTGGGAGCATACATGGAATATTTGAAGCAACACAGAGAGCGTGATCTCCCCGATGGAAAATGTACAATGATCTTGTTTACACAGAAAGCCCCCACTTCTACTTACCAGATAACACCGATGGAGCTTACATCTAGGCCATTGTCTGGCAGCTGATACCTGCTGCAGTCCAAGGATGCTGTCTTCAGACTTCATTTCATAGTCGTTCAATCCATCCAGCCACACCTGGGGTTAGCCATTTCCCTTTCCCGACCTCACGTTTCCATCGATGGGAAGAAGGTGGCAGGACAATCGGTCCTCCGATCATGAGGTTCTATTCTGGGAAGGGTTGTTTCATTCTTTCTTTTTTAATATGAACAATTTAACTTAATGGAAATATTATCCACCAGCAAGCTTTATGCATTCTGAAAATTAACTTTGTTTCAGACTAGAACTCAAACCTAAGATTGTCCATTGGAAGTAAGGCCAGATAGGTGACTTGATTCTCATAAATTCATTCATTCAGTGCTTATTTGAGTGCCTGCTCTAAGGCATACACAAGGCTGTTGTAGAGAACAATAAGCCCATAACTATGAGCGACTGACATATTAATGAGTAGATGACATGGTTTTCCCAAGAATGAAAATATGAAGGGACAGATTTCAGTCCAAAACAGTACTGACAAGTCTTCTTAACCAGGCATGCCTTCCTAGAATGGGGCACACCCATAGGCCACATAGTATTGTGAGTTCTCTGGAAGGGTTTTACATTTGGGACCATCACCCACTGGATTAGGCTGTTATGAACAGGCTTTTGAAGTCAATCCAGTAATTTAACAAGGCCATGGTCACTGGCTGATCCAGTTAAACAGTAGACTCTGATGCGACCAGTTGTCATCCAATCAACTCTGCTCAGGAGGACCATTTGTGTATTGAATGCAGGCATGCTCCATCAAGTTTCTAACGAGAAACTTGTCTGAAATAAGTGCCAGACTGCCAGGCCAGTCTTCTGAAGTGCCTTTAGTTGAGCCTGAACCACTGACCTTGCACTAAGCAGTCAAGTGTGATAAGTGCACCAGCCAGGGGCCTTTCCCAAAATCTCTACCTCCATTAAATGGAATGTTTTTGGTGCAAGAGCAGCATATGCGATTATGAAAGTTTCTCATCAACACTCATTTACTGAGTAACCATGATCACTAACTCTGAAATCATACTTATCAAGAAAGTCAGAAGGAGGAGGGCGTGGAGTTAGAAGCCAAGAAGATGGTATTTGAGCCCAATCCTGTTATTGACTAGCTGTTGGATTATTTGTTTGTTTCTCAAAGTGCCACGCTTACCCAGAGAAAGAATGCACGAGAACGCAGAGTCCAGTCTGCTGAGCAGCTGTATGGAAGAAAGACTCCACACGGAGGACTGTCTTGCTAGATGGCTGTTCGCTCGAAGCCAGAGTGCTTTTTGAGCTCAAAGTGTTTGAGGACAAATAGCACCGTTTAGAGAGAAACATTGCATCCTCTGCTTCATTAGTCAGAAAATCTGAAATCATTACATATTAGCTAAAAGAAACCAAGTGATTTTCCCAGGACCTGTGAATGCATAAAGCATTGCTTTTCCAGGTGCAAACTCAACATTCCAGAAAAAAAGTGTTCCCTGGAGCTGACATCGCAGAGAACTTGAATTACCTTATGGTTTGTGTTTTCTGAAGGACACATATTGAACCAGATGTTTCATCACCCTGTGGTAAAATAAACAAATAAACAAAAGTCCCTGAAATAAATGCAGTGGTTATAGAAATGACATAAAAGCTTAGCAGACTACTTCAATGGTCTGTCCATTCCTTATTCATAGCATAATGTAATTACCACTTTATCTTCAAATGAAAGATACTCCACAATCCACACTCAAATATTATGCATGCTAAATGGAATGATTTTCTATTAATGATAAATTATAATATTTAATATAATATGGTCAATTAAAATCTAAAAAATAACCATTAGTATACGCCATTTACTATATTCAAATAGAAACCCTGGTGGCATAATGGTTCTAAGTTGGGCTGTGAACCCAAGGTCAGCAGTTCAAAGCCACCAATCGTTAGTCCCATGAACCGTTACAGCCTCAGAAATTCACCCTCTCCTATCGGGCTGCTAAGATTTGGCATAGACTCCATAGTAGTGAGTTTGTTGATTTGTTTTTATATTCAAGTATATATTAATCCAAGACATTTTAACCATCTACCACACACGGAGATGGAATCCACTCAAAGGTGGTGCAGTTCATTTTGAAGTTTGGGTTTTATACTTCTTGTGGTTAGCTGCAGTCAAGTCAGATCTGACACATGAAACACTACTTTCCAGACAAAAGGAAACACTGCTGCATCCCGGGCCATGTTCAAAATTGTCATGTGTAGGAGAATGTCTCAGCCACTGTGCCACTCCATCTCTTCAAGTGTCTGTCCCTATTCTGCTCAGCCTCCACTTTACCAAGTGGGTGTCCCTTCTTTAGGGGCAGGTCTCACCTGATAATAAGACCAAAGTACACGAAGCAAATATTCTAGTGATGCTAGACAGCCTCACTTCTAAGGAGCATTCCGGCTATCCTTATTCACAGAGACGTTTGTTTGTGTTTCTGACAGTCCGTGGTGTGTTCAATGTTCTTCACCAGCACCATAACGCAAAGTTAACAATTCTCCAATCTTCCTTACTCATTGGCCACTCTTTGCACCTACGTATGCAAAAATTGAAAAAGCCAAGGCTGAGGTCAAGCACGGACTAGTCCTTAAAGTGCCATCTTTGCTTTTGAGCACTTTAAATACATCCGTTGCGGCAGATTTACCCAATGCGTTAGGTCCTTTAATTCCTCGATTGCTGCTTTGTTCCAAGAGAATTGATTGTGGAACCAAGCAGAATTATACCTTGATGACTTCAATCTTTCCTGCATTTGTCGTTACGCCATCTATGGTCCAGTTGTGAGAATTTGGGTTTTCTTTACCTTGAGTTGTAACTCATCCTGAAGACTGCAGACTTTGGTTGTGTTTCACTTTGTTGTTGTTGTTGTTGTTGTTTTAAACAAAAAACCTATTTAAAGAATAAGACCCCCTGGCTTTAAGGGAAAACTTCTAGGCTACATTTCTTTCAGAGTAATTTACTCCTACTTAAGGACTGATTGCCCTAGGTATAACAACTTTGTACAAAAAAAGTTATAAAATTGTCCGTTTCACAATGATATATGAAAAACGTTAAAATTCTCCTATAGAACAAGGAATTTTGTTGTTGCATAGATTCTTTAGGTCATTGTTTATTTGTTTGTTTATTGTTAAGCAATGAGAAAAATAACACTGTAATATAAAGAGAAGAGCTGAATGGCATGCTGTTAACAAAGAAGAGGAGGTCTTCACAGGACCAGGATTTTCCCCATCCCATCTCCATTTGATGTCAAACCATACCATTGGCCATTTAGTAAAAAAGTAAAATAAGCAAAGGGGGAAATGTAGTATACATATGTACATGCACCAGTTATTTTATGTACGATAAAAAAATGGGGAAGGGAAAATGAAAGAATAGCTAAGACTATACTGTAATAGTTAGGATTTGATGCAACCAGATTGTGGTTTTCTAATTAAGAAAAGGTTCTTGGCTGGTAGGAACAGAGTTCCAGAGGAAGGAATGGGCTCCCCTTTAGAAGATGCCTCCGCTCAGCGGCTGGAACACATTCATTGTATCTTCATCCTCCATTTGCAACTGTGCAGGTGTGTCTGTTTCACTGATTGGCTGCCAGTCAAATTGGAATCTGTCCTGCCTCATTTACAATAGCTGTCATTCCCAATAGGCTTTCATTAGTTTACTAAGTGGCGCTTGCCTCATAATCCTCAATTGGACCGCAGTATCATCCTGCTCCACCACTTCAAATTAATATGAATGTTGTTCTCAGTCTTGAATCCTTCCTGGATTTCCCATCAGCCGTGGCGAGCACTTCAATTGCCACTTCACCAAAGAGGTACCAGGTCCACAATGAAGGAGCAGACAAGTAGTAATCCTGGGAGCAGCAGGAGGAGATGGCAATGGTGAAGGGAGAGTTTCAATCTTTGATCTTCATCAGCAAGTGCTTCAAATCTTCTCCTTCAAGAAGCGAGATTGTGTCGTCTGCATATCTCAGGTTGTTATTAAGCCTTCTTCCAATCTTGATACCACATTCTTCTCCATACTGTTCATCTCCTGTAACAACTCACGTAGCACACAGATTGAAGAAGTACGATGAGACGAAACAACTGGGACACACGCCTTTCCTGATTTTAAATAACTCAGGGTTCCTTATTCTGTTTGCTCAGAGAATCCTTCAATATCATAACCCAAGGCTTGATCTTTTTCTTCAGCTGTTCAGTTGGAGAACTGCCAAGCTTGGTCCTCTAACTCCATGTCTTTGCGTATTTCTTTATAATGCTTTACACTGTCTTCTCGAGCTGCCCTGTTTCTTTTTCCTTAAATCGTTTTATTAGGGGCTCATACACTCATCACAATCCCTGCATACATCAATTGTGTAAAGCACATTTGTACATTCATTGCCCTCATCCTTCTCAAAACATTT
>NW_022106189.1:27485202-27501564 GCF_000313985.2 Echinops telfairi
CGAATTTTGGGAATAATGAGGGCAACAAATGTATAGATGTGCTTTACACAATTGATCTATGTATTGTGATGAATTGTATGAGCCTCAATAAATTGATTTAAAAAAACATATTTACAATGAATCTTGGTTTTGCAAAATTCTGTCATGCAATACCCAACATTATTTCCATCACCAAGCCCATATTTTCTAATTACAGATCCTTCCTTTTTGCTTTAAATTCTTTCATTCCAGTAACCAGTAAACATCAAGGCATCTAATTTGCACATTTGATTAATTTCTGACTGCAGAAGTTTGTAGAAATCTTCAATTTCTTCAACTATGGTATTAGTGGATCCTGGAAGTGGTGTTTTGAATAGCAGTGGTATTAACTGTTCTTCCTTTTAGGCATATTAATATTTTCTATTACAGATAACATTATTCTTCAAGAAAGGTCTTGAACTTCCTTTTTTGCAGATAAATGTGATGGCATGTATTTTTAATCTCTTATTCTCCCATAGTAAATCATGTGATTGTCAAAATGGCCAATATTTGTTGATTTCAGCCCAAAAAGCCCAATATATAAATCTTTATACATACTTTTCATTTCTGATGACTTTCACTTTTCCTAGACTCATATTTTGTATATTTGTGTTACTATTATTAATGGAGATTTTCAATTCACTTTGAATCATGCCTATTCAGACAAGGAAGGTCCCAAAGGCTTACTCCCTCCACCCCATTAAAGTGAACTCTACTTTAGAGAAGCAACCCTTTTTCAGTCACATTTTAAGTTCTTTTCAAGAGAGGGACTCATCGTCTGGCACTATGTGAATGTTCTGATATTATTCTTCAGGTGTCCAATGGGCAGCTTTTCAGAGTGTTCATCTGCTCTGCCAAGTGGTCTGAGAGCTCTGCTGGAACCTGCTTGCACCGAGTCACCTGCTGGTCCTGAAGTACAGGTGCCACACCTTCCAGTACCATGGCAGGACGTAGGACACCGCTATCCCACAGCTAACACAGAAGTGGTAGTGATGACACCCCAAATTATTGACTTTAGTCAGACTCAGGAGCTGTTTGAAGTGTAATCTGAAATATTAAGGGCATTCTTCAGTCTGAATCAGTAATTAAAAAGCAAACACAAAGTAAATACATACATAAACCCTTATAGTTATATCTATATACTGCATTCCCATGTCTATATTTTGCCATAAACTCTTAGAGCTCAAAAGCAACATTGACTCTCCCTATAGTAATAATAGCCAAGTGCTTTAACTTGACTGTTGGTTCAGTGTTTATTCAGTGAGCCAACAGAACAATTTCACTTGTGTCCTTGGCAAGAAGACGAAGGCTTCCCTAGAAGCACTTCAGTGCGCCTACAGAGGTGACATAAGGTAGCAAGAAATGGAAAATTAAATGTATATGCTTTTTATTTGCCGAAAGGCAGACCTTTAAAATAAATAGTTAGCTATTAACAGATTAATTAAAATAGTAATAATTCCAAAATGCCATCTCCTCACCAGAACTTCTAATGTGATAACATTTTAACTTAATTCTCAAAGGAGCAGAATCACCACCACATGTGTACTAAATTTGAACTGGAGCACCATGGCTTAATTCACCTATCAGATTATTAATAACTCATGGGATGGCACCTGGGATAGTTTCACTATATGGACCATGCTGAACAAATTACTGTTTGACTAACACTATATGTACAGATGGTTAGCCATATCTTGTGCACACCATTTATGTATTCACAACATTTATTGACTATCATATGGAATCATATATATTCTAATTATGCAAAGAAACAAATCATTAACCATAACTCTAACCATAGTCAACAAAAATTTAAACAAGGAATACAAGTATATAACTCTGGAACACATTAGAATAGAAAGACGCTATTAATGATCTTATTGGGTAAATCAAGAATTAATGGTTATCAGTAAGATTGACAAATGACAATAATGGTTGAAGTGTAACCTACAGAGGCAAGAGCAACAATCTAGACCCAAAATGTTGGGTCTCAACCCTGGTTTCACCACTTAGCACCGTCGTTACTTTACTTTGAGTAAGCCTTATAACTTTTATAGGCTTCATTGTTCTCACCTTTAAAATGAGATTGTTGTGGGGATTAAATGCTTTAACATTAGGGAAGGCAAGCACACCAGTTTCTAGTATTTTAAAAATGCCAGTTAACTATTAGCTCTTATTATTATGTACTGGATTTTGGATGATGTGCTTAATGAGTACCATTTAATCCTATCAGTACTATAACTTAAAACTAATGTCATCTTCATTTCATAGATGGGTAAATTTGGTTTCAAGACATTATTTTAACATGTCCAATTTACCACAGATATTATGTAATTGAGACAGATTTTTTTCTATCTATGAGCTCTTAAACATACCCCCCTAGCATTCTCTGACAAAGTAGGCAAAGAAAATGAGTAAGGGCAGAATAAGATCTTTGTTATAAATGCAATACTGGAGAGTTAACTAAAGCTGGCAGAAGTAAAAGGGAGGAAGAGGCTTATAATCTTAAAATTATGCCAACCCCCCCCCACACACACACAGTTCGGGGCTTGGTAAACCATTCAGGGTGTTATACTTTATTTTTATGACTAATACTGTAATTACCAATGAACCTGAGGTATATTCAGTGTTGAGGAGAAGCTGGAAAGACTATGCCCTGCAACAGCTAGGGATTTTTGTCTTCTTTATGAAAGAAGAGGAGATGTAGTATTTCAGTGGCGATGCCCTTGGCTGCTAACCTTAAGGTAGATAGTTTGATCTCACCAACAACTCTGCAGGAGAAAGATGTGCCTCTTTGGGTCAGTTATTTTATATCCTATAGGATTGTCATGGATTGAATTCTATTCAACAATGTGTTTTATGTAATAAAGAGATAAAAGAATAGAACATATATATATATGTGTGTGTGTGTATATATATATATGTATTTGCCTTTTCCATATCAAAATTAAATGAGTCTGTGTTCCTCAGACATAGGGAGGAATGCAGAGTTGGGACCAAACAAGACTGTTTTAATTCTAAGCTGTCTGTAATGGCAGATCAGAAAAGCTAAGTTCCAACTGGATCCATCTGAAAAGATGGGTCTGATAGACAAGATTTTTCCTGAGATTATGAAAGATGTACAAGAAACTGTCATGCTTCTAAAGTGGGCATTTTATTTAGGGGTGATTTAATGACCCTTCATGTATATAACTTTTATAATACCTCCTTCAAAAGCTTATGTAGCCATCTATCTACCTGATTATCTATTTAGAAACTAATCATTTAATTTATCCAGCAAACCAACCCAGATCAAACCTATGGATGTAGAATAGAATGTTGGTGGTTAGTGGTAGAAATAAGCCACCAGGCTGATCCATCTTCAGCACACAGAGAGCAGAGGATCAGGTAGTTAATAACCAGGGCACCAATTGATAATCCTTAGAACAATCACTGTGGCTCAGGCACCTGTGATATGGAATGTGGGAACCAGAACTATTCAGAAAGTGGAGGTGAGGAGTGGGGATGGTCTGTTGGGTGTTGGGGTTGAAAACTCTTAGGGGATCCTCAGGGAAGATCTTTAACACCATAATACTTCGCCAATGAGGAGCCAGGGAAGGGACTTTCGAATGAGGGGTTAAAAAGCTTGTGGAGGGGCTGTGAGGCTCGCCCCCACTTTCAGGCCAATTTGTCTCAGGGTTTGGGCACCCAATTTTGTAAAATCAAACAATAAACACCTCTCTCTCTAAGGTGAGTACAGATGGAGTTCCTTGCTCATTCATTAGTTAAAATCTCGAGAAATCCCATTGGTAAACATATGGGATAAGGCTGTCTTCCCCAGGTTTCTCTTTAGAGACCCATGGGGGTATGGTCCAGATCAGGGGTTTGTACTTATCTACAATTTACCAAGAGGAACCAATACAATGCCTGGGGTTTTGACAATGTTTTTTTCACATTTATCAACAAAATATAACTACTCCCACAGAGTTTTGGGGGCTGTAAATCTTTTAGGAAGCAGGTTGTTACATTTTTCTCCAATAGAGCAACTGGTGGGTTTGAACCATCAACCTTTTGTTTTGCAGCGGATAGCTTAGACAGCTTACTTGCGGCATCACCAGGGTTCCTCATCTAAAAGGTCAGCAGTAGACAGTAAGTAGATGCTCACTGCAGCCTATCTTACAAGGAGCACTGCCTCAGCAGGGAAAGGTGGGTTAATGGGGCCTCTTGAATCTTGAACAGAGTTTGTTTTCAGCTGTGATAATTAACATGTTTGAAAACTGGCATTGATAAATAATCATAGCAAGTTCAACTTCAATTACCATCACAAATGTTTGTTTGTTTGTTTTTTGCAAAACAATTGACATCTAAATAGCATGTCAAGAGCTGCTTGTGTTCAGATATTAATCAGATATATTTTTAAAGATCTTATCAGGGCTATATATTTAGGCGAAGCCAGGCATATGCATTACCATAATTAACTTACACAGTAATGGGAGGCACCTTTAAAGCAATTGCTAGAACCATGACAGTGGACTTCACATGTTTCACTTATTTATTCAACCAATAATATGATATATAAGAAACCAGTTATTCCATAAAATATGCAAACTCATTTCAGCTCAGTGGTGTTGTGATAGGATTATTGTGCCAACCTGGCCAATAAACACATGTGCAGTTAATAAGGTTGCAGTTTAATTGAAGGGCAAAGAGGTAAATGGCTTGGTAAGCCTTGCCTTTTTGTGTCTTGCTCTCTGATGATTGGACCAATGTGTGGCTGCCTTAGCTAGTTCTCTGCCTCAACTTGTGAGCTACATTACCCATGGGACACCCAACCGGGGGACTGCATCACTATACTTTGAGGTTCCTTCGAGACCTGCTTGCCCGGACTGCTGGTGTATACATAACTTGAGCTGGGAACTGTTGGACCCTGTCCTCTGGCTGACTGTTGGTGACCTGCCCTGCTGTTTGCTGCTTGTGGCCAGATTGCCTGTATTTATCTACAGAAGACTCAGCTGTCTGCTTCCTTGACTTGTACCCAGAAGCCCTCATGAGTTGAAGCACTTTCAGTGTATTAACTGTCTCACGGATGTCCATTGAACTTAGCCATTTGTACTGCTCTGTGAACTAATTAACTGTTTATTTCTTATGTTCCATCTATCTATCATCTATCTACCTATCTATCTATATAAAATCATAAGTGTCCTGGTTTTGTTTCTCCAGAGAACCCTGTCTAACACAGGTGTCTACCCCTTTTCTCTTACTCCAGAACTCTAATTGTCAATGTTTTGGTGATGTATCTTAGTAAACAAAACTGGTCTTTCCTAGAAAGTTTCTTTCATCTTTTAATACTCCTCTAATTCTCTACTGGCTTAGTGGTTACGGACTGAGCTGCCGACTGTAAAGTTAGATGTTCAAAAGCACCAGCTTCTCCACAGGAGAAAGACGAGGCTTTCCACTCCCATAAAGAGTTACAGTCTCAGAAACCAACTGGGGCAGTTCTGCCCTGCGCTATGGGTTTGACATGAGTTGATATTCACTAGATGGCAGTGAGGCATTGCTTTTTCCGACAGTTAGGTTTTGTGTCAACTTGAATTTGTATGAAAGCTTGATAGCCAGCCTTTCAACCCGAAGAGGCCATCTTGGGGAGAGGTGTGTGTGTGTGTGGGGGGTGTCCTTTTGATAAAGGAGAAACTGAAAACTTCTCTCTCTTTCTCTGACCCTCTGCCTTCCTGTTTGCTGAGACTCTGTGTCTGTACCCACTGGCCTGTGATTTTCCTGCATCTTGCTTCACCTTTCTCTGTCATTGGTCTGAAGCTGTGTGAGTCTGTCTGAGGGCCCAGCTAGCATTGAACTTATGGATTTGAGTTGGAGAGAGATGGCATGCCTCCTTGCCATAGAATTGTTTCTTGATATAAAGTTCTTTCTTGGACATAGATGAGTGTCACTGATTTTGTTTCTCTAGAAAATCCATCCTAGTCCACTTTTTGAGGAGCCCTGGTGGAAATAGCCTTTGAATACTAATTGAAAGGTTGATAGTTCTAACCCATTCGGCAGCTTTACAGGAGAAAGCATTAGCTAGCTACTTCATAAAGATTATAACCAAGAAGACCCTATGGGGCAGATCTACTCTGTCACATGGGGTTGCTGTGAGTCAAAATTTGATTTGACAGCACTTAACTACAAAAAAACCCAATTATTTCAATCATGTTTTATTAGCTTGTATTACATTGCGTTATATTTGGTTTACAAAACAAACAAACAAGCCTCACTGCCATCCAGTCCATTTTTGACATGTGGTGACCCTATCGGACAGAGTAGAAGTGCTCCTGTGGGTTTCTGAGACTGTAATCCTTCATGGGACTAGAAAGACCCATCTTTCTCCCAGATATTTTGTTTATAGGGTGACCATGTTTCCTGTACTTGGAGCGTCCAATAAATGATATTCAATTCCTTATTAAAGTTTGTATAGCTACTTTATAGCACAGCTTCTAAAATATAATAGATATACACACACACTACCAAAAGTTATGAGTTACCTATTGGTGTGACTTGCATGAATTCAGTGTCACGAACTTGTAGAAAGTGCTCTGACATTAGATAGGTCCTGGAGGAGAGGCATTGATCAGCCCTGCCCAAGCTAACATGGGGAAGCTGTGTGGCCTCTGCAGCTTAGATACCTCATCTCTAAAGCAGAGATTCGAATGTCTATTTTTGTAGAGTGGTGGCAAGGATTTCATAAGATAATAATTTTTTTTCAAAGAGCCTTACCACAATTTTGGCAGGGAGTGAGCAGGTGGGAGGAATAATTTCCCATAATGTTTTCCTTATTGGAACACAATTGACTTTGGAAATGAGATGATATTTGCAGAAAGTCCACACCAATCTCAAGAACTGGTTCCAGAGGCATAGCTCATGTCCAGCAACTCCGACAAAAAAAGAGCAATAGAGAGTCCCTCTTTCTCCATCTGGATTCTTCCACTTACACGGCACTGGTGAGTGATCACACTGACTCAGCAGAAGTCACTTGGCCTTCTTTGCATGCATTTTGGAGAAGGAACTGGATTTCAGTAGCCTTGCCCTGTTCTCTGTGTGTGTCCCATGGGTTCAGTGTGTTTTCCCTGATGCAAAGCTTCAGTTCTTGGAAAGAGATAAAAATAGCTTGGAAAGCAGTTTTTCTACAAAAGGGAAGAACATGGAACTGAGCCAGCTCCTGGACTGAAATCAGAAAATGAGTAAATGCAAATGGTGAAATTACTATGGCTGCCCTGGATGGAGGCCATACTTAGTGTGCTGGCTCCGCCAGTAGGAGACGCCTCTAAGAACCCACATCCACCTTTATACAAATGAGGTGTGGTGAGTGAGAGAGTCCTCTGTCTGCTTAGGTGTCCTCCACTGACAAGGACCTCAGGCGCTCATTATCCAATACTTCATGTTTGGGAATTATTGCTTGTTGTTGTTTGTGTTTGCTTACCTCTGCATCTGATCACCAGAAGCTGTCAAGAAATCTCCTAATAACTTCTGGTATATGCGTCCTTGTGAAATACTATTCCTTTGGGTTTAAATGGGATTTAGTGACATACTTTCAAGGAAGAGAATATAGAAAAATGATGTGGAATCTCTTCCAAGCCTCTGTTACAAAGGGTCTGGCTTTGTCTTGTCCAACCTCTTCAACTCTTTCATTTGCTCCTTATGATGGAAGCCTGTAACAGTGTTCTCAGCTGTGTTAGGGAGGAACCGACATGGCAAGGAAATGGGGTATGTCTTCAGCCCATACCAGAGAAAAACTGAGACTTTCAATCAATGGCTTGCAAAGAACAGAATTGTACTGAAAATTGTAAATATCTTAAAACTTATAAAAAACAGTATGCAGAAATGTGTTTAACACAGAAAAAAATAGTGCTTAGAGAAAATATTACTATATTGAATTGTTATTTCTGAACTAGCTCTAATCAATAAGGTAAGCTTCCAACTTAAATTTTAAAAAAACTAGAAAAAAGTGATAAAAATCAACCCAAAACAAGTAGGAGGAAGATAAGAGCAGTAATCAATGAAATAAAATCAAAAAAAGAATGAAAAAGGAAATCACTGAAACCCAAAGCTGAGGTTTTTGAAAAAATAAATAAACAGATAAACAGTTAGCAAAGCTGACATAAAAAATAGGAAAAAGAAACAAATTCCAATTTGAGATAGGAAAGAAGGACCCAACAGACATGAGAAAATTTCAAGAAAGTACTAAAGCAACTTTATGTTCATAAATGTATCAATGTCCATGATATGACTCTATTCCTGAAATTTTTAGTAAAGAAGGAAGGTAACCTTTACAATTATTAAATATATTGAATTCATCACACACCACTGCTATCAAGTTGATTCCCTGTAGGGAACAATAGAACGTTAACTAGGGTTTCAAGGGTGCATATCTTTGACAGGAGTAGCCTGCTTCATCTTCTCTCTGGGAGTGGTTGTTGGATTCAAACGACTGACCTTAGAATTAGCAGCTCAACACGGAACCCACTACATCACCAGGGCTCCAAATACTGAATTAGTAGCTTCAGCCTGTCAACTTTCATTTTCAAAGCATTTTCTGAGGAATTTGGATTTGTTCCCTGTGCACATCACCTACCCAATTAGCAGTCTGTAATTGGATAGTGATATATTATAAATATCCGTTCTTGAAGTCTATTGTATCCTGTTTAGGGTTCGAAACATGAATGAGCAGATCATGAGTTATCCCCATAGTTAATATTTAGATTTGTGTGGGACCTTTCCTGAGCTCTTCTTTCTTCATGATCTTTCCCACTATTCCCTGAGGCTCCCCTTTTGAGTCCTGCAACAAGAAATACGTAACCATATTTACCCCAGTCCACAGGGTACTGCAACTTCCTCTGGAGCCCAATGGCAGGAAGAGAGAATGAGCGGTGGTTCTACCTAGGATCTTGAGGTCTTATCGCCCAGTCAAAGAGGAAGCTCTTTTTCCCGCAGAGTTTTAGGTGTCTGCGTGATGGAGTGGGTTCCATGTTGGACCGCTAACTGTAGGGTCAGAAGTTGGAAACCACCAGGTGCTTTTCGGGAGAAAGATGAAACTTTCTACTCCTGTATAGAGTTACAGTTTGGGAAATCCATAGGGGCAAAATCCGCTGCGGGTGATACAGGGTCAATATGAGTTTTTATTTTTTAAGGACTGTCAAAACACTTAGCTGTTAACCATGGGTGGCTGCTCATCCAATGTATAACTCACTGTACCACCAAGGTCCCACTCTCCATGAGAGAAGTTCAAAGACTGGCTCTTAGTGCTCTCTGCCTGGCTGAGGCTCTTTTCCTTGTTCAAGGCTGTCTTGAGTCCAGACACTGTCAGGGGACGTCGGGAGTGGAGATCATAGCAATGATGCTGTGAATCCTTGTCTTCTTACCCAAAGGATTTGCTACTCTTTATTTTCAGAGTCCTTAAATAATGTATGCATCCCATTCCTTTAAAGATCTTACAGCTGTAGTTAGTGTATGTGTGTACATCTGTGTGCATGCATGTGTGCGTGCTTGTGTGTGTGTGTGTGGTGGGAGGAGACTAACTCTTTTATTCCTGACATTTGAATGTGTCTTGGTTCAAAAGAAAAGATTGCTGTTGTCAAGGATTTCATTTGATTTTGAACCACCATCAATGACCATGGAAGCAACACTCAAGAAATCAAAGGATGTATTGCATTGGGCAAATTTGCTGCAAAGGACTTCTTTAAAGTATTTAAGAGCAAAGAGTCCACTTTGTAGACTAAGTAATACCTGATGCAAACCAGGGCATTTCCAGCCACCTCATAGGCATGCTGGAGATGGGCAATGACTGAATTGATGTGCCTGAAGGATGGTGTCGACAAAGACTTTCAAGGGTCCCTTGAACTGCCAGAAGAACAAGCAAATCTGTCTTGGACAAAGTACAGCCAGAATGCTCCTTGGAAAGAAGGGTATCAAGACTTCATCTCACCTCCTTTGGGTCTGTTATTAGGGGAGAGGTCCGAAAGAGAACATCAGGCTTGGTAGAGGATCAACAATAATCCTCTGCACGATGGACTTACATGATAGCCATAACAATGGGCTCAAACGTATCGATAACTGTGTGGATAACACAGCGCTGGGCAAAGTTCCCTTCTAGTGTGTTCACAGGGTCACTCCAAGTCAGAACCAACTCTAAAGTACCTAACAACAGCAGCAAAGTTCAAGTGTTGCTCAAAGATTTATTTCTCACACTTTGTAGTTTTAGGGGGAGATGGAGAAATTGATTTTTATATGGCCGCCCAGAAAAACCTTTGCATATTTGTACTCTTCTGGTATTTCAAGGAATATAGATGCTCTATTTCTAGGGAGCTTGTATTCTCCCTATATAAGCTATGCCCTCATGTGGCAGCGTAGCGCACCATAAATATCAAGGTAGGCTTTGTCTTCCTTTTTCTTTGTAGGATCTCTACAGACAATGGAGAACTAAAAGTGGAAACAAATAGGCCACAAGGCCTCTGATGGGCCTTTGTTATTTTAAGATTACTGGTCTAGAATTCCTGACTCAGAAGAGGTCTGGCTCACCCACTGAACCACTGTTACTTGTCTGAATTTAGGGACCAGGCTTTAACTCAACAATAATATTTACCAGATGCTTGGGGCATAAAAAGGAAAAGTCATCAAAATCAATATGAGCCTATTTTTAAGAGAAAACTGTACTTCATAAATAGCCTTCATCTTACCAGTTCAGAAACAAGTTTCTTCATTCTGGGGTTTGTCAATAATTCTCTCTCTCTCCCTGCCCCTCTTTTTTCCTCTGTTCCTCACATTTAAAATGGATTCTGTTAAGAGTTGTATGGAGAGTGTTACAAATGCTTAAAGATCAAGACAAGCAAACAAAACAAACCCATTGAAACCATGTCAGTCACAACCGATACTGCATCGACATGGGGTTTCTGAGACTGGGATCTTTTGAGATCTAGACAGTCTTATCTTTCCCCCATGAAGAGACTGGTGGATTTGAACCACTCATCTTACAGCTAGCATCCAATGTCTCATCCACAGGACACCCTTATGTAAGGACCCAAACCACTGCCATCAAGCTAATTCTGATGCTCAGCCCCCATCTAATTTCCAAATCTGTAAATCTTTACAGGAGCAGAGAATTTGATCTTCTTCCGACAAAGCAAGTAGTGAGTTTGAACCATCCACATTGGGATTAGCAGTCCAAAATTTATTGGACAGCATCCCAGAATATAAATCATATTCTTGGAAGTTCAATATATCGATAGATAACATCTGTTTTGAATTATTTAATTACAAAAACCATAAAATATAACATTTGCTGAAATACCACTTCGTGTATGCTTCTTCTGCACCAGACCCTGAGGTGTGTCTTGAGGCTCACAGAAGATCAAAGCATTATTGGCTCTCTGGGACAATGAATGAACATTGATTTCCATCCAGATCAGGATTAAAATAGAGCTAGAGTGCAGTGTTCTCTGACAAAGTCCAATCACTTGCCCAGGCTGAACCTTGGTTGCTGAGATATTTTGTCACGTGCCCTCATAGGATTCTAACTTAGACAGATGTCTTCCCTGATGGAATAAGACCTGACCTAGTTCTTGGAGGGATTGTAGAAGATATTTGGGCTGTGGACATTTTCTGCAGAATAACTGATACCTGTAAATGCCAATTAAGCATTACTCAGCAAGGTAAAACTGAACAAATGATTATTTTTGTTTTGTATTTCTTATTAAAATCTGAGTCTAGGAGGAAAGGGGAATGAAAAGCTAGAAAGTGAGCTATGTATGAAGGCCCATATTTAGACATTATTCTACAAAAGAGAGGGATTTATAATATTATTTTTAAGTGTGTGTGTAGGGGGTCAGCTCTTTCCATTCTTGTTTTAGCAAGTGGAAATAAGAGATTGGTTAGGGAGATACATGTGCTAGCTTGATCAGTTAGCAACAATAATCCAGAAAGAATAAAAGATCCAAAAAGTCTATAGTTAAACTTGGAGTGATTTTATATTATTTAACCTTGCAGAATTTCTCTAATATGATTTTATCAATTGATATTTTATTTTAAATTTCATTGTTATTTTAAAGTGAAGTACAGTATAATGTTAGTAATCATATATCTCTGTATTTGCCTAGTTTTCAAAAGAATGTGAGAGGATGTGCTCTACTCTGGTAAAGAGTTACAGCCTCAGAAACCTACAGAGGCAGTTCTATCCTGTCTTATAGGGTGGCTATGAGTCAGAAGCAACTCTATGGCAGTGAGGCTGAGTTTTTTGTGATATTCTACTTTTAGGGAAATTGTATCCTGCGTATCCTAGATATGCATGAGGGTATCACAACAGAAAAGTCAGGGGCTTAAGTGGAGAGCAAATGTTTTGAGAATGATGAGGGCAATGAATGTACAAATGTGCTTTATACAATTGATGTATGTATGGATTGTGTTAAGAGTTGTATGAGCCCCTAATAAAATGATTTTAAAAAGAAAGAAACTAGAGAGTTGTATTTAGCGGTCCAAAATGGACCATGAAAACCCACTACCATTGTGTTAGTCCAGGTAGACTGGAGAAATAAATCCATAGAAACTCAAAAAAGAAAGAAAGAAAGAAAAGTAGCGCAATAATCCTGATGAATAAAAATGCACTTTTCCTGAATTTATATTCAACTGGACCCTTCTGTGGATGAATGTTCATGTGAACGCTCAGAATAGTATTGTTGGTTGGTCAAACAACTTGACAGGAAAGATGGTGAGAAGGGCGAAGGACTGAGGCACGTTTACTGTTGTTGTAAGCTCCATGACATCTTACAACAACAGAAGCATCTGGACACCGGAAGTGATGGCAGGATTACTTCATTGCATTAATCAAACAATAGGACAAAAAGAAAAAAAACACACAAATCTGTTGCTATTGGATCCAGTTTGAGCCCTAGAAACCCTATGTGGCAGGATGGAACTGTCCCATAAGGTCCCCATATAAACTTTGCTGAAATTACACCACCCATCTTTCTCCTGCAGGATTGTCTGGTGGATTGGAACCACGCCTTTTGGTTAGAAGTTGAAGGCTTAATTACTGTTGTATCAGGATTCCTTTAGTTGGGGTCAAGCTCAAATCAAACTCACTGCCATCAAGTTGATTCTGACTCATAGCCCCCCTACAAGACAGGGTAGAACTGTCCCTCTGAGTTTTAGAGACTATAATTCTTTATGGGATTAGAAAGCCTTGTCTTTCTCCCAAGGAGTTGCTGGTGGTTTTGAACTACTGACCTTCGGGTTAGCAGCCCAACACTGAACACACTATGCCTTCAGGGGTCCTCTTAGTTGGGATTATAACATATTTATTTATAGGATTTGCTAACTGAGAAACAGAGGGAGGAATTGGGGGTGTGGGGAGAGTAATAAGAATCAAAGTCTTGAGAACTTCATGATTGATCTTTGTAAATCAAGATGGAAAACAGTTCTAAAAAAACATGAGATCAGTCAATCAAAACAGAAACCAAAGGTTCAATTAGATTGAATGGGAACAAGGACAGCAGCAAACTGGCCATTTTCCAACAAGGTTTTGCACTGATGTCACATCATTTATTTGTCATTGATTTGATGTCATTTCATTTATTTCCAGGGACTGGTCCCTACTGATAGTTTATCATCTAAATGATAGAATATCACTTATTTGATTGTTCTTCTTCATAATCCAAGCCTGGTCACTTAGATTTACCAGCAGGCTAGTAGGGACTTACATATTTTAGATTAGGTTAGATATAGACACAAGGGAAATATCATAATTTGGTCATAGGTGTAATAAAAGACAAAAGAAGTCAATGAATGTTTAAATCAGGAAAGGTATGTTTATTTTGTATTGCTTTTATTATTCTTATTAATGCATTAAGAAACTTGAAACACTTGTTGTTTGTATGAAAATATTTGAAAAATCAAAGCATTAAAAGAGCAAACAAATTCAAAGTACGTTTTAGCTTTGTTCATAGATGAGAACCTCTAACCGATTTAATCTTGCCCTGGTGGGCATTTGATTGACTGCTTGCATAGGAAAAGTCCTGTATCTTTTAAATAACATATTGCTTCTTTGGCAATGCCCTGAAGAGCTGATGAAATTTATTAGCTACTCTAACTCACAGGAAAGGCCCAGCAGCTGCCTTCTGGAATCTGGTTATGACTTTAGCTTGCTCTGGAAAAAAAAAATTGTTTTTTTAAAGATCTCAGCTGTCAGATGCATAGAGAGAAGGTCCACAATTAATGTAAAAGGATGATTTTGCTCTCTGTCTGGTAGGTTCCAGGAATATAAGCATGGAAAGCTCTGGCTAAAAGCTCTGATGATAAATCTGCCTCGTCCATTTAGCTTGCTAACTAAAGTCTGGTAGATCATATGTACGACCTGGGAAGTGCTTGAGTTTTAGAGCAGGGCAGGTCTTGTTTTCCACCCCAAATCTACCAGTTGGTGAAGATTATATTTGTGCTTGGTCTTCCTGCTCTTAACTTTTTTTCTTTCCCCAAATTAGCTTATTTCAATGGTAAAGATACAAATTCCGTGAAATAAAGAATGATCAGCCTCACAGGAGACATTGGCCACTGTTTCTGCTGCGGTGACTGTTACTTCAAAAAATGCTGAAACTTTGACTACCTATTTTGTGTTAGGCAGTAAGTACATGGTCACACACATGGGCCTAGCTTTGGTGACTGGGTATTTGGTCCAGGCTTGTTGTTGGACTCTTGAGTGAGTGCTGCAAAGATGGAGAGGGGACTTAGAGCTCATTCTGAAGATGTCATCTCCCATGAGGTGGCATCCATGTTTCCGACTAGCCTCCTTTGCTTCTCCTGTGTCCTTCTATTATCCTGTTACCTACCTCCTTCTCTTGAACTGCACTTTTATTTTGCATGACCAGACTATGTTCCACTACGTATAAACAAAACTCAAAGGCAAATATTTTATACGCAGCAGATGAGGTCAAATTTCAGTACAGGTCACAAATGCTTCTTTTAAAGTTCTACCATCCTACCCAAGAAGATATATCTTTTTAGTGTTTTGATGGCCAAAAAAGATTAATTCATTAAGATTTGGCCCTTGTCAAGAGCTTCTAGAATATGTATCTTTTATTCCAAACTGTTTGAGTTTTATACACACATGAACACATTCAAGCTGATTTTGATGTTGTCATTGCTGTGTGTTGTTATCGGGTTGGCCCTGCCCTTCTCTATCAGTGAACAAAACAGTGCCTGGTCCCGTGCCTCTTCATGAGCATTAGTGATTGGGAGTTCACCGTGGTGGCTTTTAGGTCCACCCATCCCAATGAAGACTGCCCTCATCTTCACAGGCCCTCTCTTTTACCAAATAGGTTGTACATTACTTGCAATTATTTGTTTGTTTATTCTCCCTTCCCGCACAATTCGTTCTTTCCTAATGATATGTCCAAAGCAAGTAAATAGAATTCTTATCATCTTTGATGCTAAGGAATATAATCGGTTATATTTCCTCGAGGACTACTTCTAAAGAATTTAATAGAGCATTGACCAAGCTACTTATACACATCATTCAATGCAAATGATATAAGGGAAGAATATGAAAAATAGTCATGTTTATTAAAAAGTCTAGGGAATATCCTTTAAGGGGAAAAAAACTTTTTTGTTTAAAGTTTTTTTTTTTTTTCCTGTATATCAGGGTGGAAAATGTAAATATTCTTGTGAAAATTCAAGCACATTACTATCTGGTGGTTGGCAGTAAAGATTTGAGTCAGGTCATTAGTTAAAATAGATGAAACATCAACAGAATTGGAAGCTGTAAGTAATAAACTTTCTTGTATTTTCTTTCAGTGAAAAAATTAAGTAGTTCTCTTTTGATCAATGCTGCGCTTAAATCATTAAATAGTGGGTATTTTAATCACAGCTAGGGTACAGATATATGTGTGTAGAGCTTAAGCCTTTGTATCAATTTTTTTGAATTATGTATTTGAACAAAATCACTTCATTTAGAAAAATACCCTAGGCATAGACTGAAACCTAATTTAGCATTTAGCAGACTGTTCTTTGTCATACTAAGTCCTGAGTGTGCCATGGAAGAAATTCTCCATGATAGTTAGCAAGTGGATGCTGCTGCTCAGGATTGTGAGCTTCACTAAAGTAATAAGAAGGTACACAGAGAGCTTAGAACTCAGGCTAAATGTTAAAATCTATGTGCTATGACATAAAACCAAATAGGTCTTCTTCTTCTTTTTTTAAATTTTTTTTTATTCCATGGTGCAAATCTGCTGCAGAAGACAACTTTATTGTTTTTTATGTATTTTTTTAAAATAATTTTATTAGGGGCTCATACAACTCTTATCACAATCCATACACACATCAATTGTGTAAAGC
>NW_022106189.1:27502804-27519303 GCF_000313985.2 Echinops telfairi
CTATCATGCTCAGTCCCCACCAGGATTTCAGCACTTCCTCTTTGTTACATTTCTCTTGCTCTTGTCTAAGGCTCCAGGTCCATAATTCTATCCATTTAAATGCAGTTCATGTGTGTGTATTATATACATTTACCCTATTCCAATTAAATTTTGATTAGGTTACCATTTCATCTTTCTGCCTCATTGTTGCTGAAAATACAGCCAAAGATGCAAGCATCAGTCCAACAACTTGGACATGAACAATCCAGTGACACTGATGCCTCCACTGGACTTGTGCAAAGTGTCTCACCCTCCTTTGATGCTGCTCCTCCCTCATTTACATAACTCACTGCTAACAAATCTTTGCTGTTGTTAATTTGATCACATATCGCTCTATAAAAAGGATAATGATTGTGGCCCAAATAAAAAACCCAAACTCATTGCCACTGAGCCAAGTTGTAGCAACTCTATAGAACAGGTGAGGACACCTCGTGTGTTTCTGAGACTGTAACTATTTATGAGTACAAAGTTTCGTCTTTCTTCTTCAGACTGGAGGAAGACTGCCAACTGCTGATCTTGGGGTTAGGAACCCAGTGTATAACCCACTATGCCATTGGAGGTCTGCCAAGGTACCCACAGTTTGTTACATAAGCTAAATATTTGTTCTGTTTTGGGAAGACTTTGGGGGATACTTCTAATCTATAGTCTAATAACTATCTCAGGGTAAGAATGGTGGGGATTCATCCAGCCTCTATGGTTCCCCAAAATCTGGAATCCTTGAGAACTAAAAATTGTCATTTAAAATTCTACATTTTCCAAAATATAAGCAGAGCTCTACTATAGAATGGTGGGTTGAGGTATTCAGTAATTGTAACTGGGCATTGTTCAGTCCTGGCCACAAGGTAAAGGAGGCAGTTGTTCGGGAAGGTATGAAGGGTGCAGTGCTGACCCCAGTGATGAATGCAGAGCAACAGCTTTGCAATTGTTAGTTATGATTTTGTATTGGTGTCACGCTTTCCTTCTAGTCCCCCTTTATTTTATCAGTTAATCATCTTTCTTCCCTTGCTCTATAATTTATTATTACAAGATAAAAGCCAAAATTGAGAGATAAAATTTAAAATGGTTATCTAAATTGAGACACGATCCATGATTTCATTTAACAAAATGCCATGACACCTACTTGGAATAATTAAAACAACTCATAATTCAATGATCATTATGAAATGTGAATATAGATAAGAAACTTCACATGAAGACAAAGCACTAGAGGTGTCAATAGTTAACAGAGTAATGAGTATATTAATAATGATTGCTCTGGTCATAAAAATACATGTCCTGACTGAGAAGTATAAGTAGTAGCAACTAGCAACTTAAGTTTACCTTCTAGAGGCTAGCTAGCATATTATTATCTTTAACTATGCACATGAATTTTTCAGGCACTAATGGCACAAAACTTTCAGCCTTACAAAATAATCACATACACCCCCCACACACACACACACATGCACCCACGTACAGAGAGAGAGATTATTAAAATCCATGGTAGGATAACAGGTGGACACAGCTATAGAGGCGAAATGTTATCTATAGTGGTTGATTATTCAAAAGTGTGCACACCAATCATTTGAGATCCACGGGGAAAGATTTGTTGGTGTTAGGTGCCATTGAGTTGGTTACAACTCATAGCGGACCAACGTACATAAGAATGGAACACTGTCCTCTCCTGCCCCTCCCTCACAATGGTTGTTATGTCTAAGTCCACCGATGCAGCCACTATGCCAATCCATCTTGACAGGGGCCCTCCTCTTTCCCACTGCCCCTCTAGTTCACCAAGCACAATGTCCTTTTCTCACGATGGGTTCCTCCTGATACCAGATCCAAAGTACATAACACAAAGTAAAGCTTCCTTGATTCCAAGGAGTGCTCTAGCGTATTTCTTCCAAGACCGATCTGCTAGCTGTTTGGCAGTTCATGGTAGTTTCAATACTTCTTTCTCAGCAACACAATTCAAATGAGTTAATTATTCAATCTTCTTAGTCAGTGCCCAACTTTTGCATGTGTAAGAGGCAATTGAAAATGCCATGGCTTGGGTCAGGAACATCTTAGTCCTCAGAGGAACACCCTTGCTTTTGAACACATGAAGAGTTCCTGTGCAGCAGATTTACCCTTGCAGTACACCCTTTCAACTCATGGCAGTTCTTTCTGTGAACATTGATTGTGGACCCAAATGACAGCATCCTTGAAAACTTCAATCTCTTCTTCAGTTATCATGATATTATCTATTGGCCCAGTTGTCAGAATTTTGATTTTCTGTACAATATTTTGTAATCCACGTGGAAGGCTGCAAACTTTGAATTTCTTTAGCAAGTGCCTTATGATCACCTTACTTTTAGCTAGCAAAGCTGTTCTGCATCTCACAGGTTGTTAATAAGCCTTCCTCCAATCCTGATGCTACGTTCTTCTTCATATAATTCAGCTTCTGTGATTATTTGATCAGCATATGCATTAAATAAGTATGGTGACAAGCTCTAACCCTCATGCACACCTTTCTTGATTTTAAACCATGCAGTATCCCCCTCTTCTGTTCACACAACTGTCTCTTGAATCATGTATAGGCGCTGTATGAACATAATTAAGTGTTCCAGAATCCCCATCCTTCTCAAGGTTATCCATATTTTGTTATGTTCCACAAAGTCAAATGCCTTAGCATCATCAATAAACCTCAAATCAACTTATCTCTGGTATTCTCTGCTTTCATCCAAGACCCATCTGACATCCACAGTGCTATCCCTTGTTGCATGTCCTTCTCTGAATCTGGCCTGAACCTCTGGCAGCTCCTGTCAATGTACTACTGAAACTGCTGTTGGATGATCTACAGCAAAATTTTGCTTACATGTGATTTTAATGACAGTGTCCTATAATTTAATGCATTTGGTTCAATAACATTTGTTTGGAATGAGTACAAATATGGTTATTTTCCAATTGGCCAAGTAGCTATCTTCCAAATTTCCTGACATAGAAGAGTGAGTGCTTTTAGTACTTCGTCAGCTTGTTGAAACATTTCAGTTGGTGTCCCATCAATTGTGGGAGTCTTGAATTTGGCTGATGCTTTCAGTGCACCTTGGACTTCTTCCTTCACCATTAGTTCTTGATCAAATTCTACCTCTTGAAATGATTGGTTGTTGACCAGGTATTTTTGGTACAGTGACTCTGTGTGTTCTTTCCATATTATTTTGATACTTCCTGCATCATTCAATATTTTGCCCAAATAATCTTTTAATTTTGAAACTCAAGGCTTGATTTTTTCTTAAATTCTTTAAATTTAAGATAAATGGTATGTTCTTCCTTTCTTTCTAATTCTAAATATTTGTACATTTCTTTATTATAGCTTGCTTTGTCTTTTCAAAATGCCCCTTAAATTTTCTGTTCAGCTCCTTGACATCCTCATTTCTTCCATTTTAGATGGAATTAGAACTTGGAATCTATGTAGTATGAACCTAGGAAAATTAGAAGTTGTCATAAATGAAACAGAATGAAGAAAGATCAATACCATGGGTATTAGTGAGATGAAATGCACTAGTACCGTCATTTTGAATGAAAAAATTCATATGGTTTGCTGTGCTGCTAATGACAGATTTAAGAGTAATGGTGTCCCATTCATCATCAAAAAGGATATTTGAAGATCTATTTTGAAATACAATGCGATTTGTGATACTATAGCGTCTGTTTGTCTGCATGGAAACCCATTCAATACTTATGTCATTTAAATGTATGCCCAAATCAAACCAAGCTCATGGGCATCAAGCCAATTAAGACTAATGACAACGCTATAGAATTGCCCCTGTGGCTTTCTGAGACGGTTGCAACTGTTTATGAGAGCATACAGCCTCATCCATTTCACATAGCTCATCAGCTCTCCTATCATTAGTGTGCAATACGTCAAATTTACTCTTGAAAGGTTCGCACAATTCAGGTAGGATGTCCTCAAGGTTATATTTGAGTACTGGTAATTTCAAACTAATTTCCTGGAGGTCAGCAGCCCAATATTTAATTCACAATGCCACTAGGACTCCTCAAATGTATGCCCCAACCACTAATGTTTATGACACAGAAATGGAAGAATTCTGCCAATGTCTTCAGTCTGAAATTGGTTAAATATGCAATCAAGTTGCATTGATACACTTATTGTGACTGGAATGCAAATTTGAAAACAAAGAGGAGGAAACAGTGGGTGGAAAATAGGGCCTAGGTGGTAGGAACAAAGCTGGAGATCACATGGTAGAGTTTTGTAAGAACAATGACTTTTTTTATTGAAAAAACCTTTTTTCAAAACCACAAATGTTGACTATCTTAGTGGCCTTTTCTCATGGAAGCCACAGATATCAAATTGGTTAAATCTATGGGAAGAAACTACAGTGAAACTAAATAGCAACAGCTGAAACAATGCCAGGGGCAGACTATGGAACAGACCATCAATTGCTCATATGCAAGTTCAGGTTAAAGCTTAAGAAAATTTTAAAAGTCTCCATGAGCCAAAATACAACCTTGAGTACATCCTACCTGAATTGTGAGAACCTTTCAAGAGTAAGTTTGACGTATTGCACACTAATGATAGGAGAGCTGATGAGCTGTGGGATGTTATCAAGAACACCAATCATGAAGAAAAATAAAGGTAATTAAAAAGACAGAAAGGAAAGAAAAGATCAAAGCAAACATCAGAAGAGACTCTGAAATTTGCCCTTAATCATAGAGTAGGTGTGTTAGTCTGGGTAGACTTGAAAAACAAATCCATAGAAATTCATAGTGTATGAGAGAGAGTTTTATCTAAAGGGTAATTGTACATTAAGAAAACATCCCAACCCCGTCCAGTCCAAGCCCATAAGTCCAAGAATAGCCCATATGTCTGATACCAATCTATAAAGTCCTCTTCAGACTCAGGAAACACATGCAATGACACATAGTGCAGAATGATCAAAGGCCAGTGGATAGAAAATCTTTGGATCCAGTGGCGTTGTAAGCATCTCATCACTGGCAGGGGTCTCCATGTGGTTTCTCTAGCCTCCAGGATTGCATTAGGGTAGGTCCATGTGTCTTGTAAGTAGAGCGTCTCCAAGGGAGTGAGGAGAGAGAGAGTGATGGTGTTTCCCACCTCCAAGGAGGAAATACCGGAGTGCCCAGAATTCTCAGAGGAGAAGGCCATGCCCACACAAAGGTCTCATTGGTTGTAACTTGATTGACAGGCCAGACTCCACCCCTTCACTCGTAATCCTCTCAAATAGATGTTTTCAGCTGTTTTTGTCTCATTTTGATCCATACCCCATCAGCAAATGAAGATCCTGAAGTCTTACTCTTACAGGCTTTACTTCGTCTGTGTCGTTAATGTTGGCTCTGCTTTGAGAAGGCTGCCCCTGCTTAGTCACATTTTGAGTGTCTTCTGACCTGAGAGGTGCATCTTCTATCATTAGATCAGAAAATGTGCTGCTGCCAGTTTTCATGAGGTTTTCAGCGTCTGTCAATGTTTCAGTCTTATCCATAAGGTTTTCAGTGGCCATTCCTGAAATGGAAAGCCCATTATTATTTGCATTTTGTAGTCTAAAAACTCTGAGTGGATGTTTTAGGCCTGGTAATCTACAGAAACAAATCCAGTGACACAATGGAGGAGCTTTATATCGAGAAATAATTATATATCAAGAAGACCTCTCAGCCCAGTCCAACTCAAATCCATCAGCCCAATACTAGACCATAAGCCCCTCTTCAGACTCACAGAGTCACATTCCAGTGACACAGAATGGTGAACCCAGAAGCAGAAAGATCACAAGCAGAGTCCTGTGGATCCAAAGGCAGTGGGAACGTCAGTTTTCAGCGCTGGCCGCTGGGAGAGAGGCCGAGTGGTAGAGAGCATGGAGGATTCTGTTTCTCCTCCTTATCAGGAAGCCCCAGCCCCAAGGTAACATCACCAGGCTGTGACCTGATTGTCAGGTTGAATTCCACCACTGACTTTCATTCATCTTGAGGTTGACATAAAATCGTCTAACTATCACCGTGACCCTCTGTTATTTGAAAATGCCAATGGCATGGCTTCAAACATCACAGCAACGCAAGAGCTAGGGCAGTATGATTAATTGACAGACAAGGGGTGGGGAAGCATTTAGCCATGTGCAAAGGTCAGAAGGGATAGGAAAGCAGGCGGGATGGAAACAGGAAACGCAAGTAGAAAGTGGACACGTGATTGTGCTTTGTAGGAATTGTAGCTAGTGACATGAAACCAAAAGGATATGAATTGCTGAATGGAAAATTTTTCATGAAACACTTCACCCAATTCACAGTAAAACATTAAAACAAAAATAAAAATGTTATCCATAAGCCTAAAAAGAGCTCTGGTGGCCTAGGGGATTACCTGTTAGGGGCTAACTGCAAAGCTAACAACTCAAACCTACCAGTTACTGCAAGCCCGTCATAGGAGGCTTTCTGTTTTCATAAAGATGTACAGCCTCAGAAACCCACAGGGGCAGTTCTGCTCTGTCCTACAGGGTGGCTATGAATCCAAATCAACTGAATGGCAGTGGGCTTTATTGCTCTGTAGGCCCAACATTATTCTTTTCATTTATATAAGCGAGGACAATGAGAAGCAAAGTGGTTCAATAGGATTTCTAAGATCTGACTGGCAGTGAAAGGCGTTGCTGGGATTTGAATTGATGCTGGTCTGATTCTAAAATCAATCCTCTTTCCATGGCTTCATAATCAATAGGTAGAGATGTGTATTTGCTTGAACGTTATCCAAGCAAAAGATGCTGCAGTGAATCACTCAAATAAAATTCATGAAATAATGTCTATTTAATTATCACTAAGAAGTTACTGTTTTTTAAATCTGAAACTATTTATAGGTTATTTCTTACAGGGACTTTCCCTGTGCATCAAGAGTGCAAGCTCATTCCAAATTCAGTGTTCCCTAATCTCTCATATAACCTGAGAAAAGTGAACCACTAGTGAATTTCAAATCAGTTATTCAATACTAGTTCAATGAAACCCACATTTTTCTAAGGCAGGCTAATAATCAGAATCGCAGATGGTCTGTACTCTTGTTATTAATGTGAGAGACCTAATCACACGCTGAAGAATAAAGTACATCAATGAGTTTCCCTGGGAAATCAGAAAGAAATTGAGCTTGTCCATTGCTGTCAGCCTGACTTTCAAGACGTGATAAATGCCCAAAAGGAGGGCAATCGGGATGACTCACGACTTCCAGAACTCAGAGAATTAGACAGCGTTGTGAAAGAATCTACTCTTTCTCAATGTAGTATCTCCATGGTATAATGTTCATTTATACACACTGTTAGTGATTTAAAATACCTACAGGGATGGTGAAAACGCATATACACCTTCAATTCTATGAAGGAAAGTCAGAAAATAATACTGAAAATGGTCGAAACCTTTTTTGAACAAAAATAGCAAAGGGTGAAGTCATTGTTTCTCAACATGTGGCTATTGTTTTTCCATCTAGGATTAGATCTTCTAAAGGTGGTGTTTCCATCTCTCTTAACTTTCTCTGAAGAATTTTGCCCTCTTCAAGTGAGTCAAATCATGTTTATTTTAGATGTTCTTTGAGTTTGAGGACCAAAAAGAAGTCTGAAGGGGCCAGGAAGGGCAGTGGGAGGGTGGGGTAGAGTTTCCCGCAGTTCTAGCTTTCGGCAAAGAAGGAGCAGGTGTATTGTCTTGATGGGAAAGCAAAATAAAGCAACAATAACAGGACAAGATTCCCGGCCTTTCTCTAAGCACTATCATTTTCAATTTTTGACAACTTCTTTATAAAAATTGCTTTGATTGTCATTGTCATTTGAGAATGTCTATCAAAGTGATCCCTTGGAAAAAAACAACAAAAAAATCAACATAACCCTCTGAGCTGACCTCTGCATTGAATTAAACTGGCCCAGCAGATCTGCTGGGAAGCCATCGTTTTAATGGGGCCTTTTCTTTTGAATACCCCGCAGCAAGACGAAGACACAAGTCTTAGTCGCTGACAGACTATAGCACTTTTCTGCAGAGACGTATTTGAACGTACTGTGTTTGGGATACTTCTATGCAGGCATGAACTGGACCACTTGGAGCGTTATTATTCACATATACATTTATATATTTTATTCTTCCTCTCTGAAATTACCTTGTAAATAAACCATCATAATACTGTGTAAACATGTTATGTTGCTTCCCATTGAGCCAAATGATTGCAGATGCCTAGAGATGGTAAACCTATTTCTTCCATTCAAAGTTTTACAAGTTTACTTGAGACTGAAAAATAAGGTTATCTATTGCACAGGGAGTACTGAGGCTATTACATGAAAGTAAGTGAAATGAATATTGTTCTTATCACTAAGGAACTGTGGGTTGCTAATTGAAAGGTGGACAGCTCAAACCCACTAGGTACTCTGTGATAGTCTGGGTTGACCAGAGAGAAATTCATAGACACTCATTCGTGTATAAGAAAGAACTTTATATAAAGAATAATAGTATATTAAGAAAAAATCCCAGCCCTGTCCAGATCAAGTCCAGAAGTCTGATATTACCTCATATGTCTTTTAGCAGTCTATACATTCCTCTTCAAACTCACACAACACATGCAATGATGCTGAATGCTAGAAGATCACAGGCCAGTGGGTGGAAAGCCTTGTAGATCCAGTGGTGGTGGAAACATCTCAGTGCTGGCATGGGTCTCTGATATAGTTAAGGTTTATTGTACCAACCTGGCCAAGAAACACATGTGGGCTTAATTGAAGGGCAGAGGGATAAATGGCTCAGTGAGCCTCGCCTTTCTGGTTCTCGGGTCTCTTGCTCTGATGGTCGGACCAGGGTGCAGCTGCCTTAGCCAGTTCCCTGCTTCAGCTGGCAAGGCTCACTTCCTGCAAGACATCCCTGAGGAGAAGCCGCATAGACCTACCCCTGGGTGCTGGAGCAGCCGTGTGGAGACCCCTGCCAGCGCTGAGATGCTTACACATTCACTGGCTCAGCTTTCCTCCTGCAGTCGGCATCATTGTCTGTGTTTTGTGAGATGAAGGAGGACTTTGTGTATTGGTGTCAGACATGTGGGTTAATAGTGGACTTGTGGGCTTGGGCAGCACCGAGTTGGGATTTTTTCTTGATGTGCACTTACCCTTTATATAAAACTCTCTCTTATACATGAGTTTCTGTGGATTTGCTTCTCTAAAATTCCCAAACAGTCTCCACATGATCCTCCAGGTCCAGGGCTCTGGCTCCATCCGTAGAGCCCCATGTGGCTTGTCATCAGGAACACCAAGCAGAGAGTGTGGGTCTGGCCTCCAGTGAGCTTTTTATCTCTGTAGCTCCAAATGAGGTCATCAAGCTACGACCTGATTGACAGGCTGTATAGTCTCAAACTGACACCAGATTAGGTAACTACCAACTATGGGAGAAAGATGAAGCTATCCATAAAACTTCACCACCCCAGAAACCCTGGAGAGCAAATATATTCTGATTGGGTTGTTATGAGTTGAAATCAACTCAGCATTAGGGAGTTTATTATTTTCCTTTGGTTCCGTTTTGTTGCAGGAGAGGAGATAGATTCTTATTTGTTTAACACTATTTATTTCACTCTCATAAACCCAACAAGGTAGATACCATCATTGCCTGATTTGACAAATGAGAAAACTGAGGTAAGGAAGAATTTACTAACTTGCCCAGAGTTCCAAAGTTAGATAGTAAATAGTGGGGAGAGGATTTGGACCAAGCAGTTGGCTTTGAAGTGTATCTTCCCTACCTTACCTTTCAGTCCTGCAGCTGTTAGGGTAAATCACATTCCTGAATGCATGTTCTCGCCACTGCTTCCTCCTAATAGCATTATCAAGGCAGTCACATTAATTGCTCAGCGCGATGTAATTAAAGAGAGCTGAATTTATTTATCTATTTGTTTTGGAGTCAATTTGAATCTCAGTCCTGCTGCACCACTTACTAGAGTCTGTGGTAGTTAAGTGACCACTTTAATCCTCTGTTCCATTATTATAAAAGCTTGCTAATAATACCTACAATAGATTTGTATTGACATTAGGTAAAAATAAATATACGAAGCATCTAAAATAAGTACTAGAACATAAAATATACTTCAATACTATATTCATTTCCCATGAGTATTTATCCTGCCAACTATTATTCAGCAGAATATACCCTATGTTTACTCTTCCAAGAATTAGTGGAGCTCTGGAATCACAATTCACATCAATTATGAGAAGAAGTAAAGCAGCATATTTTTCTCTGGCTCAGTCTAGTTTGCAAGAAAATCGGTGGTGGTGATAAGGAAAGAAGGAAATGGATCGCAGTTCCATTTGCCTTAATTTCCATGAACCTTACATGAGGGATACCATCCGAGTAGATGATCCAGGCAGGATTGAGCAGCATCTGAAAAAAACAAAATCATGTTCATGCTTTTCCGTTTTATTGCAAAAGGGAACAACGTGGGATTCATTCTCTGTTCTGAGAGAAAACCAAAGACACGTGGGAAACGATTCTAAAACCATCCCACAGGGAGCATCTCAAGAACACCACCACCACCACCACCCCACCACCCCCGCAAAGATTCCAAGCCCTTCACAAATGGTGGCTCATGTGCATGAAGGGGCAGGAAGACTGGGCCTTTTGTGTGCCCACTGGTGGTGGGGGGTGTGACATGGCTGAGACATGTGAAAATGTCATTGTACAACCAACTCTCAAAGTTTCTACTGCCATTTTCAGATAAGCATCCTCACGTGTTCTCAGCATTGCATGTGAGCTTTTGAGGCAGGGCAGAGCCAGCCTGAAACCAAATTCACATTCATAGCCACTCATTAATTACATGGTTTGGAGCAGCCCATCTCCGGAAGTCTCAATCTCCATATTTGCCAGGGGAGTAAACGAGAAAAATAAACAGGCATCTTTTTAAAATAGTGAGAGCTGAAGAGTAGCATGCTGGGAAATCTAGTCAGTGGGATGGCAGTCAATAAAGAAAACAAAATTCTTTAACTATTACTAAAAAGCTCTGCTATGAAAAGCACTATGCTGGTCAGAGAGATTGAAATGATAATTAGATAGACTGCTACTAACAGTGTCTCAAAATTGAAATGGGTGAAAGAATTTGAATAGGATTTGGTCTAGCATAGTAGGATTGGGGAAGGAATTATATGGGTACGCTACAAGAAGCACCAATAGAAGTTTTAGAGTTTAGGATTTCATAGGCATTTCATGACATTTTCAGTGATTTTAATGGTTAAGGTTGTGTGCCAACTCAGCTGGACCATGATGCTCAGTGGTTTGGTAGTGTAGTTTGGAAATGATTAGTCATCCACTCTTTCGTGATTTGATATAATATAATGAAATTACTTCTATGATGAGATATACTACAAGAAGCCAATCAGTTGAAAGAGAGTTTTGTTGGGGTGTGGCTTGCATCCAATATATATAAAGACACTGTGATAAAGTTTTCTGGCTCTTTTGAATCCTGCTTGTCATCATCTTACCTCCAGTCCTTAAGACTTTAGTCATTGTACTCCTAAAGTCCCTACCAATCTTGGGATTTTTTTTAGCCTCCATAGCCTGTGAACCAGCTGCCGGCCATTTGACCTTGGGTCCATCAGCCCCGGCAGAAGCTGCCAGAAGCTCTGTCTGACCCATTGACTTGGCATTTGCTAGCCTCTTCAATCATATGAGCTATTTCTTGAGATAATCTCTCTATCTATCTAAGTATATAAGCTTCCTTGGGCTTGTTCCTCAAAATAATCCAGCAGAAGACAGACAATGAAAGAGGAAGCATTCACACTACTTGAGATAAGCATCAAGTTCAAAGGTACATAGTCCGGGATGGAAGTTAAATGGCTCAGGAAATAGAAATGTTTTGTAGAAAAGGTTAAATTTAGGACAAATACATTTTCCTGCTTCATCACTCATGGTCTTTAAATATTCTCCACATATTTTTACAAGCTACTTTTTATTTCCATCATAGATAAATTTTGCTGATGACAAAGAAATTAAATAATGTGGGTTTTATTTATTTATTTTATGGTCAGGCTCTGTTTTCTCCCAAAAAGCCAGTAAGTAAATTGCAAGACAAATCACTGCTAAGGTATCTGAGGTTTTCCTAAAATACTCTCTTTTTTCCCCCTGTGGAATCCCTAAGAACTGTCTCTTCTTAATGACATGTGAATGAAGTGTGAAAATGTAGTTCACAGGTGCCCTCAAGTTTGCTTTCCCATCGGTCCATCTTGCCCTGGAGTTAGAGGGGACACGGGGTTGCTATGAGTTGCTGTGGCATTGAGAGCAACCGACCAATATATGGAGATTATAGGTCCTAAAAGTCTTAGTCCTTGCTAGGCCCCAAATCATTCAAATTCAGTATTTTCTTCCTTTTTATTTATGCATTACAGTTAACATGATCCAGAGCCGTGTTTTCAATTGTGGTTGACCCTTTCTATTATTGATCATCAATGCAAAAATAAGATATTCATGGGACTATTTCCTTCCTTACCTTGTTATAAGGAACCTTCATGATGCTGTGGGTTAGGCATCGGTCCGCTGACTGCAAGGTCAGTGATTCAAAACCACCACTGCTCCCTGGCAGGAAGACAAGGGAAACTGCTCTTGTAAAGACTGACAGTCTCTGAAACCCTGCATACAGTCACTGAGTTGCACTGACTCAATGGCAGTGGGTTCAGCTTTGGGCTCTTGGTTAACTTTCTTTTCAGCTACAAAGACTCCTGTAACGATTACAACCTAGGAAATCATCTGGAGTGGTTATATTCTATCATATAGGATCGTTATGAGCCAGAATAAGCTTAATGGCACAAAGCAACAATAATCAAACTACTAAAAGAACCGCTGGGGGATATATAATATAATACAACAGTATAATATACATAATATATATAATAATATAATATATTCCCAAACTTATTTGGCTTACTGCCCCCTTTTCAGAAAAAAAAAATTTTCCCCTCAGAGCTGCCTCTCCCATGCCCAGGCAGTTAACAATTTGTGCTCTAGCCTACATTCCAGAATAAAGTATAGGTACCAGCTTTTGCAGCTTCCCACAGGTCTATTTAGATGTTGCTAGGTGCCATGTACAACAGAGAGAAACACTGATCCTGCACCAGCCTCACACATGTTCTTATGTTGAAGCCCATTGTTGCATCCCCAGTGCAAGTTCATCATGTGGAGAGCCTTCCTCTTTTTCACTGTGCCTCTCCTCTACCAAGCCTGATGTCCTTCTCCAGAGACTGATCTCTACTGACAACATGTCCAAGGCATGTGAGACAAAGTCTCGCCATTCTTGCCTCTAAAGAGCATTTAGTTTGTACTTCCTCTAAGATAAAGTTGTTTGTTCTTCTCTCAGTCTATGGTACTTTCGATATTTGTCACCAGCACTATAATTTAAATGTATTCACTCTTTATTAGTGTTCCTTATTCAGTGCCCAACTTTCATATGTATGGGACAACTGAAAGTACTATGGCTTGGGTAAGGGTACCTTAGTCCTCAAAGTCATAGCCTAGCTTTTAACCTGTTGAAGGGGTCTTAGGCAGCATATTTGCCCAGCGTAATGCATCCTTTGATTTATTGACTGTTGCTTCCATGAACATTGATAGTTGATTCAAGAAAAAACAAAATTGTAGACAACTTCAGTCTTTTCTTCATTTCCTTCACTCTTTGATGTTACCTATTAGTCCAGTTGTGAGGCTTTTGTTCTTCGTCACGTTCCATTGTCATCATATTGAAGGCTGTAACTCAGGTAGCCCACGTTCTTCATCAACAAGTGCTTCAAATCCGCCTCACTTTCAGCAAGCAAGGTTATGTCAATAGCATATCTCAGGGAGTTAAAAAGACTTCCCCTAAGCCTGATGCTTCATTCTTCTTCCTATAGTCTAGATTCTCTGATGATTTGTTCAGCATACAGATAGGTAGCTGGATATAGATCGATGAACAACTTTATAGATTTACCCTAAAATGTTAGTACGTAGTGAGTATCAGCATCATTTAAAGATGGAAGAAAACAAAGCTATGAGCTCAGATGACAGAGTTGTTGTTGTTGCTACTGTTAGCTGCCATCTCATCAGTTCCAATTCATAGGACCCCGTGTGATACAGAATGAAACACTGCCCAGGCCTGAGTCCTCCTCACAGTCTTGTCATATTTAAGGCCAGCGTTGCAGCCCCCATGTCCATCCATCTTGTTGATGACGACCTTCTTCTTGTTCCCTGCCCCTCCTCTTTAACAAGCATGATGTCCATTTCCAGTGACTGCATGATAAAGTTACTTAATTCCACCAGGTAATTTTTTATAACCCTTAGGACTGTGACAACCTCTTTAGCTATGTTAACCCCCATTCCTTTTTAACAAATAAGAATAGCTTTGCCCAAAGAGGGAAGGACTTGTTCAGGTTTCACAAAATTCAAAAGCATAGCTTATATTTCTTCTTGGTACTATTAATAATTTCTGTAAGGGGTTGGCCTTAACTCTAGATGAAAAGGTAAAATTTTTCAGGAATTCAATTTAGAAGGTATATAGGAAGGTGTGCATTCAACTTTTTATTGACCTATTTGCAAAGGTTAAATCATATCAGTAATATGTAGACATGAATGATATTTTAATCCCCCTCAATGGCTGTATTTTTATCCCCTCTTGTTGGGGAGGTCACAGGTAGTGGGCCCTTGGCCTCCATTAGCCACTGGAAACTGTCATTCCCAACATGCTGAGGTAACGTTAAGAACAACCTTAATAAATCGAACCTTCATTTTTCTGTCTTCTTCTGCAGCTTGTCTTTCTAGACATATGCTAAATAAGTTTTCAATCATTGACAGAATTTCTAAGGAAGTGAAACTCATTTATCTTAGGGATGGTTGAAGGAGTTTTAATGTCATCTTCTGGAACAACAGCTGAATGTGGGATGTTATATAATAGTCCCAGCATAACATTTATTGGATAGCAAAGTCAGACGTAGGCTGTGTATGATAAAAATAAGTGAACTTATGTTGTGTCCTCATGTTGAATTCAACCCTTGGTTTGGGTGTAGCCAATTCGGTCTTATTTTTATTTGAATATTCATCACCTAGTCTTCCTTCACCTGGGGTCATAGTATTTGTGTTATGGGGTCTTATGGATGAAATTGTGTGTCCCCCAAGTATGTGCTGTAAATCCGAATCCCTGTACCTATGGTTGGGTTCTCTAGGCGATATAATGGGCTACTAATTACAAGGTCAGCAGTTTGAAGCCACCGGCCACACCATAGGAGAAAATGATGTTTTCTGTCCCCATAAGGATTGACAGCCTTGGAAGTGGCTGATGGGTTTGAACTACTGACCTTGTGGTTAGATTAGCAGCCCAATGCATAACGATGCATACATAAAAGGAGAAGATAAACCAAGGAAAGGAGCAGGGGGCAGATATGGAGGAAGATACATGAAGCTCACCGAGAAAACAAGGAGCAGTGACCTTGCACATAGACCCGAGAGGGAGAGAAAGCCTCCACTGGAGCTGCTGCCCTAACTTTGGATATCCTACTCTCTAATGCTGAGAGAGTACATTCCATTTCTTAAAAGCCTGCCACTGTGTTACAGCAGCACGGCATAGCTAAGACACTGGGTCGAAGCCAAATATACCATAAAAACTATTGATTGTAAATGCTGGGTAGCTAAGTACTATAAATACCGTATGCCGACAGATAATATAGTCTAGTTTTGGCTGATGTCAATTAGTCTGGAGGTCAGAAGGTGTCTGACACTACTCTCCAGAGGCAATAAATGTATTTCTTGAGTTTGATTTATTGCTTGGAAGTAGAGGAAGAATGAGTCAACCCTTCCTGAGATATGTACAGATATGAGTTCCTCGAAAGGGACCCTGCCATTGTATCCCTATGTGCCAAGCGCTGGATGTGCCAAGCCCATCGTAACCATCTCAGCAGCCTTGCAAGGAGGGGGCATTACAGTGTTCTCCATCTGAAAAGTCATGGGACATCTCCAAAAAATTGCACTGTTGAGATATCATGAAATGAGGCAATGCTACAGGGCCTGTCTGCCTACAAAGCCCATTCTTCCTGCCACAGCCTATTTCCACTCACAAAATACCCCAAGAACAGGAAAGAGACCTCATTGAATTTTTGATCCTGGAATAGAAATTATTTCACAATTACTACCAGACTACTGCATGCCATTTTTACCTAACATTCAAACTTAAAAAAAAAAAAGAAAGCGATAACAAACAAAGAAGGAATCCAAATATTCTGGTGTGTGCATATGTGTGGAGTTGGGAGGGTGGGGAGTAGAAGTTTCTACCCTTATTTAAATCCTGACTACCACCATGAGAACTATTTGGCTCCTGTAACATTTAAAAGCCAACTTCCAACCCATTGAGGAGCCCTGATGGCATAGTGGTTAGTCACGGGGCTGCTACCGCAAGATGCGTAACAGCCAGCGGTGCTCCCCGGCTGTCCAGGGTCACGATCGCTGGGCATCAACAACATGTCAAGAAGGGGGCTGTTTCCCAACCCAAAATG
>NW_022106189.1:27519510-27525081 GCF_000313985.2 Echinops telfairi
CGTGGCTGGGGCTCGGGAGAAATTGAAAACAAGCCAAGAATGTTGACTTTTCAGCCCTAGAATTCATCTTGTTTCCGTCCCAGAGTGTCTTTTCTGTGGAAGAAAGCAGCGAAGCTGGCTGTGAACTCACGTTGCTTTTCCCTTGATCTGGAACAGAAGCATTGTAAGGGATCAGACAGCTCCCGAAGAAGCACCCGAAAGAAGTTGATTATCAGGACCATGAAACACACAAGCTCGCTCCTTGCCCACTTCCTTGCTGCCTCTATCCCCAGCCGCTTGGTCAGTCCAGTCCCGGCGGCGGCATTTGAGTTCTGTGGGAGATGAAGTCAGGAACAAGAGAAGATGATGGAAATTTCACGGTGCATGAAAAGGGAACTCAGGGAAGATGAAGCTTGCCATTTCTGGAGGTAGTTTGCTTGTTTGTTTACCCAGAATACACAGGAGAAGTCAGGGGATGCAGTGGTTTGACTATGGTGGAAAAATATCACTGGAGAAAAATGCCCTGCAATTGCCACATCACTCACCACCACCACCACCACCCCCGCCCCCCATCCCAAACATCTGACATCCACCTTAAGGACTTAGCATTGTTCTGCGCTTTGAGCAGAAGCTGATCTTCAGATGGTAAAACCTCTGCTCCCTGGGGCCCAATAACTCATTGTCATGGGAAATAGACCATTTTTTAATTAAAAAGCAAAAACACAGCTCTCACAGGGTACCCCATGACATCTACATACCCCATCCCCAAGCACCTCAGCCTTTCTCCGGCTCTGGACACTTTTTCATCTGGTTTGATGGAAATTATATTAGGAGAAATCAGTTACTGACATCGAGAAACTTTCCGGGGGAAACAGAGTGAGGTTGGAGTGGGTGGATGGGTGGGTGGGTGGGTGGGTGAAAAGGTAAGAGGTCTGGGGAGTCGGGACAGGCGCTGTCAAGAAAGCTAGGCTGGTGAGGCACGCAGAGAAAAAAAGTGGTAGCCTTCACAGCATGGAGCAAGAGCCAAAAGCCAAGCCAAACCCACTGCCATCCAGTGGATGCCAACTCACAGCACCTTTAGAACAGGGTAGAATGACCCTATCCATTTCTGAGAATGTACTGGTTTCTCTCTCAGAGCAGCTGCTGGTTTCAAACTGCTGACCTGGCAGTTAGCAGCCCTTTAAGACAGCAGGACTCTTTGCCTGGGCTAAGGGCTCTCAAAGACCAAAGCATTCCTTTTAACTTGCTGAGCAATCTCCCAAAGGCACTGCTAGAAACTGGTTAGTAGAAAATTCTCCACGGGGCCCCCTGAAGCTGTGCCCAGGGCAGGGGCCTCACCTGTGATACCTAGAAGGGCCTCTATGTGGCCTTCGCCTCCTTTGCATTCCAAACCTAGCAAGCACTTTGCTTTCCCTGGAGTTGTCTTTTTTTGTTCCCCCTCACTCCCATTTTTTGTCTTGTCCTCAGAGTGAGAGAGGGAGAGAGAGAGTGCGAGCCAGTGTTCCTTATTTAGCATGGTGGGGATTCCTTTTGTCTGTTTGAATCATTGTGCTGACAAGATGCCAACCCCGCCACTTAGAGTAAGAAAATACCGTTGCTGTCTTTCCCACCGATACCACAAGCATATCCTCCCTGACCGCAACTCTTCGTGGAAACCCTAAGTGTGTATTGATTTGCTAAATGCCGTTCTTGCCACAGCTGGATCAAACATCACCGGTTTCAGTTTCAAAAACACTTGGGCCCCAAAAAACAAGCTCTCAGACTCACTGATTTATTCATGATTTAAGAAGGGTGGGGGCAAATCTTTCTGTTCACTTCTAAGAGTTGGTTGGCCAAAACCCTAGAGTCGAAGAAGAACGTGGACAATGGGAGTACAGAAAATGAGGAACATTTCCCAAAGTCTCTTACTGTGGAGCTGCACAGGTCCCAACTGTTGCCGAGGTTCTGTAAGCATCTGCATAACAGCGGTTGAGCTACTGGTGGTGCCTGGCTAATGACTGCTGCAGGGTCAAATTCAATGGCCAGCAGTTACCCTCTGGATGTGCATGAGCATTCAACTAAGGGACGTGATTTATGGAAAGAAATTTTATATGCGTTCACATACAAGGTACCTGGAGAGGTTGTTTCACCTGTGGGGCTCATGAGAAGTGCGAATAGAAGTGTCAGATGGCAAGATGGAAAAACATTGGGAAGATCTATTACAAGTCTTAATAGGCCCTGGTGGGCTATTGGTTATGAATCGGGCTACAAGGTCAGCAGTTCAAAGTCACCTGCTGTTCCTCGGAAAAAAGGTAGGGTTTTCTATACCTGTAAAGAGTTACAGGCTCAGAAACCCGCAGGGGCAGTCCTACTGGGTTTTCTGTGAGTTGCCATTGGCTCAGTTACAGTGGGAGTGAGAATATAAATCCTAGTAGTCTGTCTACACCCATCATGGTAAAGCTATGGCGCAGAATACTTCCCAGCAACACCAAGGAACATCCGAAGATAAAGGCAGCAAGTTGGATGGATTTCCAGGGCAGTTGTAAAAATCTGTTGCCTTCAAGTGAAGTAGGGCTCATGGAGATCCCAGGTGTGTCAGGGGAGAAGTGTGCTCTCAAGGATGTCAGTGGCTGTAATCCTATGAAACCAGGTCACCAGGACAGTCTTCCAAAGCACTCAAGGGTTGTTTTAACTGTCACTCTGTCGGGTAGATGTTGAGTGTCTACAGCCTGCCAGTTTACAATTATATGCTGCTGCAGCAATATAGTGCAATAACAGACCACTCCCTTACACTATTAGGAACCCTGCTGGCATAGTGGTTCCAAATTGGGCTGCTAACCCAAAGGTCAGAAGTTCCAAACCACCAGCTGTTCCTTGGGAGAAAGATGGGGCTTTCTACTCCTGTAAAGGGTTACAGTCTTGGAAACCCACAGGGGCCCTTCTACCTATTATACAGGGTCACTATGAGTTGGCATTGACTTAGTGGCAATGAGTTTGACTTGGTTTTGAGTCCTTACGGTGTTGCCCATCTGGCACTGTTTAACAGCAGAGAGAGTAATCTATCTTAAAAGCAATCTGAAAAATTAACCCTCTCTATTTAAAACCATCCAAAAGCCTTTCATAAAACATAAGCTATCAAACTAAGCTTACAAAGCCCTGTGTGATTGGCCCAGCTTACTCTTCTATTTTATCTCCTATTACCCCAATTAAATATAGACACATCATCACACTTTATATGCATAAGTTGGATATCATCTCAGACCTTCTCATACGACAAATTCTTTTCACAATGCAGATCCAGCAACCGGAAAAAAGGCTCTCCAACATTCCACTGCCTACTTTTAGATCCACTTTCTTGTTCTGCACAATGTCTATTCATCCTCAGGCTTCCTTACCTTCTAACCCACTTCATAGGGACTTTGTCATGCACTGTGATTCATGTGCGACTCTTCCTTAAATGCCCTATGAGTTTCTTTCACAAATAGAGATGTTGTATCTTTATTTTATCCCAAGAGCCTAAACCAACACCTGTCCCACAGACTTAAAGAATGAAATACACGGCTACCGAGTTGATTTCAACCCAGGGTAGAACTGCCTCTGTGGGTTTCCGAGATTGTAACTCTTTACTGGAATAGAAAGCTTCATCATTCTCCCAATGGTGGCTTTTATCAGTTGACCTTGGGGTTACCAGCCCAATTCTTAAACTCACTATGTTACCAGAGCTTCCCTTCCCTACCAGAAGTCCCCACAAAATGTAGGTACCATCAAAGGTGATAGACTCAGGATGATGAACCCATTGTGATATGACCCTGAAACATAAGTATCATACATATTGCATGGTTCTGAGGGACAACAGTGATGAGGTGGGAAGTTACCTATGGTACAGGCATACACACACACACACACACACACACACACACACACACACACACGAATGCACGGACACAAAAGCATAGAGATGTGGCAACAATCGATGTTGGTTATCAAGCGTGTAGGAATCTTGCAGCAGAAGCCTCAAACATAACAACTATTGGGAAGGCACAGGACCGGGAAGTGTTTGCTGTGTTGTGCTTGACTCAGAACCGGTTCAGTCGTACCTAACAACCACAACGATAACTTGATGAGGGCTCTTGTCCGGAAACGGGACTTCTAAACTGCTCATGCATGCCTTATTTCAGTTACTCAATCCACAACACTGATTCGCATTTGTTTTGTGGTCATAAGAAGTTTCCCCCCGAGACCAACCATTCATCTCATATCTGTGTTAATCTTCAAGATGTCCAAAGTATAGCAAAAAAGAACAAGTTGTAGGAATGCCTAGAGTCACCTGCCTTCCACTTTCAAAAGCTCTTCCCTGCTGGTGGTGTGCAACTTGCCCCGTAAATCTATTTTCAACAAACAGAAGGTTGATTTGTATGAGAGTGGACCCCTTCCACATACCTGTGTGTTTGTGAAATCTGTTTCCGGTTGTGCTCTTCTTTGGTCTACAGTCATTGAACAGCTCACTCCAGGACATTGTGTGGGAGAAGGGATGGGAGAATGGCACATGCCTTCCTCTAAAACGTGCTGATAAGTATAGTAGTTATCAGTTATTACACTATGGGTGGTCTTGGCTATTTTGTCCAAAGAAATTTAGGCAGTCTTCATTCAGATGATTAAAGGTGTCTGATGGAAATAAAGGTAATCTCTCTTGCCTAAAGAAGATATTTAACAAAATTGGAAGACATCTTGGAATAAAACAGAAAACATCTAATCATTGCTGCCATTTGTATTTGTCTCTTTAAAAATATCTTAGGACAAAATTATCTTTCTGTTCTCTTTTCTGTTGTGAATAGTCTGATCCTCTGACTTCAGTGCCTTCAGAGTTCTTTGTCGCTTGACCATAGAATTACTTGAGTTTCCCAGTAATTCTCTGGCTCCACTTCATGGTAACTAATTGGCCAGATGTTTCTCTATGATGTTCCTAAAATGGGAGATGGGAGATGGGACACAACCATCAAAGAGCAAATGTGTCCGCAGTTCAGAGAGTTTTGCAAGCTGGTTCATTTTGCACATAAGCTCTAAAGAGTTGTTACCGTTCTGGAGAGGGAAACAAATTATATATATAGATATATAAAACATTAGATGTAGAACATCAGATTGGGATGGTTTTTAAAAGATAAGGGTTCTGTTTCTGGCTTTGTTGTTCACTGATTGGGTCAATTTGGGTACTTCTGTGATAGTTTGGTTTATTGTGCCAATCTGGGCAATAGGAACATGTGGGATTATTCGGGTCACAGTTTGATTGGAGGGCAAAGAGAAAAATGGCTCTGCAAGGCCCGTGCCCACTCTCTTGCTCTCTGGTGATCCTAGCATGCTGTAACATGCGTGTTGCTGCTTTAGCTAGTTCTCTGCCTCTAACTGAGAGCTCCACTACCTGTGGATCCTGTCGCTAGAGCTTGAGGCTCCTTTGAGACCTGCTTTGCCACACCGCAGGTGCATACATTGCTTGAGCTTGAGGCTGGTGGATCCTGTTGCCTTGCATTGCTTGCATTCAATATCCCATCTGGGCTTCGCTAAGCTCCGCAGCTACTGATGTTGGTGACCCACCTTGCTGCTTGCTGCCTATGGGCA
>NW_022106189.1:27525409-27526461 GCF_000313985.2 Echinops telfairi
CTTTACAGTAAAATAATGGATTATTACGCCTGTTTTCATAAACATGATATATTATGCAAAGTAAAATATAACGGTCTGTGTGTGTTTGTGTGTGTGTTACAAATGGTGAAATGTTTGACTATTAGCCCCAAAGTTGGCAGTTTGAGCTCACCCACAAAATGTGTTTGGTGCTCAACTTCAGAAAGATCAGAGACTTGATTGACACTTTGATCTAACAGTTCTGCTCTGAAGGCCCGGGGTCTCCGTGAATGTACATGGACACAATGGCAACCAACAACTACTGTCTCCAGGCCTCCACATGCCTTTGTTGCATATGTAACTCTGTAGAATTCAAGTAGAGATTTATGACTGAAGCAGAGCAGCAATGTCTATGCCAAAATCATGGACATCTTTCTCCATATGTGAAGCCCATCTGAAAAAACACTCATGAATATATTCATATATATGCATGCAAGTACATAAGTGCACTCGCAGCACATGTGCACACACATGCAAACACAAACACGCTCACACACTACTGCTTTACAATATGTCAAAAAATTCTAAATCAATATTTGAATTAATTTAAAAAAAAATATTTACCAAGGTATAAAATCAATCACTTAAAATGATGCTTTCAATATATGTCATTCACATTACTGGATTTTGACAAATTGCTTTAAAGATACACTGATTTACATTTTCTTTAGCAAAGTGTATGCAATCACCCTACTCAGCAATTAAGAATATAGCTTTTTCTTCTCATATTAGGACAGCATTATATATATATATTCATTTACTTTGCTATTAGGAAAATAGATCAATTTTTCATCTATCTGTGGGATGGTAGAATTAGTTCTTTTGTGAATTGGCTTCCTACATCCAGCACATTTTCCTCTAATTCAGTATATGTTATAGATAGTGTATTACCAATGTTGAAAATCCAGTTTTTTTCTTCCCTAAGTCTATTATTTGTCTATTTTTCTTTTTCTTCAATTCTCAGTACATTTTCTAATGTCCATGTTCATCAAATATATCTTTACTGTTCTTCTTCCAAAGTTAATGGTTAAACA
>NW_022106189.1:27526609-27529837 GCF_000313985.2 Echinops telfairi
CTCACCCCCCTTGTTGCATCAATACAGCTGTATGTTTTGGATCTTTTGAAACCTAATATCTGATCTTTTTGACACCTCATGATCACACAGGCTGGTGTGCTTCTTCCATGTGGGCTTATTTGCTTCCCTGCTAGATGGCTGTTTGTTTAACTTCAAGCCTTTAAGACCCCAGATGGACACCATCTGCTCTTTTCACCACATTTGCTTATGCACCCATTCATGATGCTATTTATTGTTCTGGTTGGAGGACTACCTCTTGGCCTGTGCACATGTTCTACGTGAACAATTAAATGTCCTGGAATTCCAATATTTCACATTGTTGACCATAAGTTGTTATAATCCACAGTTATTGTCTTTGCTTAACCAAGAAAACAGAAGTAAGCATCTTTCTGGTATTGGCTGCTTTCACTCAAGCTCCATCTGACCTGAGTAATAACAGCCTTCATTCCATATCTTCTTATACATCCAGCTGTAAGTTCTGGGAATTCTTTGTATGTGTACGACCAGGGAGATAAAATGAGGCTGAATTATCCACAAAGAGCTCACATCTCAGAAGCCCAAAGGGGCAAATCCTACTCTGTCCTGTAGGGTCGCTATAACTTAGAACCGCCTCCATGGCAGGATGTTTGGCGTGTGTGTGTGTGTGTGTGTGTGTGTGTGTGTGTGTGCGCATTCTCCATAGTTTCCAAGTCTGTGGACGTTTATGGACGCAGGCATTGCCTTTCTCCTGCAGAATAGCTGGCGGGTTCCAATACCAAACCTTTCGGTTAGAAGTCCAATACTTAACCCACTGCAACACCAGGGTTCCAAATAGGCAGGCATATGGCATTTGGACCTCTTCCAGGGGACCGGCCCCTACTCTGGGCAGAGAGGAGCATTGAAACATCTGACTTCATCCTCCATCAATTTCAGAGTCAGTCTTTTCACCAATCCCTTCAGTGGAACTTGGACTTTTCTGTCAATACCACTGGTCCTTGTTCGTGGATCTTGATCTGTTTCTAATATAATTTTTCTATTAGAATGTTTCCACTTATAATGAAGAACTTTTATTTACTTTCAGATAGATAACAGCTGTTCTAGTCAAATTTAATAAATATTCCACTTATCTTCTAATAAAATGACAATACCTTCTCTTTACACATTAAAGCATGATACATATCAGGATCCATTTGTGGATTCTATCTTTTCTTCACTGCCCTCTTGTGTCTCTTCTTTATAATAATGCCATCCCAGGAGTTTGGGCACATAATCTTTCTTTTAAAAACTGTACCCTATTTGAACTATCATTTCCCCTCTATCTTACACCACTGTTTGCTGGTTTATATGTAACATGTTTTTCAACTTTTAACATCATATACAATTTGACGATTGACTGTAATGACTATATTTTATTTACCTTATCTACACTGTGAGCCCAATAAGGACAAACAATGTGTTTCTTTTGTTCACTTTGTGTCCCTATGTACCAGTAAGAGGAGCACATATGGCTGACTCTGACGCATGATGGCCCTAGGGAGCCCAGTAGAACTTCCCCATGGGGTTTTCAAGGCTATGAATTTTAGGGAATCGGATGGTGTCTTTTTCCCATAGGACAGCTCATGAGTTCTAATCACAAAATGTGCACTTAGCAGACCACCGTTTAATCCACTGCACCACCACAGTCCCTTGACCTCAAAACAAACTCACAAATTCCTTAGCATTGAGTTGATTCTGACTCATACAGACACCTATTGGACAGGGTAGAACTTCCGCTGCAGGTTTCTAAATTAACTGCTTACAGGAGTAGAACGCCGCATCTGATGGTTTTGAAAAGCTGACATTGAGATTAGCAGTTCATCGGCTAACAATAGCACCACCAGGTCACATGATTTTTAAAACTCAATGTTAACCAATTGATGATGATTCATAGTGACCTGATAGTACAGGGTAGAATTGCCCCTCTGAGTTTCCAAAGCTCTATGGGTGCAAAAAACCCCATATTTTTCCCTCAGCATGGTTAGTGGTTTTGAACTCCGACATACACCACCAGGGCTCCCGTGGCACATGGTAAGTGTCTAAAATTTCTTTAAAAATAATAAATGAATTTTTTGATCCCTAGAATTGGGTCACCTGAATAGAGAAAAACAATTGATGAAAGTATCATTCCCCCCAGCAACTTTACCAAAATAGTTTATTATTTCTCTTAAATTAGCTTAAAACCATTTTTCTTTCTCTAGGTAAAAAAAACAAGTCATCGTGAAAACAAAAGATAGTTTGAATCTTTTCTTTCCAAGTGTTATATAATTTCAAAGTTTTGGATATTGTTTGCAGGAAAGCAAATAAGATGATGCATGTTCCTGTGCGTACTGTCTCTAGGCCAGTGCTTGTCATCTGTCCACACCCCATCTCTCTTGAATGAGATATGCTGAACAAAACCATTCACGATATAATGCTAAGGCAGACTTGTTATGTTTTAATTGAAAAACATCAAAAATTGTTTTGAAGGAGTACCTCCTATATAACTCTATTTGTTTAAAAAAATCATTTTATTGGGGGCTCTTAACAACATTCCATACATCAATTGTATCAAGCATATTTGTACATGTGTTGCCAAAATCATTTTCAAAACATTTTCCACTTGAGCCCTTGGTATGAGCTCCTATTTTTTCTACTCCCTCCCCGATCCCCCCACCCTTGTCAATCCTTGATCAATAATATATTATTATTATTATTTCATATCTTACACTGTACATTGTCTCCCTTCACCCACATTTCTGTTTTTCGTCCCCTTTGGGGGGAGGGGGCTATATATCCAATCTTGTGATGGGTTCCCCCTTTCTCCACTTCCCCCGCCCTGGCCATCCCCCTTCCCCTTTAGATCACTACTCCCACTAGTGCTCTTCAGGGGTTTATCTGTCCTGATTTCCCTGTGTTGAGAGCTCTTGTCTGTACCAATGTGTGTTCTCTGGTCTAGCCCGATTTATAAGTTAGAACTGGGTCGTGGGGGTGGGGTGGGGGCAGAAGCAATCAGGACCTAAAGGGATGAAGTATGTTTCATCAGTGCTGTACTGCACCTTGGTTGAATCATCCCTTCCTTATAACCCTTCTGTGGGGGGATATCCAATTGTGTACAGATGGGCTTTGGGCCTCCATTCTCACCCCCCTTGTTGCATCAATACAGCTGTATGTTTTGGATCTTTTGAAACCTAATATCTGATCTTTTTGACACCTCATGATCACACAGGCTGG
>NW_022106189.1:27530912-27572749 GCF_000313985.2 Echinops telfairi
CTATCTCCCTCTTAGTTTTCTCCTGTATATTTTGGACAGACCTGCCCTCACACTGGGGTATATCTTCAGTGTTGTCCTCTGTATTATCTTCTTCTGGGGAGGGAGAAAAAAAGAAGTAAAAAAATGAGGGTGATGGGGAATAGGGCACTAATACACACACGGGGAGGGTATTGTTTATGTCTCCATAGGAAAGGTAGAGAGGGATCAGACCTCATCCCAGAGCGCCAAGCCTTGAGGGCAATACGCTGGTTTGGAGCAGAAAACTAACAGAGAAAAAGACAGATCCAGGTATAAGCTGCGTTATAACTCTATAACTCTATTTTTATAAAGCTCCAAAATAGGCAAAACTGACAAGTGGCCACAGACATCAAAATCATGGTAACTTTTAGAGTTGGTATTGACTGTGATGGAGCACAAATGGTGCCTTCTGTGGTGCCGTGCAGACTTTGATGTAGTAAAAGATCCCAGTTGTAAGTTTGGTGCATGCTACAAGAACTATGTTAAACCTCACTTTAAACCACAGAAAAAGTCTTCGCCCGTGTCTCTGACAGTGGCCCCAGAAATGCTCATCACCCCCACCCTGTGCCAATGGGGTTATTGCTACTGTTGTCTGAAACCCCCACCAATGGCAAAAGGGCATTCATGGCATTTGCCCAGCGCCTCTGCCTGAAACAATGAGGCTTTCCCCATGGTAGCCCAGCATCTCCACCAGCTGCAGCAAGTCTTCTCCCACCATTGTCCAGCACCCCTACTCACAGAGCTACACTAGATGCCTGAAAACGCCCACTTGTGTGCCCTTAGAAACCCACCAGACCTGCCATCCAAACAGGTAATCCCAGCTGTCTAAGGAGAGTAAAACCCTAATGAGATAAAGAAGTAGTCCAACCCTGTGGCACACTTGGCTTCAGGCAGCCCACAGAAGCATTCCTGTCAGCCCCCAAAAGAGAGAGCTCAGGGCTCTTTGACTCCATGGGAAATGGTGCTAAGCTCCTCTAAAATGAAACACAGACAGCAACCACCCACAACAATCACAACGAAAAAATAAGTGTAAAAAAAATGCATTTTCAGAGGAAGACTTGGATCTAGCAATGTGCATGGAACAAGTACAAGTTAAAGCTCCAGAACAGGCAAAACTGATAAGTGGCCACAGACCTTAAAATCGTGGTAACTTTTAGAGTTGGTATTGACTGTGATGGAGCACAAACGGTGCCTTCTGTGGTGCTGTGCAGACTTTGATGTAGTAAAAGATCCCAGTTGTAAGTTTGGTGCATGCTACAAGACCTATGTTAAACCTCACTGTAAACCACAGAAAAAGTCTTTGCCAGAAATCTTCAGAATGCTGTTCTGAGCCATATAGGACATGAGGAAAGCATTACAGAAAAAGGAAGAAACAATAGAAGAGATAAAGGTAACACACCAGAGAGAAATATGAGAGCTTAGGAACAAACACCAAAGGGAAATACAAGAGTTAAGGGACGAAGTAATGAAAGCAAACAAAAAGTTAACAGGTTGTGACAACAGATTAGAAGAAGTTGTGAATCATATCAGTGTCATTGAGAATAACCAGGCAGATTCTAACAAATGGGAAAGATAGTCAAACAAGCTAATCAAAAAGACTGAAGTACACCTGAGAATAATGTCAGATGCTATGAATAGGAACAACTTTAGAATAATTGGATTACCAGAACAAGACACAACAGAAAAAAATAGCGAGGGAATTCCTAGAGCAAAACTTCCCTCGCTTAATGAATGAGAATCAGGCAACAATCCAGGAAGCAGAGAAGACACCAGCTAGATTGAATCCAAGGAAGACTTTGCCAAGGCATATAATAGTTAAACTATCCCACGTTGATTGAAAGGAGAAAATCATGAGAGCAGTTAGGGGTAAAAAGGCAGTCACCTAAGAAGGTACCCAAATAAGAATATGCTCAGACTTATCAGGAGACACCATAAAAAAGAGGAGAGAGTGGAGTAACATCTTCTGAAAGTTAAAGGAAGACAATGAAAACTCAAAAACCCTCTATCCAGCCAAATTATCTATCAAGATAGATGGCAAAGTAAAAGTCTTCCTGGACATAGAAAACTCAAAGAATACATTACAAGAAACCCAGCTATACAAAAAATCCTTGCCGATCCAGTGTGGTCACAACAACACGCACCAAGCAAAAATAAGAGACCACCACATAGGGCAACTCCACCCAGAGGTCAACACATTGAAAACAGTCACCAAGATAACATGGCATCAATGGTGAAAAGAAGGCAAAAATGAACCACACACTTATTCACACATGCACTGATCAGAAGGGAGGTAGGAAAATCCCTATACCAAGGGTATGATTTGACATAACAGAGTTCACTGCTGGATGTAACAACTCTGAATATTAATGGTCTTAACTCACCCATTAAAAGACAAACACTAGCAGACTGGTTTAGAAAACACAACCCATCCATCTGCTGCTCACAACAGACACGAATCAAGTTTACAGACAGAAATAGGCTGAGAATCAAAGGCTGGAAAAAAATATACCAAGCAAATGGCAATTTAAAAAAAATCAGCGCTTTCGATCCTAATCTCTGACAAAATTTATCTCAAGGTGCAATCCGTCAAAAGAGCCAAGGAGGGCCACTATATAATACTCAAGGGTTCAGTAGGCCAAGGACTAGTGAACATAATACACATTTATATACTCAATGAGAGACCCATGAAATTTGTAAAACACTCCAGAAGATGAAAAAGAAATCACAGTCTCGTCAGTCAGTGTAGGTGACTTTTACACACCGTTTTCTGAGAAAGATCACTAGGAAAGACGCGTAATAAAAAGCAACAGAAATAAATTCTACAGTTAGGTTACTTGACCTGATATACATTTCCAGGGCTCTCCACCCAAATTGGAAAAAAAAAATTGCATTCTTTTCAAACCCACATGGCAGATATTCGAAGATAGATAACTTGCTGGGACACAAGTTAAGTATATGTAAATTTAAGCACATAGAGGTCACTCGGACTTCCTACTTGGACCACTTAAGAAAACAAGAGCAAACAATAGGAGGATAAATAAATCTGTACTGCAAAATGAGTGGGTATTGATTCAGATCAGAAATGATATCAGGAAGTTTCTAGAAACCTACGAGAATGAGAACAGGACATACCAAAACCTTTGGGTTGCAGCAAAGGCAATTATCAGAGGAAGTTTGATAGCAATAAGTGCACAAATGAAAAAGAAGGGAGAGACTTGTGATTGATTTGCTAACCCATAACTTCCAGCAATTAGAGTGGAATCAACAGGATAATCCTATGATAAAACAAAAGAAAATAAATAATTAAAATTAGGGCAGAAATATGTGATGAGGAAAAGAAGAAAACATTGCAAAAAATCAGTGCAGCAAAAATGAATAAATAAAAGCTATTTCTTTGAAAGGATTAACAATCAGTAGACCACTGGCAAACTAACCAAAGAAAGAAAAGAACAAACATCAGTAGTTTGGATGAGGGATAGTGGGGAAACAGGAGGAGGGTATTGCTAATGTCTCCACAGGAAAGCAAGAAAGGACCAGAGCTCAAACTGGGGTGCCAAGCCTCAAGGGCAACAGATTAGCATGAAGGAGGAAACTAAGGGAAAGGTCTGCAGGGTTGGCCCTAGTCCCAGCTATGTTGACCTCGTCCCCAGAACAATGCACTACAGAGAACAGCACTGAAGATATAGCCTGGGGAGAGTGGTGGGTCTGTTCAAACCACATGGGAGCAAACTAAGGGGGAGAAGGAGAGGGAGAGGGAGAGGGAGAGATAGAGAGAAACTGCAACCTGGCCCACCACATCTCAAGGATTCCTGCACAGAGAGGACTGTGGGGCTGGACACCCCCTACCATGTAACACGACGCCCCCTCACTGACCCACAGGGCTACAGGGAACAGCACTTGAGACACAGAGCGCTACAAAAACAACAAGGGGAGCAAAACAATGATGTATCCAATGAAAGCTGAAAAGAGACCTCAGAATTGGTGGGCAGAGTGCGGCACTTCACCAGCCCAGATGGGAAAGCATTCAGAAGGCTCAGCAGACAGACCTGGAACCATTGATAGGGTTAGGTTTTTGGTGTGTTGTCACTTTTTCTTCTATATCTATATAGGCGAACTCATCTTAAGGGGAAAACAATGGGGACAATGGCCCCGGGGGGACATGGGAAAGAAGGAGGTGGAAGAAAGGGAGGTGGCAGCCAACAAACCCAGGGGCAAGAGAACAATAAGAGATCTAAAATCTATGTTGAGGAGGGCGCAGAATGCCTGATGAGTTTAATCAAGTGTTCTGTAGCTGAGAGAAAGTACTGAGAGTTGGATGAAGATCGACCATGATAGTGGGACAGGAGGAAAGTACAAAGAAATAGAGGAAGTAACTAGGAGGCAAAATACATTTATAGAGGCATAAATTTGGGCTTGCACATATGTGAATACATTAATATATAATGACAGGGTTTAGGTCTATGTACATATATTTAAATGTTCAGCATTAAGGTAGAAGACGTGCATTGGGTTTCTACTCAAGCACTCCCTCAATGCAAGAACACTTTGTTCTAATAACCTGGCATTCTGTGATGCTCACCTTCCTCACATAATGGCTGAAGACAAAATGGGTGCATAAGCAAGTGTGATGAAGTAAGCTGATGGCACCCGACTATTACAAATATAGCATCGGGGGTATGAAAGGTTTGAAGCTAAACAAGTGGCCATCTAACAGGGAAGCAACAAAGCCCACATGGAAGAAACACACCAGCCTGTGTGATCACCAGGTGTCAATGGGATAAGGTATTAGGCATCAGAAGACCCCAAACAAACAAATATATCAATGCAAATGATGGGGTCAGAGTGGAGACCCAAAGTTCATCTGTAGCCAATTGGATGCTCCCTCACAGAATGGTCACAAGGAAAGAATGCGACAGCCAGGGTGCAGCACAGCACCTATGGGACACACAATATTCCTTTAGTTCTTTAATGCTTCCTCCTCTGCACTATCATTACCCTAATTGTACCTGACAGAATCTGGGTAGATCAGAGCACGCACACTGGTACAGATAAGAGCTCTCGACACATGGAATCCAGGGCAGATAAACCCCTCAGGAACAGCAGTGGGAGTAGTGATAGCATGCACAATCCACCCCCCGCCTTCCCAGGGAGACAAACAATAGTAACATGGACGAAGGGAAATAGTGGGTGGTGTAAGACATGAAAATAATAACAATTTATAATTCATCAGGGGCCCATCAGAGTGGGAGAGTCAGAAAGGGAGGAGAAAAGAAAGAGGAGCTGGTATCAAGGGCTCAAACAGAAAGAAAATATTTTTAAAAACGATGAAGGGACCATATGCACAAATGTGCTTGATACAATTGAAGTATGGATTGTTATAAGACCTGTAAGAGCCCCCAATAAAATGATTTATTTATAAAAAATAAATAAATGAAAATTAAACCACAGGTAAGTCTTGAGAATGATACATAAAGTGTAACTATGTGTGCAGACTTCTTAGTAATTTGGAAAACACACAAGCATATTAAAGGTATTTGACCTGGATGCAAAGATTACATATGTGTGCGTGCCTGTGTGTGTGTGTGCATGTGTGTGTACTTATATATATATATAATGTCACTGAGTTGTATGGGTTTCTATTATGAATATATATTTTAATAATCAAAGATAAGAATTTGGGTTTGTAGTCCCAGGACCTACTGAGACTGATGCAGATGTCGCCCTCAATAAAAATGAGTTCCTTCCTCTAGCGGTTGTTCAGTGGTTGCGCACAGTGCTTTGACTGGAGGCTAAGCTATGAGAGCCCACTAGCTGTTCCAGAGGAGAGACACATGACAGTGTACTTGGGTAAAGAATGCAGCCTTGGAAACCATATTGGGAAGCTCCACTGTAGCCTATAGGGGCACTGTAAACCAGAATTGCCCGGAGGACCACAGTTAGGATTGCATCCTCTGTAGGAGAATGCATTGTCAACCCTGAAGTGTAGATGACCAGTTTCAGGGGTAGGGTGTCTCGTCAACATCAACTGAGTTAATGATTGGGAGACATTATGGGTGGTTAGAGTGGCAGAGAGTGGAGATAAGCAATATGTAGAAATGGAGATAATTTAATATGTAGAAACAGAAGAAGAGATGTGGGATCTGTTTTGTGTATTTTTACCAATTTTTAAAATGAATTCATAAAACTGAGTACTGTCAATAAACCCTGCAAAGGACGTCTTATTCTGAGTTTAAATTTTGGAAGAAGGATAATTATTCCTACTTCTTCCATATATTTGTTTTGACTCTGTTTTCCTCCCTATAATATATGGGGCGCTGCTGGGACTAGTTTCTGACAAAGGGTTGTCATCTTGTTATTGAAAGGTGCCATCCAGTTAGTTCTGACTCATAGCAAGGCTGTACAACAGAATGAAACAATGCCTGGACCCAATTGTTGTTACGTTCAAGTGCACTGCTGCAGCAGCTCTGTCAATCTACCTCCTAGGGAGTCTCCCTCGTTTTCACTGACTACCAATCATGATGTCTTTTCCCAGGGAGTGGTCTCTCCTGAGAACATGTCTAAAATCGGTGGGACAAAGTCTTGCCATCCTTGATTTTAAGGAGCATTATTTGGCCAGTGGATGGTATTGTCAGTATACTGTGCCAACACCATAATGCAAAGGGAGCGATTCTTCTTCAGTCATCCATATCCACTGTACAGCTTCCTTGCACATTTGAGGCAGCTGAAACACCAGGCTTGGGCCAGGTGCACCTTAGGCTTCAAAGTGACATCCTTGTTCTTTAACACTTTGAAGAGGTCTTCTCCAGAAAATATATCTCATGCAATACCTTGATTGATTAACATGGATTGCTGTGTACATGAACACTGACAATGGATACAAGCACGATGCAATCTTTGACGCTGTATACGTTTTTTTCTCTCCCTTTATCACGAAGTTATCTATTGGCCCATTTTTGAGCTTTTTGTTTCCTTTACCTGGAAGCTGCAGCCATTCATCTTCATCGGCAAGTTCTTGAAACCCCCCACACTTTCAGCAAGCAAGGTTGTGCCATCTGAATATTGAAGCTTGTTAAGCAGCCTTCTTTTCCAACCAGGGTGCTTCATTCTTCTTCGTATAGCACAGTCTCCTCCGCATACAGATACAGCCATGGCACGCAGCTCTTCTGATGTTAGACCACACAGAATTCTCTAGTTCTGTTTAAATGACTGTGTCTTTGTCCATGTACAGGTTGCACATGGATCACAGTGCGGTGTCCTGGGATTCCCATTCTTCTCAACATTATCCATAGTTTATTATGACCTACACAGTCGAATGCTTTTGCAAAGTCAATAAAACACAAGTAAAGTCTTTCGGATAATCTCTGCTTTTAGCCAAGATCCATCTGAGGTCAGCAATGGCAATCCATGTGCCACAGCCTCTTCTGCATCCAGCGGGAATTTCCTGGCATGTCATAGAATGCTTATAAAGTATTTTTTGTGCAAGTAAATGAATCTGAAGTATACTAAAATGCCACAATGGCTTAAGTATTTTTTTTGAAACACACGTTGTGTGTCCTCTGAGATAGTACTTTGTTTACAGCTGCCTAAAGAGAGCCCGGATGAGTCATGGGAAGTTTTCTGAAAGAGAAGCTCTCTTTGCCTCCATGGTTAAGCCAAGTACCATAGCAGAAAAGGGGATTTTTTTATCATTTATTATCTGGAAGTTTCACATTATCTTTTTGTGCAACTTACCTATATGCACAAATATTTAGAGTCGTGTGTGTGTGTGTGTGTGTGTGTGTGTGTGTTCATCTGGAAAGCAGAAATGTCTCTGAAAGTGCATGCGATCACAGTGGTCAGTCTCTGCTAACACTCACTGCATGCTGTTCTCTGTACTAAGAGCTCTGCATATGTTACCACATGCTCTCTAATCGATACATGTGCATTTCTTCTCTGTAGTGATCTCATGGGTAAGACTCTCCCTATTTTTTTATGTATGTTCTATTATTTTATATTATCTCTAGCAAATGTCTATTGCCTTTTTTCCTTTGGTCTTATAAATGATTTTACATAGCACTTTGTTTCTCCTTTTATAAAAACTATAAATTCCTCAAGGGAGGGAACCACTCCTTCCTGAGTTCTATAAAAATTCACATAATTACCAAACCTTTGTAATTTGGCATATGGTCTTTGTCTGGTTTGATGGCATGCCATCTTTTCCAGAATAAATGCAGTTCATTTTTAGAGCAAGGATCGGTCCGCAGCTTTTGGATAGTCTAAGTGAAATGATGTTGTTCTCTTGTGAGGTACCTGATTCAATTATTTGACTACACAGCACCTCCCACATTTAGATTTTGCTTTGTGCTGAGAGCATCACGTTTCTCTGACATGATTCTCAACCTCTTCAGATGGTTGAATAGCAAAATTCCCATCGACCGATGGAGTGTAGCCAGATGACTCCTTATAAACAATGATGACAAAAGTCTTGTCTCTGGTATTTTGGATGTTATACGAGAAACAGACCCTGGGAGAGGAAGACATCGGGTTTGGTAAAGCAGAGGGTCAACGCAAAGGAAGAAGACCTTCCACTAGCTGAGGTTATAAATTGATGGCAACACCTGGCTCGAGCAAAGCAATTGTGGAGACGGCACAGGGCCTGGCAGTATTTTGTTTGCTATACACAGGGTTGCTTTGAGTCATAGTCAACTCAACAAACCCAAATAACAAGATCTCTCTCTCTCTCTGTCTCTCTATCATCTATATCCCTCTCATCGATACCTATACCTGTATCTATCTATAGCTATATCGCACACAGCTTGGCAATTGCCCTGTTTTATACATTTATAATTTGGAGGCAATGGTGTATTTATGATGTCTTAACACAAGGAAGGGCAGTGGGAGTGAAATATGTAGAAGGTTCACATGGCCAAGACTAGCTAGTGAAAGGAAGAGAGAGGGCTTTTGGCGTTCATAAGCATTCTGAGCACGGCATCTTTGCTAAGAGTGTGCAGAGGTAACGCTATTGATGGGAAAGAGGAGTGCCGATGACGATTCCTCAGTGAGACTTGAGTGGACAGGGGAGAGGGCTTCGGTGAAGTTCTGTCCACAGGAGGAACACATACAGTCCTAACCGATGTCGCCTCATTTTCATCAGCACTCCCAGTGACGGGGATGGTGTTTCTGGTGTGAGGCTCTATGCTAGATAGTTATAGGTATTATCACATTGCCCTATTCAGAACACCTTCTGAGTTAGGGGTGGTGAACCTTTCTGCAGGAAAAGAAGTTCAGTTTAAAGGCTTAGAAGTGGATAAAAAGAGAATTAAAAATGTTTAAAAGTTTTTCTCATATGGCAAACAAATGAACAAGATCCTGGGTATAGAAAGCTCTGTTTTGTGGGATTTCTCTCCCGATCCCACCCCACCCCCATCCTGCCCCACTTAGACTGGGACTAGGAATCCTTCAAAAGGCCAACTCTGGAGAACTTTCCTAGCACTGCTGCTGCTGCAATGAACAGATGAGACCCCAGGACAAAAGGCGCGGCTCTCTCCTTGGAGAAAGAGCAAATAAGAATGAAGTGTTAGATTGCCAGGCGAATTATACATTCCACTCATGTGTCACCCATCTGTTGAGATTGTTTAAAATGCAGACACGAGTCAAGTGTTGGGGTGACATGTTTACTGTTGTGAACACACAGAAAGCTTATGACACTGGTGAAGAGTCACTGTTCCGTCACGTGCCCGTGGGCTTCAGTGGGACTCTGCAGATGGCTTTGGAAGCTCACCTTTCTGTGAGAGAACATGTGGCAGCTCCGGTAGGGAGCTGATGGTTACATCCTAGTCTAAGAAACTCTTTCTGAGCTGGAAAAGACCTGTGCTCCTCTATGGTCAACACCCACAGTTTACACATGGGAACAATGAGATGCAAAGAGGGCAAATCTCTGCCTTTTCTGCATTTTCTATTTCAGCGCTTAGAATGTTCTAAAGATATGTGCATGGGCACACAGGACGGTCCGGAGGGATATTAGGTCCTTCCCAGCAGGGATGGAGAGCTATGATATCTCTGTACTAAATGCATTGAATAACACCTAACACATCCCAGTGTCTAGGAGATGTCATGTTTGAGTGTGTGTATAATGTATGCATACTGTATGTATATACTGTATTGGTCATATCAGGAGGGATGGAGAGCTATGATATCTCAGTACTAAATGCATAGAGTAACACCTAACACATCCCAGTGTCTAGGAGATGTCATGTGTGTGTGTGTTTAATGTATGGATACTGTATGTATATACAGTATTGGTCATATATATGTTATATGTATGTATATGTGATATGCACATATGTATATATAGTATGTGTATGTATAATGTTAGTCATAGGATAGATGAAGGCTTTCCTTATGAAGGCAGGAAACACCGAGAAGGTGCCATCCTCAAACTCCAGCATCACACCTTTCTTTTCATGGCCAATTTCTTCATTGAATAGGTTGAGGGTTCTTTCAAACTGTGGCTTCCAGTGATTCTCCTTCATGAGAACGACTGGCATTAGACTGCACCTTGGTTTCCGATTCTGTTATAGGAGTCCATTTAAACCTACCTGTAATAAAGAACACCACCCAAAACAGGAAAACCTTTTTCATTTTTAGACACAGCTTATTGCTAAATAAGAAAACAATCTTTCTGACAAGGTCTTTTGTTGATTTGCTTGCTTACATTTAACCTTTTCTATCCTGAAATGAAAGGAGTCTTGGTCATGCGAGGGTTAAGTGCACAGTTGCTAACTGGATCTTCAAATCCAACAGCCATTCCTTGAGAGGAAAGGTTGGCGAGCTGCTTCTGTGAAAATTCCAGGCTTGGAAACGCTGCAGGGGTTTTTCCAAGTTCTCTCTGTCATATGGGCTTCCTTTGGGTCAGGGTCAACTGCATGGCCCACAATGGCAATTATTCAATGAGTCTAGTCCTCCTGGCTCAGTGCTTTTTGGCCATTAACTGAAAAGTTGGTGTTTGAATGCATTGATGGATCTATGGAAGAAGAGGTCTGGAGGTCTGCTACCATAAACATTCCTGTCACCCGTGAGTGGATTGTGACTCACAATGACCCTCTGAGACAGACAGGAACTGTTCCACACGTCTCTGCAGGTGTCAGTCTTCACGGGTGTAGATTGCTTTTCTTTCTCCTTCGCAGCTGCTGGGGGATTTGAACTGCTGACTTCTCCAGTAGAAGGCCCACACTTAATCCACTGCCTCGCCAGGAGTACTTCTTTAAAGATTACAGATTTGAAATCTCCCTTTTTATAAGTGTATAATCGATGATTAGTTTTGCAATTATAAGCAGCACAACCTTGGACAACTTCTTTTTTTCTGTGTTAATCTTCCAGTGTTGAGAAGAACCTTGATTTTCTCTTTCCTGTGAGAAAATACGCAATTCCTCTGCTGTTTCTCATATGACTTGCTCTCTAGATCCTGGGACCACTTTCTGTGGGTATAATCTAGTGTCGAGTATACCTATTTTAAAAAGTGGCCTGGTTTAGACAATGAAACTTGAGGGGAATCTGCACTGGCGCATATAGCATTTGCCTCCATTTGAGTTCTTACATAATTGAAGACAGAGTCAGGGAACCAGGTAAGAATAAGGGACAGTTTCAATTGAATCAATTTATCAAGACACTGTTCACAGTTTTAATTCAGGGCAGTTGATCACTGAGATTCTCTTTTCCAATCTTGCCCATGTCTCAACCAACACATCTTGGACCATGGCCCTGTGTCTGTAAAAGTAGGTCTGACTCTGCCTAGGCATTGACCTTTGTTGCCATCTACAGGTCATTTCAAGGACAAGAGTGAAGTGGAGCTTACATTTCTGTCCAGCACTAATGAATGAAGCCTGATCAAAACGATATTCTCATGGGCTCCTGAAATGAGATTTTATTTTACTTTTTAAACGAAGAGGGCAGGACACTGGGGTGCATGGAGGAGAGGGGCAAGAGTGGCAGTTCCCTCAAAGACACTTAAGAAACTAAAATTAAAGTAACTTCTTATAGCCCACAGAGGATATAATTGAAAAACAAATGATTGCAAGAAAAGTCATAGATTTCTTTCACATTATGCTCAGTTCCAACATCTGAGCTACTGTGTTAAAAATATGGCCGTAAGTGCCTCAGCCTCATGACTATTTTTACTCTGTGTCCTCACTGTTCTGATGCTAGAGCACCACATCCACCCCAGGATATGGCCTCTTACAAATGCTCCTTAAGTGACCACCTCACCACCTTACTCAGGAGAGTGTGGCCATAAGTCACTCTCCTTTTCATACTGGGAAGAATCGAATGAACTATTTGCTTTAGGTATTTATCATGCATTTATTTTTACCCTGCCTTATTTCTCCCAACAGATTTCAGGTGAGTTGCTCCAAAAAGGTGAACGATAAAATAATGTCAAGCAAAATAAGAGTCAGAAAATAGGACTAGGGGAAAATATTACTGAAAATAGAAATTGAGAGGGATGGAGTTAAAGGAATCTAATTACCATGACCACAAGAGATGATATGATGACCCTGTCTCACCATTTAGTTGCACACCCTTTTTCAAAGGCCCAGCCAAATCAGTTATGTGAGTTTTGTCCCAGAGAAGACTAAGGTACTTGCTTCCTCTTGGTTGTTTTCATTCAGCCCTTCATAATTGGATATTGGCAATGTCTTGCTCTTTGGTCGGGTTTCCTTCATTAGGGTTAAAATGCAATGGTACAGCCATTGAAAAGAATATTTCATATTTAAGGAGGAGAAAAAAACAGGCTACAACAAACATAAGATAAAGGAGGTGGGTTAGAATTGTTAAATCCAGTAGCTCAGATCTAGAAATATTTTAACCTTACAATTCTTTAAACAGGAACTTGGTTATCAAAACTATATTGTAACATTAAGGAAGAGACAAAATATTGCTATCACAATGCCAGGACCAGGCAAAGGGCAGACCTGAATTCAGTTCAAGGAGCTCAAGGTAAGGAGTATCTACTTCCTCATTTGGTCTGCTTAGTCCTAGTAATTGTGTATTGCTCCCCTGCCCACCTTCTGTACTCTAAATAATAACTGGGTCTCTATCTTAAAGTAATGCCTATTCATTGTATCTCTTCAACCGGATGGTCTATTACCCTCTAGACTTTTGGCAGTGCAATTTTTACTGGAACTCCAGTTCCTGTGCCTATTTATGCGTGTTGCTATTTACCCTAAGCCTCCCTGCCACAGCGCACAGTGTTGTGCAGTGTCTGGAAGCCACTGCAACTTACGGCAACCCCACTTTCAGAATGGGACCTCCTCTTACGGTTTTCCAGGCTGTAATCTTCCTGGAAGCAAATAAGCAGATTTCTGTACCCTGGAGCCACTCAGTGTGGTTGAACCAATATTCGATACTAACTAGTTCTGCTACAAATCTCTTGCCTCTCTGACACTTTTCTGTGAGACATTCCTCTTAATTGTTTAAATTATTCAAATGGCTACACAGTCAAGTTCTAGTAAAGACAAGTCTTTACCTTAAGATTTTATTATTTTTCCCTGTAATCATTCCTTTTAATCTTGTTATTTTTTAAAGATGGTTCATATATATATGTATGCCCCCTTAAGGAAGGTAGGTTATTATTCTGGAAAGTTTTGTCTGTTTGTTTTTTCTTGTTATTGTTCTTCTTTCTAATCAATGTCACTTTCCCAGTAGTACTTTGAAGTGAGCACATACTTTGTGTATTAAAAACCTGCTCTATTTTGTGTAGATCTATATGGTGGCCCTTATCATTTTTTAATCTCAAGAGTGCCTATAAGATTACTATTACTAGGACATTCATTTTATAATTTATAAAAATGAAACTCAGAAAATCTATAATATCTGCTCCTGATCACAGAATTAGTAGCCGGGATGGAATTCAAGCTTTCTCCCATTTTCTCTGTTAAAGATCAACCACATTTCCATATTTTAATGTGAGATTTCTGTTTGAAAGTATGATTATCTCATATGAATTCAAGCAAAAATATTTGAGAATAGTAAATAGCTTTATGTTTCAAAGACACAACCCCCAATCATTTGACTCACACACATTATTATGATAAAAGGTCCATATATATTTTTTGTATTTAAAGTATTAAATTCTGTTTTGGGTTCTAGAGCAACAAATACTGAAATCACCATGGCCTAGCAAAGGAACAAACACATTTTGCTTGGTGAAGGGAAGACAGGATGCTCTTTGGAAGCGAGGATGATGAGACTTTGTCTCACATACTTGGGACATGTCATCAGAAGAGATCAGTCCCTGGATAGGGGCATGATTCTTGGGAAAGTAGCACGGTCATCAAAAAGAGGAAGTCTCTCAACAAGATCAATTGACACAGTGGCTACAACAATAGTCTAAACCAGTGGTTCTCAACCTTCCTAATGCCATGACCCTTAATACAGTTCCTCCTGTTGTGGTGATCCCCCCAAACATAAAGTTATTTTTGTTGCTACTTCATCACTATAATTTTGCTAATGTTATGAATCGGGTGACCCCTGTGAAAGGGTTGTTCTACCCTGAAAGGGGTCACGACCCACAGGTTGAGAACCGCTGGTGTAAACCATAGCTAGGATTATGAGGATGGTAAAGGACTGAGTGTGTGTGTGTGTGTGTGTGTGTTCTGTTGTATACATGGTCATGACAAACTATGAGTATTTTCTGACTCGATATCAGCTAACAACACAACATCAAAGTGGCAAGTTGATTCAGTCAATGTCTTCTCAGAACATTCAACCTGGGTAATCAATAAGAATTTAATCAATGGACTATTGATAAAGCTTTGGGCCTGGTAAAGCCCATGTCTCTCAAAGTGTATTCCTTAGTTCAGCATCATGAGCATCACCTGAGATCATGTTTACAAACTGTAAATCCAAACTCAGTGGCAATTCAATTCTTACTCACAGTGAACTTATAAGTCAGAGTAGAACTGCTGTAAAGAGCTCCGAGACTTTAGTCTTCATAGAAGCAGACTGCCACATTTTCCTCCCATCAAGCAGGTGCTGAGTTAAAACCGCTGACCTTGCAGTTGGTGCTGTCCTGTCACAGCATGTTAGAAATCCACATTCTCATCTGCCAAACTGAACGAATGAAAAGTCTACGATTCACAATAATCAGATCCCAAAATGATTATTAAGATGGTAGAGGACCATGTAATGTTTTAATCTGCTGTATATACAATGTACATATGCCATTTTCTGTGGGTGATGCTGATACACACAGACATTTGAGATCCACTGATTTAGGAAAAATGCCAATGCCATTAGGTTGTTATCACGTTTGTCTACAGTGGGCAGCATTCCATTTTCTGCTGGGTGCCAGACAGAGCACAAACATTGCACGTATGAATAAAGACAATATCAATCTTTAAATCCAACTTATGAGAAAGGCTGCCCTTTTCAAACCCTAGTATAATTAGCTCAATTTCATCATGTATTGAAATAATTAAATAGGAAAATAAGCATTCAGTATGTGGAATATGAAAAGAACTCAATATTCCCTGGCAACACAGTAGGGTAAGGGTGCTGCTGACCGAAAGGTCAGAAGTTGGAAGATGCCCGCTGCTCCATGGGAGGCAGAGCAGGTGGTCTGCTTCGGTGAAGATGTGCATTCCCAGGAACCTCATAGAGCAATTCTACTCTGTCCTAGAGGCCCCTACAAGGCAGAACTGACTCAATGGCAGTGGGTTGTGTTGGGTTTGGTTTTCCTCTTATCTAGTTGCATAGTTTCATTCCTCTGACTTTCCCATGCAGAGGTTGTCTGACAGCCAGTCCGACTCGCCAAGGCCATGGAGTAGATTAAACTTATAGCCACTCTCGAGCAATATCTCATTAAGGGTTCTGGCCTATCAAGCTTTACAGAAACAGAACATCTCATACTTCTCCCACAGAGTGGTTGAAAAACTCAAAGTGATCACCATCAAGTCAATTCTGATTCTGAGAAATCCTGTAGGACAGAGAAGAGCAGCCCCTGTGTGTTTCTGATACTGTAAATCTTGACAGGAGTAGAACCTCTCATTTTCCTCCCTAGTAGTGCCCGGTTGTATTGAACTGCTGACCTACAGTTAGCAGTCCAACATGTAGTGTACTATGCCCCCAGGGCTCCACTAGCCAAGTCGAAATGATGAAAATATTTCAAAAGCAAACTTTCTAACGCTTCTTTTGGTATCATGGCCAATACAGATGCTTTAGTGTAAAATACTCCCTGGCAGCTTTTCTCTAATTCTTCTAATTAAATGCTTCAAACATGCAATTCAGTAATACTTCAGTGCATTCTTGGAATGAATGATGGTTTCATTATCGCTTCCTGAATTCATCATAAGCGTATTGTAACTCTGCCCTAGCCTTTACCAAGCTCTCCTGTGTATGTGTCTGTATTCTCCACTAGACTAGAAGCCTGTGGTGGGTCGACATAGTGTCTGTCTATGCTAGTAACCATAGTTTGTTGTCCAGTGTGTGTCAGAGTAAGCCCTCAACAAATGGAATCTACTGAATGAGCTACTTGTTTTTAGGCCTTGCTTCTTGATCAATGACATTGCTATTCAGTTTTTGCCTGCAACAGATAAATAGAAATCAGAAACCTCAAATTCTAGGAACCAGTGCAATTAAAATGGCATCGTATACCTTAGCTCACTATTTCTCATTATCTGAATAAGACATAGCACCACGAAGCAGATGGCTTGGGAAAGCATAAAATAAACACGAGTAACACAAAACCTGCCATTCAATAACGCTAATCACACTACAGATTTTGGACAGTAGCATCTTCTCCACTTGTTAATAAAACTATTGTGAAACATATGTTCTGGGAAAAGTGAAAATAGATAAAGTTAGCACAACTTCAACCTCGCCACTTGATTTAAAATGCTTGCTGTCTTTTTAGACTCCTTTTCTGCAGATTCAGGGAGCAGAAGGAGGATTCTCCATTTCAGGAAGCTCTCTGAGGAACTGCAAGGATTCTATCACTGAGACTTAAACCAGAACCTCCTCTGAAACTCTATTTTTAAAATATTTGCATAAGTATTGCACAGCCTAAAGTGCAGAGTAATGACATGGGCCTGGGGAGTCTGTTTAATTAAGTGACAGCTTTTTAACATCAATATTTTGAAGCCATTTTGATTAAGCATTGTTTTATTGGCTTGCCAAAAAGATTATTTAGACTTCTAAAAGTTTAATAGTTCTGGATGTTTAGAACGTAAATCTTCAAATGGATCAAAAGAATTAGTGATGTTTTAGATTTTATGCAGAAAGCATTGTATGATGTTATACTGTCATGTATTTGAAATGAAGGCAACATGATTCCATTTTGGACCAGAGATCCTGGCACCCGTCAGTTTCATTAATCCACTGGAAGGCATCCCTTTGTAATTTTGTCCTTATTTAATTGTCCACTTTGGCCAGGTCCTCACTTGTTGTGCTAGTGAAAACATTGTACTTCAAAGGATATTTTCTTCTTTTAAAAAACTATAAAAGTAAAATATAATGACGTACTTAAAATTAGTTAACATGTTGGCATTTTTTCAATGTTTATGGTGAATTATGTGATGGTTTACATAGCAGATCATTGTTTTTGCACTCAACAACTTAATTAACTTATCAAACCTTTTAAGGGCTTGCCTATCCATCTCCCCACCCCAATTCTTTTTAAAACTCACAGGTATTAGATTCTTAGGAATACATATTTGATAATAATCCAACCGCAGTAGTGTCTTGGTTTCCTAATCAAATGCCCTTGAAACTAGATGATGGTTCTTTCCACCACATCGGCATCTGGGTAAGATGGCAGAACTGACTCATCCGTCAAATATTGATCGGCACTTTCTGTATTTTCAGACATTGTGCTTGCTCCTGTTTACACAAAGTAGTCAGACTTAGCACTTTTGTCCACCAAAACTCATATCCTTTAAGAAAGTGGCCCAGGGAGATCAGTGGCCAGTGAAGTTATGAAATAAATGTTATAGAAAAAAACAGAAGATAAATGGATTAGTTGTGATAGCACCAGAGTGATTAGTGTATCTGATGAAGAAACATCCATTGGAGATTTGAACAACAAGCCAAACTTACTGACCCTGAGTTGATTCTGACTGACAGTAATGCTAAACACAGAATAGAACTTCCTCCATTGGGTTTCTTAAGGCTGTAAATCTTTATGGAAGAAGATTGCCTCACATTTAACCTACAGGGCAACTGATGAGTTTAAACCACCAACCTTTTGGTTCACAGCCTGACATTTAACCTATTGCACATCAGGGTTCCTTTAGTGGGAAGTTACTAATGGAAAATGGTGACAAGAACTTATCAGCAAGAAAATCAATCAAAATAGTATGTGGAAGACAATACTCTGTAGTCATTGCCATCAAGTCGATTCTGACTCAGAGTGACCTCAAAGGACAGTCTGAGACCCTAACTGTTCATGGGAGTAGAAAGTCTTATCTTTTTCCCATGAAGCAGCTGGTAGTTTTGAACTGCTTAGCTTGTGGTTAGCAACCTAACTCTTAATGCACTACACCACCAGGGCTCCCGTATGTGAAACACAAGCAAGTGAAAGTTTAAGAACACTGAAGCATCATTAGCTTACAGACTCGGTGAGGGAATGCCTGTGGGTTTCCGGATGTCTTACCTGGTGCAAGCAGCATTAAAAGGAAGAGTCAGTGGGCAACTGGACAGCAGCTCTCGTGTTCAGACAGTTCATTCAGTGAAAACTGAAATGTACTGAGTGCATTGGGCCAGGAGATTGTCAGCGGAGATGTATCCTGATGGTAGGGGAATGTTTTCCTGCAGGAGACAGCTGAATATTTAAACTAGTATGCTAAATTTTGAATTAAAGAATCGCTTCTCTCAAGAACATGGTGCCTGAGCACCTACTGCGTTCAATGGTTATACCGTGATGAACAAAAAACTATGATTAGGTGGTGCAAATGGCTGCCATCAGAAAGGTTGATGGTTTGAGTCCTCCCAGAAGTGTCTCAGAAAAAAAGACCTTGTGATCTACTTCCACATAATCAGCTTTGAAAACCCCATGGTGCACAGCTCTACTCTGACACACATGGGGTCACTATCATTTGGGGTAAACTTGTTTGCACACCAGTAGTTGTCCTCAGGAAGCTTTTATTTTAATGATGCTTCTGATACTAAATAGATAACAAGAGAAATCCTCTGACTATGCTTTGCTATGAAAACTATTTGGACTAAATCCTACTTGTTTTCATTAGTAATGTGAGTTTGTTACACAGCCACATGCTTTCTTTACCTACTGTTTTTGGCTACTTTGGGAAACCTGTGGGATAAGTTTTGGGCTGCTAACCACAGGTCGATGGTTCAATTCTACCTCCATCATGGAGTCAGAATTAAAGCCTCCAAAACTCTACATAGGGTCCCTGTGATTGGAATCTCCTCTTTGGGGGCAGTGAGTTTCATTTGTTCCCTAGTGGGGCAATTGTGAAGTACTCAGTTGCTAACTAAAAAGTTGGTGGTTCAAACCCACCAGCAGCTCCCTAGGAGCAAGATGTGGCAGTCTGCTTCCATCAATAGGACCATGTTGATACCTCTGTAAGACAATCCTACTCTGCCCTTATGCATTCAAATCAACCCAATGGCAATAGATTATGGCTGTTTCCATGCTACAAGTGGTAAAGATGAGCCAGTGTAACAATGACTTTATGGTCTGTAACCTTAAAGAATTATTATTTGCCCTTTATGAACATGTTGGCTAGATCTTGCTATAAAAGAAACAAGGGCAGAACAGGGTTTAAAAGGAATGGGGAGTAGACCATCAGATATAAAGTACAGCAGGTTAGAAAGGCTATCATTAGCTGAGGCTCAAAGGAGGCCCTGGGTGGCACAGGTGGCAAAACACCTGGAGACTAGCTGAAACACTGGTTCAAATCTACCCAGAGGTGCCTCAGAAAATCGACCTGACAATCTACTTCTGAAAAGGAATGGGTCAACTCTATGGAGCACAATTCTATTTGACACAAATGGGGTCTCCATGAGTCTGAAGCCACTTGCTTTGTTTGGTGACGGAATAAGTAGTCTGCCACATTGAGAGCAGGGCACATAGGCAATAGTGTAATCATGGCGTAAGAGAAGATTAGAGATGGGAACTATGATGGGATCTTTGTAGTCCTCAGAGAATGCTGCTTTAGTTGAAGTAAATAATTAAGGATGGGTGGGGATACTCTGAGGTGATGTTAGCAATTAAAACAAGAACAATATCTCTTTCTCTCTCTGCCCACTGGCCCATATGCCCACCACCCACCCACCTGCCCACACATTCATCAAAACACCCACCCATCTATCCATCCCCCCTCCATTCATCCAGCATCAATATATTAATATAAAACTGCTGAAATAAAATAATTCCTTTTTAGAGACAGCTCACTCTAAGCCTATCAGAAAGAAATTCTTATTACCTATGAATGTTGTTCATTGAAAGAATATATATGCTGGTAACAGATAGGCTTTTCTGTAGGCGTGGTGATGACGCTGGCACAAACAGGGATATCTGTGAGGCAAAGCCAATTAAATCTGCATTGATGCTAGTTTGCAGCGATTCCAAAGTTTCGTCTTTCTTCCTTTTGAATGGCAGAGCTGGCAAAATGCTAACAAATTCAATGTACCACGCATCAAATGAAGCCCAGAGAGTATTTCTAGAAAATGATGATGGTTTTCTAAACTAGTCCAAAAGGGGAGGGTTATTTTAGCCCTAATGCACTCCACTATATCAAGTTGTTTCCTTGAATTATTTATGTGTGTATTGCAGTTTTTAAACTGGGAGCATCAGAGACACTTACGCTAGTGAGAAGTTAAGGCCCTTGGAGGTCGTTCAAGGAGAATGTTAACTAGGGCGAGCGGCAGTGGCTGAAGAAACATGTCCAATCCACTTCACAAGTCACAGGGGCCCAGCTGTCAGACACACCTCGAGATAAAGATGGATTTGGCCACTTTTTAAGGGCATGAACTGAGAGGTTTCCCACCCCTAGCCTAAGCCTCGGCTTCTGTGTCTCTAACCTAGAAATCACGCGTTTAGAATCAGGGCATTATTCTAAGATTTAGTGATATGCCTGAAGAATGAGCTATGTAATGAGTAGTAGACCCGGTCGTTGTAGTGGTAGTCATTATTCTGCTCCACAATCCCCGCGAGCCTAAGAATACACTAGCTGAACACTAGAGATTCTATTATGAACCAAGGCACTATGGCTGTCCTAGTGGTGAGGAGAACACAAATTCCATCCAATTTAAAATTCATGGAATGGACCAGTGTCTCATGAATATTCTTGAGTCCTCGTTAAAATATTGTTTCTCAAGCTCTATTCCAAACCCACTAAGTCAGAATCTCCAAGGGAAGGGTGAGGGTAACTAATCATTATACCAATTATTTGGAGAGTTTTGAATTATAGCTAAGCAGGCAAACATATAATGGGAGACCAGTGGGGCCCTCCCTTGAACAAAGTACAGATACCATGTACTAGAGGTGGGGGGAATTCTTCCCATCTTATGACTGTCTGTCCAACCTGAGTCTGTCCATCTGGCTTATCCTAAAGAAAGATACCCAGATTTATGATGGTGTTTTGAATCAGTTAACGAAAGTGGGAAACAATTAGGTGGCAATGTCCTCACAATAATAATGACCATATAATAACCAATTCTTTTTACTACTCTGTTCATCCATCTCAAACTTTGCAAAATAAGCCAGTTTCATTATGGTAGAAAAGACAATAATGAATGCATGCAATTAAACATTAAAGGATGAGATTTAATGAAAGAAATAAATCTGAGCCAGGATATAAATGTTGAGCCTAAAGAGAGAGAGTGCTTCTTTGCAAGCAAGCTTCTTGTAGGGTTTGCCGTTGGGAAGTCAAGTTCCTCCGGCATCGGGATACTTTGGAAATCGGGCAGGCTGACTTAACAGATGTCCCTACAAGAGTAAGAAGGGAACCTAACTGTAAACTCAAGTCAAATGGAGGGAGAGGACGTGTGTACATCTTGGCGAATGCAATTGCATTTTTGTTGCTGAGTAAACTGGGGAGAGCAAACTCCCATGAGAAAAAAATGCTTAACAATACTTACATGGAACCCAAGGAGATAACACACCAGGTACTGTGTTCCTAAGTGAACACCTTTTATTATTACTTTCATTATCATCATCATCAATCATTGTATTGGGGAGCTCTTACAAATCTTATAACAATTCACTAGTCAATTGTCTTAGCACACTTGTCCATATGTTGCCATCAACATTTCCAAAGCATTATCTTTCTACTGGAGCTCTTGGGATCAACTCCTCTTCTTTCCCCTTCCTCATACTCTTACCCTCATGAATCCTTGATCAAGGATAATTGTTTATTATTATATATATTATAATTATTGTCATTATTTCATGTCTTACACTTTCCATTGTCTCCCTTCACCCACGTATCTGTTATTCTTTCCCCTTTGGGGTGGGCTATATATCCAACCTTGTGATGGGGTTCCCCATCCTCCCCCTCCCCATCCCCTAATTGAACACCTTTGACCTAGTTTCTATGCAACCTTGGTGACCTAGGCTGTGTCCTTTAGATTACCGGGAGTTCCAGACACTGTCTTTTTGAGGCCACACCAGAAGGATTAGATGTGGATACCCCACTAAGTGAACAGGGCTTTACCTTGAACTCACCTGTAGTAGATTAAAGGAACCAACATAGCCCTTGAATTTAAGGCCAAAGCACTCTACTATGTGAATAAGCTGATGTCTGCTGTCCCAAGGTTATGAAACTGGCAGTCTTGATACATTGGCTTGGATCGTTGAGGGTGCTTAATGAATGTTCTGGAACGTCCATATGATTACTACTTTAATAGCCTTCTTGCTTTCCTATGACATATATTAATATGGTAGACATGGTTCTGCCTTTGTGAATGAGCGTCATACAAGGTTTCCCCTATCACTAACCACACTGTTTGAGTAAAGAGTTTATTCTCTACTAGTCAATCATTTATGCATTGCAGTTGGAATTCAGTTTATACTTGTATGATTTCCTTTTCTAAACTTTGTTTTAATGCTAAACCATCGGCCAAGTGAATGACATGAGGAATAGAATTACCTTATGCCCCATGTTGTTGTTCTTACGTGCCATTGGGTTGGTTCTGACCCATAACAGCCCCAAGAACAACAGAAGGAAACACTGTCTGGCGCTTCACCATCCTTACAGTGGTTCCTGTGCCTGCGCCCACTGGTGTAACCACTGTGTCATTTCATTTCATCGAGGGACTACCTCTTTTCTCAGCCCCTCTACCTTACCAAATAGGATGTCTTCTCTAGGGACTGGCCTCTCCTATCAATATGTCCAAAGTGTCGAAGAGTAGAATTTTCCATCTTTGCCTCCAATGAGTGCTCTGGCTGTACTTCTTCCAAGATAGTCCGTTTGTTCTTTTTGCAGTCCATGGTACTTTCAGTATTTTTCTCCTGCACCACTATTCAAATTCATCGACTCTTCTTTGGTCTTCCTTTTTCAATTTCCATATTTTGTGTGCATACGAGGCCATGGAATATACCATGCCTTGGGTCAGACATACCTTAGTCTTTCCCAGCACTCTGAAGAAGTCTTGTGGAGCAGACCTCCCTGATGTGACACGTCTTGATAGCTATGCCCCAGGAGAATGATTTGTAATCTTGCCTGTCATAAAATGATGGTGATAGCGCTAACGTGAATCAGTGACCTGTATAAACCTTAGATACATGAATGGTTTGGGGGCTCACACTGAATTCTATCCCCAATCTAAGGGCAATTAGTTTTTATGAGAGGTCCCTCCTGGATGCTTGCAATCATGAAGAGTTACTGAAATATGGGTACTATAGCAAAGTGTGGTGAACAAACAAGATAGTGTCTGGCCATCAAATATTTTATGTTTTCTTTTTGAATGAGGTTTTTCCATATTTTGTATTGTCGTTGTTGTTAAGGTTTGGGCGTATGTTTGTTTCCTGTTTGTATTACCTATGATTTTCCACATGTGAAACCCAGGATAGGTAGGTCCAGAGAGACTATAACTGGATTGGCAATCCAATGGGGAGCTAGCTACAATGAGTTCAAGAAGAAAATATTCTGAAATGATGGTGAAGACTGAATGCATCTTCTTACTATCATTGAACAATTAAATTGTATGCTATATGAAGTATACACTAATAAAAACTATAAAAAGAAAAATGGGTTATGTTTTGTTCAAATATGAAGAGTAAAATATGAATGACAACCAAGGAGCCACCTTAATAAATATGTAAGCCAAGTGTTCCATGCTTTTTATGAAGGAATGCATGGGACTTCCTCAAATTCGAGTGCTGAGGGATAAGAGTAAATAGAAAACTTGGAAAAAAAGTTTTAAAAAGAAAAGTAAAGGGGAAATGTGTGAGGATGTAGCCCTTGGTGAATACTCTCTGACCATGGGCCAGGGATGTGAATAACCTTGATATCATGCAGAATGTATTAGAAAGTGGATTGTTACAGAAACAGTTAGGATAAAATTTAGATGCTATCATTTTATCTCCCTTATAATCCTTTTAAATTTGTTCGAGCTTTTAATAATTTCTGCTTTCTTTTTAATTGAGGTTTATATCTGTTTTAATTTTTGTTATTCTTGTTAGTTTTTGTAGTTTTTTTTAGGGTTTTTTTTTTTTTGAATTCCGGTTTGGTTACTTTTTTAGGGCCCGTTAACTGGATTAATGGTTCCTTGGGGTTATGGCAGGGGAGGTTTGGGAGGACACGAGGAGCTAATTATATGTACAAGAAAGAAGAACATGTTCTAAGATGATTGTGGTGCTGATTGTACGAGTCCTCTTGATGTGACTGAACTATGGATTTGAATGGTATGTAACATATATGCCAACAAAACTTTTGGGAGAAAACTCAGAAGATCGAAAAAGAAGAAGACACATTTGAGCAACTGTAACTGCTAATCTAGGTACAAAATCCCAGAAGAAAGGCGGATCTGAAAACATACCCTGCAGAATACGAAGGGTGAAGTTAGGAGCCCTGGGACACTTTTGAGAGATGGTGACAGCAGTAAAACAACAAAGCACCCGCTGCCTTCAGATGGACTCTGAATCCTGTCCTCCCTAGGAGACACGATGGAGCCCACCCAGAGTGTTTCCAGGGTTCACGTCTTCATGAAAGCTGACGGCATAGGTCCCACGGAGTGGCTGATGGGTTCAAACCTTCTGCCCTATGGTTAGCAGCCAAGTTCTTAACCAATGTGCAATCCAGGCTCCCTAGTAACCACCTGCCAGGGAGGGTGCCAAGATGGTGACAGCACTTCAAAGGCCACGTGTCGTCTTCCCATTCCTTGTGCGTCACCTTGTGAGATGGCTCTAGCATTGTCTGCGTTTTGTAAAGGAAGACTATTAAGCTCCTTTGAAGCAATTGCACTCCTGTCACGAAGCCAGGAATAGACAGGTGGTTATGCCAAGATTTGAACCTAGTTTGTCTGATTTCTGAGTCTGATTTTTTTGCATCATAATACAAAATGGGATTTCAGGAAGCATGTGCAGTGGGTTTGGGGCAGCCTTCTCTTGTGCATTATTTCAACACCCCATGCCTGTCATCCCATTGCCTCTCCCTGTTGTGTGGTTGCTGTTCAGTGCTGTGGAATAGGTTCCAACTCGTAGCCCCTTTATATGCCACAGACAGGATGAAACAATGTCCAATCCTGTGCCCTCTTCATGGTTGTGGTTCTGTTTGGACCAATTGTTGGAGCCAATATGTTAATCCATCTCACTGAGGGTCTTACTCTTAATCACTGACACTCTACTTTACCAAGCTGACTCTTTTCAGGGGATGGTCATTCCTGATGGGGTGAAACACACAAGAGACCAAATCTCTCCCTCCTGACTTCTAAGGAGCATTCTGGCTGTACTTCTTCCAAGACAGCTTTGTTCACTCTGACACTCAGGAAAACTCTTTCAATGATAGCAATAGAAATGACTGTAAACAACACATCTTCCTCACTGCACAAGGAATCCCATCACTCATGAAACACTCTCATTTCCTGCTGAGGACTATCGCTGCTTTGACATCCTTATTGTGATTATTTGTGAGGAAGCCACAGCTAATTAGTATTAAGAAAGGAGAAGAAATATATATGTATATATGTGTGTGTATATTACCAGGGTCACCATATGGATTTGTTTTACAACAAACAAGGAACTGGGGACACTTTTCCACTATGGCTGGGTATGCTAGGTCCCAAGACACAGTCCTTTTTTGAAAAAGTAAGAAGGAAGGTTGACTGTTCACAAATTCCAGGGAGGAGGCAGGAAAACAAATGGCATCAGATATATACCTGAGCCCCAAGCGTAACCTCAGGAGGCTTTGTTTGATCAGGTTGAGTTTTATAGTTCTCTATTCAATATTTTCTCATGATTTTTTATTTTAAAAAAAACCAAACTGTCAGTGAAGCAACAATAACAGCAACTGATTTTTCCCCCAACAATAATAGAGCAGCATCCGTTAGAGGGTATCCGGTAGGTACTTTCACGTTCTTGTTAAAGTATCATGCCATTAAGCTCAGGATGTGACATGGTTGGCAGAATATTCCTTGGAAATGCTTTGTCTTTCAGCTGCAAAAGTTCCTCTCAGAGAGTGGATGTTAGAAGAAGCTTCCAGGCACCCCTGGCGATGTCTATAGCTCATTATCTCCTCATTACAGGGAACCTGAAGGGGATGAGGCAAATACATTTGGAAAGATGCATTCATGTTTTATTGATTGCCAACAAATCTGAAGTCTCTGAATGCTCACACTTTGGGATATTTTGTTTGGAAAATAAGCACAGTAGGTCCTTGTTTACTTGCCCTGTTCCTTCTGGTGCAGTTGATTCCAGCACAGCACAAAATTGGGTACCTTCCCCAATTAGGGTCTCCTAAGCCACACACAAGCCAGGCTTCCAGTAAGTGCAAGGCTGGTAGTCTCAGAGGAATCCAAGCACACCCCACTGACTCAACATCCCGGAAACTGAGGCATCAGGGTTACCTTGGTCTGTCCACGGCCACCGAGCCAATGGATGACAGAGATGGCCTTGGAACTAGCAGTTCCTGAGGTCTTCTTCCCATCTTGAGTACTCTTGGAACACACGTAGCTATATCTCTGCATTCCTACCAGGAAAAAAAAACAAACTTGTACTTTTAAACTCTCCTATAACACTCGTAATACACAAAAATCTGTTCTCTTTTACTTCTACTTCTTGTCAGAGTTTTTGACCCCACCTCATATTCTAGAGTCCACCCAGCTATGCCATGATGCCTGAGGTGCGGATAACTCAGATTGCATTAAGTCTTGATAAACTGGGGAAGCAATTGTGCTGAAGCTGTTTCAGATCATCAATTAGAGAAAAAACTGACAAGCTTTCATCCTTAAAGAATGACATAACTTAGTGGAGGCAAGGGAGCTGTGTTGAAGAGAAAGGAATAGATTGAACTTCAAGGGCAGAGGCACGTAGACCCAATGAGAGAGTGGTGGTTATCAGAAGGGAATATGGAATTGGATAGAATGAGTAGTATACTATGGTGCAATATTAACCACTGAATTTCAGTTTCCTATCTGGTAAAATAAAGATAAGAATATTACCTTGTAGAGTTGTTATGAAAATTCTAGGAGAATTTAATAGCAACTATTTATCAGAAGACTGTTGTTATATGGCTGGTCATGTCCTATGCATTGCTAGATGTTAATTTGTTTTTGTATTTACAGCAAGACAGTGAAGTAGGTGCTATTATCTCTATTTGATCACAACGCTAAGGCACAGAAGACAGGTACTAAAATTTAGAACCTAACTGAAAGATCAAAGTGTTTCTAAGGAGGTATACTGGCTCAGGAACGCATGTTCTTCACTGCTATGTTAGATATAGTGTATTTTATGAATCTTGAACTGAGCATGGTGTGACTGCTCAAACAACGCTGCTGCTTTGAGTAATGCTACCATTTAGATGATATTAGGGGCATCTGTCTTGGTATTAGTCCAGACTATTTTTTTCCAACTCAAGACCCTTTCTCTTTACAACATTTACAAAATCTGTTTTGCCATAGATGATAACATTCTTTTACTCACCACACTGACTTTACAATCATAGCAAAAACTATTATGGGGCTTTGGATACATCCCAGGAAAAGCACAGATTCCAAGAAAGCTTTGGAGTTATTTGGAATTATAAACCAGGGAAATTGTACTTTAAGAATTTGTTTGTTTTACTTCCTGTTTGCAGAGCCCCCCCACCTTTTTGGGGGGCTCACCTATTGCATCGTATGGGAGAAAGACGGGGCTCACTACTGTAACAGTTACAGTCTCAGAAACTCAAAAGAGGCAGTTCTACCTTGTGCTCTAGGGTCGCTATGAGTTGGCATCCACTTGATGGCGGTGAGTTTGGCTTGGTTTGGGTATTCCACATAACACAACATCTCTTGGTTCAACAATTCAGGTTTAAACCATCTGGAGACATTTCCCGGGACCATATTCCCTCTAAAACTAACAGCTTGGGAATCACCTTGGGCTTAATAAGCCACACAGAATTGGACCAAAAAATGTGATCAAAGGATAACTGTAAAGGGTCTGCTATTGGGCTCACAAATTGGTCACAAACAAGAAACACTAGATTGGTCCTGGGCATGAGTTGTCATATTGGATTCATTTGACTTTCATTAGTATGGTGTACCAAGAAGTATGCCATTCCCAGGGGAATAATGAGATAGTATGTGGCCAAAAATGTGTCCTCAAATACACAGTTAATGTGACCCATATGTGTGAAATAGCTCTGCATGTGCAGCACATTGATACACCACGGTGAGCATGAAAACTTCAAAACATGAAAGAACCCAGGCCCATGACACTTCTGAGATGTTTAAGTTTATGTGCATGGAAAAATGAAAAGGCCGGACATCAAAGAATTTCAAGGCCACATTTTACACATTGGCACACACTCATTCACACACACATGTACACATGTGGAAACCAATCATCAGACCACCAGCACTTGGCAATCAAAAATATCTATGTAGTCTTCAAATGTTGTGCTGTCTTTCAATTGGATTAAGCTTCTCTAACAGAATTGCAAGCTTCACACAATTCCATCTCAAAGCCCAGAACAAGACAGACAGAAATTGGCTATAGTATTACTTGAGAAGCCCCAAGATTAAGGTTTACAAAGGAAATACACAGTAAATATAAAGACACCCTGATTGGCTCATCTTCTCCCCACAGCCCTTCATTAAGGGGGTGTTCAGTTGCCTACTGATGGGCTTTGAGTCTCCACTCTGCACTCACCCACCTTTACAATGATATGATTTTTTTGTTCTTTGATGTTTGATACCTGATCCATTCGACAGCTCGTGGTCACACATGCTGGCGTGCTTCTTCCATGTGGGCTTTGTTGCTTCTGAGCAACTTGGCCGCTTGTTTATCTTCAAGCCTTTAAGACCCCAGGTGCTATATCTTTTGATATCCGGGCACCACAAGCTTTCTTCACCACCTTTGCTTATGCACACATTTTCTTCAGTGATCGGATCATGAAGGTGGGCACCCACTGATCTGATTTTCAATTCTTTGATGTCTGATTTTTAATTCTTTGGTGTCCCTTCTGCACCTTGTGGCAGACAGGCTGGTGCAGCACGTTTTTTTTTAATGCAGTTTTTGTGGTAAAATTAGGTGCCTCAGCTGATATTCAGGTTGGCTTATACTCAAGTATATACGGTATCTGGTTTTTAATGTCCATGGTTCTGAGGTTGATGAACTCTGCTGGGGATTGTGCTAGTCCTGGGTAAATAAGCTGGTAAGTCAAAGAGGCATGGCCACCATCCTCACATAGGACATAGTCTTTAGAATCATGTCCACAGGGTGGGGAAGACCTAAAATAAGATTAGGATCAGTGAAGGTGGTAAATTCTAGGACTGAAAGAAATTAGTTTCCAGTGGGGCTTGTTGGGTTTTCATCACCAGATGAGAAGGACTTGCCTGAAAAGTATCTTTCAGTCAAAGGAATATTGGAAACATTACATTTGAAACTAGGCAAAAGCAAAACAAAACCCAAATCCATTGTTGGCAAGTCTATTCTGCACCCTGAAGGCTCTAAGAAATTAATGAGGAGTGAAAAGTATCCAAGTCAGAGTAAGGAAATAAGAATGAAAATGTACTAAAAAAAAAAAAAAAAGAATGAAAATGTACTCTACGAATCACAAGTCTAATTGGAAGCACGTATTTACAGAGCAAGCAACCAGTTACTCCAGAGCACCAGACATCTGTGGAGAGCATGTCTCCTCAAGCTGGTCTAGACTTACATTCACAACTGTAACTTCAGTTCACAATTCTGATGCTGAATAAGGGCAGGCACTGCATAAAATATTCGAACACATTTTGCAGCCAAAATGAGTCAGGTCCAACACATTTAGATCTTGAAGTTGGATATCTTATCTTTGAGGGGGGCTGTAAAAAGTTTGTGGCAAACTCCATTATATTTCGATTCCATTTTCAATACGTTTTATGGGAACCATTCATATCTGTAGTATAAAGTTATGAGATGGTTGATTTCCAAGTTATTCCGAATGAAGTTGATAACATTGTTTAAAGCTAACTCATGCTCGCATGGGGGGCAGGAGTAAATTGAAATGCAGTTCTTATATCTTGCAGCCTCTTCCATGGAGATGACTGAAGTGTGTGTGTGTGTGTGGGGGGGGTGTCTGTTCATGTGTCGCATATATGTATGCGTTTTCTTATTTGTGTGTGTATTTGTATGCACGCTCATCATGTGCAAACTTGCTGTGGCACAGAAGTGCTCTGTGAAGCAGTCAAATCCTCGCCTAATGCCTTTATATGTAGCATGAAATCACGTTCATTGTCAATACAGGATAAACTGGCTACTTCCTCGTGGTGGGCCCATCTCTCCAATGGAGATGGCAGGCTTCCTTGACATTATATTATGGTGTTTTTACCACACTTCTGTATGGCCATCCAGCACTGAACCTTAACCCTAACCCTAACCCTAATGGCTCTTTGTCACCATGTCTTGGTCTGTTCTCCATTTCATTCAACCCCCTGTCAAACCTTCTCAGTTAGCAACGAGCTGACTCCATGTATTCAGTATTGAAAACAAAATCATACAGACAAGTAGTTACCAATCATAGTGACACTATCAGACAGAGTAGAACTGTCCCATAAGTTTTCCTTGTATACATTTTTAGATAATTTATTTTCAAGTTATTCCAAACGAAGACATTATCATCATATAATGCTAACCCATGCTAATATGGGGGAGTGGGGTGAATAGGAATGTATTTCTTAAGTCTTGCACATCTTTTCAATGGGCATGCCTCAAACTCTTCCATGAGTATATTTGTGAGTGCTGGTGGCACAGTGAGTTAAGCACTCAGCTGCTAACCGAATGATTGATCGGTGGCTGAACCTGCCAGTCCCTATGGAGAAGAAAGGGGAAAGACAATGTGTTTCTGTAAGGTTGACAGCCTGGGAAACCTTAGACGAAACCAAGCTCTGTGTCATCCAGCCAATGCTGACTCCTAATGACCCCACAGGACAGGAGAGAAGTGTCCCTGAGAAGTTGTGAGACTGTAGCTCTTTATGGGCTACAGAACCCTGTATTTCTCTCATGGAACAACTGGTGGTTTTGAACTGCAGGCCTTACAGTTAGCAGCCCAATGAGTACTCACTCCGCCACCAGGGCCCCCTTTAAGACCCCAGAGGATAGTTCCATTCTGTCCTCCTGGATTGGGATGAACTGACTGCCCCATCTGTCTCCTGCAGAGTAGCTGGTGGGTTTGAACCATCAATCTTTCAGGAAATCATCCATGTGCATTTCAGGTGATAGCAATGAGTTATATAGCCTAACTGGAGGACAGGGAAAGCAAACAGAGGTTATGGAAATGCTATTGCAGGGACAATGTTACTCCATCATACATTCTGTTCTAGGGGTTTCAGGTGTTTGATTTTTAATGAGAAGGAGCCAGGATTTCTAGGGAAGAAATTGGAGCATACAATTTTTAAGTGTCCAGTATTTTCAAATTAAGTTTTATTATATTCATTTTAGGTTGTGATTTTCACCTGAGAATTCCTTCTCGGTCTCTCAAAGTGTATTATGTGTCACTGTGTACTTTATGACTTGGACACAGGGATCTGTGAACATTACTGACATAGCAACGAGGGAACGTCGGAAATTGTGTTGGACACGGGCCTGGCGGCAGGGCTGTAAATCCATATTAACTTTGTCTGTCTCCGAGTCAGCATGCATGCTTGTCTGCAGTACTAAGGATTCCTCTTTGTAACAGCAGTGCGAGTTGTGAATGTGCCGTTCTGCCTTCAACCCTCTTGAAACTCACCAGGGAATTATTTAAAGGTAGTTCCTTTCTTGTGATGTGTCAATAAAATTCTCACTGTAGAGAATTAAAGCCACCCAGAAAAAAAGACAAAGAAGGTGGAAAATGTGCACAATGAATTGGTGCCTAAAACCCAAGGCCCCCTTGACAGCGCCTGGGTTCACCATGAGCCTTGAAACAGTCATCTTGAGTGCCTCACATTCCCTTTCTGAATGCCAAGGTGAAGCCCACAGGAGACACGGAAGGACAATAGCTCCCCGAACATCTCCTTGGTAGTCTTGGAAGGCAGGGAGAAGCAGGTTACAGGAAAGACCAAGGAAAGGGGAACATCCACATTGAATAGACAGGAACATAGACAAAGAGTAGATAGCTGAAGAGGGGGCAAACACAAAGGATCAGAACAGCCATGAGCATGTTCTCTGTCTGAGACCAACACATGTGACCAAAAGAGAGCCACTTGCTTTGTTCTCCCCAATCACCTCCTATTAGATCAACAAAAGACCCCTCCTGACTGTTTCACAAAGCCTTTGGCAAAGGTTTGATCAGAGATTGCTGTTTATCGTGATGCCATTCGTTGAAAGAACCCATCCGCTACCAACTCTGTCTCCAATGAGCACATGGTGTCTGGCTTTTTGGATCCCATCAGCCATAGCTTTGATGGTGTGTCAGTCCATTTCCCATCTCCCCTTTTCTCCTTGCTGCATGTGTCAAATAAAGCCCTGTTTACTCTTACTCTTATGATCTTGTGATGACTGTCTCCTAGCACAACACAAAGGAGCTTCAAAAAGTCCATTGTCTTTTCATTCCTTTTTTCCCACAAGTGTTTTGCAGCCCCCCACATAGATCACCTAACTCCTTTCCAAATTATCGTTGCTATCCTTAGATGAACCTTGTCCTGTGAAAACAATGCATTGGATGAGGAATATTTGTCAACTGCACATCTAAAACATTTTTTCCTCTTTTGTTAAAATGTTTTATTGTGACTTAGATGAAGGTTTACAGAGCAGATCATAGTTTCACATGCAATAATTCACACACATTTTGGTTCAACTCATACATTGGAATCCCCTGAATGGACAGTCACTTTTCTTATGTGCTCTCTCAGTTTAGTTTCCATTCCTCCTCCTTTCCTAACACTCTGAACTTTGGTCTTGGGGAAATGCTTCCCTTTTCATCTTAAATATTGAGTCTTCTTAAATAGAGGTGAGTTCAATCCCAGACTCGAAGTGTAAGTGATATAGTATTAGGAGCCCTTCTAGTTTCTGTGTCACCAGTAAACCTGGTCTCTTTTATGCTGCTGAGTTCTGTTCCACATTTTTCTTCCACTATGTTCAGGATTGTCTACGGCTACGATCCTTTTCAGCACATCTGGTCTTGGTAGACGGGTACCATCTAGTTCCTCTGGTCTCGAGGTTGTGGGGACTGATGTTTGCATGGTTCATTAGACAATCGGACTAATAATTTCCATATGCCTTCCAATTTTCATCAATTTTGTTTGCTTTTGATAGGAGTAGGTCAATAACCAAAATGGGTGTATAAGCAAATGTGGTGAAGAAAGCTGGTGGTGCTTGGCTATAAAAGATATAGTGTCTGGGGTCTTAAAGGCTTGAAGATAAGTAAGTGGCCATCTAGCTCAGAAGCAACAAAGCCCACATGGAAGAATCACACCAGCCTGTGTTATCATGAGGTGTAGATGGGCTCAGGTATCAGGCACCTGAGATCCAGAACAAAATCATACCCAGTGTGAATGGGGGTGGTGAGGCATGGAGTGGAGATCCAATGCTCATCTGTAGACAATTGGATATCCCCTCACAGAGGAGTCACGGGCAAGAGAAGAGCCAGGCAGGGTGCAGTGTAGCACCGTTGAAACACACAACTTTCCTCTAGTTTTTTGGCGCTTCCTTCCCCCCACTATCATGACCTCAACTACCTTACAAATAGGATTAGTCCAGAACATGCACACTGCTACAGATAAGAACCTGCAACACAGGGAATCCAGGATAGATAAACCCTTCAGGGGCAACAACAAGAGTTGAGATACCAGGAGGGTTAGGGGAGGTGGAGGGAAGAAAGGTGGAATCAATCATAAGGATCACCTTTAACCCACTCCCAAGCGGATGAATAGTGGAGAAGTAGGTGCAGGACGATGGAGGATAATGTAAGATATGAAAATTATGCTCCGTAACTTATTATGGGTTCTTGATGGGGGGGGGAGGGGGAAGAAATGGGGAGTTGATATCAAGGGCTCAAGTGGGAAGAGAATGCTTTGAAAATGATGATGGTGGCATATGTTGCAAATGTGCTTGACACAGTGGATCAATGTATGGATTGTGATAAGAGATGTAAGAGCTCCCAATAAAAGTAAGGGAAAAATAAGTAGGAAGTTCATAGAACAATGACAAAAGAAAGAGTAGGACAATAACAATGCATATATGTGTTGTGATAAGAGTTGTTTGGGTGCCCAATAAAGTGATTTTTAAAAAGAGAGTAGGTCAATCGTTGCACCATAGATAGCTACAGTAGAAGCCTTTAAGACCTCCATCACTACTCACAAAGAATAATGTCTTTGTGAACTATGTTATGCCAGTTGATCTTGGGGTCTCCTGAGATTAAGGTCCTGATCTCAGAGGCCCCGCAAGGCTCAGAGGCCCTGCAAGGCATTCCCCCCTCAAAGGGACAAACACTAGACATTTTCAAAAGTGATCCTGTAGTTCTTTGGGGGGGGGGATTACTTTTTGTTTTTCACAAGAGAAGTTACAATCTCCATGTAATAAGAGTGTAGAAATTACACTCTGAGAACATGTTTGAAACATTGGTGTGCCTGTAAACTCACGCACTGGAACAAAAGGGTAGCTTTAAGAATTTATTATACAGTAGCTTACTGTGTGTTTGAAGTTTTGCACAAACTGAACATATATTTATATAAAATATGTTGATGTAGTAAGCAAAATGATATTGGGATAATTATGGGAAGTTGAGCTTTCCCCAAACTTTCCACACAGGCATATGAGTACCACGCACATGATATGAACATATGCAAACTTACTTCCTAGAAACCACATATCTTAGCAAATTATGAGATTGAGAAAGAAAGGAAGGGGAAAAGAGCCAACCAAAATTTTATTAAACATTTATTCATAGCTCCACTAGCCATCTCATAGGAGAAAGATGAGGCTGTCTGCTCCTCTAAAGATTTCCAGCCTCAGAAAATTTATATTGAGTTTCTATGAGTCAGAATCACCCGGATAGCAGTGGATTTTTGGTTTATGTTTCTTCTAATGATCCCTGTACGCACAGTAGCTAACACTTACCTTCTAACTGAAATGTTGGCAGTTTGATTCCATCAACTTTTTTTATGGGAAAAAGTAAGAGACAATCAGCCACAGTAAAGATTACAACCTAGACAATTCCATGGAGGCAGTTATACCCTGCCCTACAGGGTTGCTATGAATTGGAATTGATTGAATGTTACATAATAACAACAATGCATTTTTCTACATTTCTGTGTGAATAGGCCCTAAGACCTGAATGATCCTCATCTTCTGATATTCACATATTTTATAATCCAGAATCCTGTCTCCTTAAGCATGGCGACTTGCTTTTAACCCAGAGAATGTGACAAACGTGATGGGATGTTACTCAGTTCATTATATTACATTATATGGTAAAGTTGATAAGTGTCACCTGCATAATTACATTGCATTAGGTAAGAGCCAGTCTTGCAAACAGATGTGCACTCATCTTTCTTAGATAACTAAGTTGCCATTTTGCGAACTGCCTTTGGAGAGGACAATGGAGCAAGGAGGTACAGGAAACCTCAAGGACCTAAAAAAGACTGTCAGAGGACGACAAGCAAGGACCCTCAAATCTCAATCCCATACCCACAAAGAAATGTTTTCCCAATGACCTACATGTGCATGGGACAGCAACCATTCCAAGTTAAGCCACCCATATGAGAAACTTAACTCTAGATGACACCTTGATTTCAGTCTTAGAGAAGACCCAGCTAAACACTGACCCAGTGGTTGACCCACGGTACCCAAGAGCTAATAAGGGATGGCTGCTGAGCATGTAGTAATTTGTTATATAGTGCAAGATAACTAGTATAGTTTCCTATATCAAGCACAATGTGGATACAAATGTCATAGGTACAACATATAGATGTGATATATTGCTATTGTAGAAAGAAGTTATTCTCCGATATGTTTTCTTGTTTTAAAACAAAATGTGTGTCTGAAAAATGGTAGATGGATAGAATAGCATTATAGTATGGGGAATCCTAACTTTCATGTCAATTCCATGAGTAAATATCATGTGTGTGTGTGTGTGTGTGTGTGTGCGTGCGTGCACACACGCAGAAGAATGCTCTTCCCAATGCACCCTCCAATGTAGGGAAACATAGAAAGCAGGGGGCATTATATATATAACGACATAGGATGCAAGTATCGCCTTGTTGTTCTTTATACTTTTTATTTATTATCTTTTTTGTGGTAAAGTTTATTCCCATTTGAGAGAAGAAGGGGCATATATGTGAACAGATGAAGAATAACTCAGCCCACCGCTGTGGAGTCCATCTGACTCGTAGCCACATAGTAGGGCAGCGTGGAACTTCCCCCATTGAAGTTTCAAGACTATGAATCTTTACGGAAGCAGATTGCTACATCTCTCTTTCATCCAATGTCTGGTGGATTGAAATGGCCAACGTTTTGGTTAGCAGCTGGGTGGTTTAGCCCCTGTACCACAAAGGCTCCTCAGGTAAAGAGTGTAAGAGCTCTCCTTCACATAGTATAAGACATGTCATAAGACAGTGGCACAATTAATCTTCACAGCAACCCAAAGCACAGGGTTTCCAGTTTGCTGATGAGGAAAGAGTTGAAAGAGATTTATCCACATCATCTCTATGTATGTGTCTATTTGATCACCAAGCTAGTGCTTTTTCTATCACTGGCCTGCTTCTCTGTACATAACAGTAGGGTTTCTTTTTATGATAATACATAGGAAGTGATTTTTAGTATCCCTGGTTGCATACCAAAAAGCATGTTTCTCATGAATCATTTCAATTATTTTTATTCTTGACTTAGCTTCTTAGGTCTTCAGTAACAAAAATATGAGAAGCAAGTGGCTTTAAAACGAGGCACTCTGTGGTCTCATAGTGCTAAAGGTTCAAAGTTGAAAGCGGGTCTTGGCCAGGTACATGTCCTCCTTGTGAACAGCCCCAGGTGTTCCTTGAGTTCTTAGCAGTCATCACAGGACATTGGTCTTTCCTTTGGAATGTTTCTGTGTCTAAGTAACTCAGTACTGATTAGATTCAGGATCCATTCAACATCAGTATATTCCAAAGTAACAGAATTAAGAAAACTCTATTTCCCAAAATTACTATCTTCACAAGTACAAATGTTAGGGTTCTATTTTTGCTAGACACAAGTCAACCCACATTGTTTGAAATGTATTCTGTTTTGATGTGCCTTCTTTTTTTCTTAAGCCCTCAAACTTCAATATGTAAAATAATAGAAGGTCTGTTGTACTGCTTGGAGAAAAGGTGCTACAGAGTACAAATAGCTCCAATTACCCTTGATTATCTCCTCCAATATCAGAGCCCTACAACATCTTTACTGCACCCCTAAAATTCCCTGTATTTAATATGGAAATAAGCTATATAACTTAGGCCAGTTTCTAAGGCAAACAACTGTGATCCAGAAACATCTAAACAAACGAGTCTTAATCTGAGGTACTAGAGCCTTGGTCTTATCACTTCCTCAATGGCCACGTTTAATGAAACTGATCCTTCCAGTTATAAAATGCTCACATAAGTCACCTTTGAGCCACACAAAATGTTTAATATCTCTGATAGCCTAAGAAAACCATACTAATGGTATTGACCTTGTCCACCTGAAAACACTTGCTGATAAAGATCAAGGATTGTAGTCTTCAATATGGATTACAACTCCATGTCAAGAGCCCAAAATGCACACAATTGGACCAATAGGTAATATTATGATAAATGGAGAAAAGTTTGAAGTTGTCAAGGATTTTGTCTTACTTAAATCCACAATCAATGTTCATAACAGCAGCAGTCAAAGAAAAAGACATGTTGCATTAAGAAAATCTGCTACATAAGACTTCTTTACACTATTGAAAAGAAAGGATGTTTTTCAGAACTAAGGTGCCCCTGACGCAAGCCATGGTATTTTTCCGTTGCCTCATATGCATGTGGAAAATGAACATTGCATAAGGAAGCCCAAAGAAAAATCAATGCATTTGAATTGTGGTGCTGGAGAAGAATATTGAAAGTACCACGGAACGCTAAAATGAAAAACAAATCTGTTTTGGAAGAATTATGGTTTCTAGGTGAGTGGTTGAAAGTTTGAGTCCACCCAGTGCTGCCTCAGAAGAAAACCCGGTACACAACTTTAAAAAAAAAGCCATTAAAAACCCTAGGAATTTTAATATGATGGAACTATTGAATTGAATGATATGTGAAATATATGTCAATAAAACTGTAAAAAGTAAAAATCTTAACATAATACAAAAAAGAAATATGGCCAGAGTGCTCCTCAGAAGCAAGGCTGCCAAGGCTTTTCTTAAATCATTTAGATCATTTGTCAGGTGTGGTATTTACATAATCTATTGTCCATTTGAGAGGATTAAGAGTGAAGGGGTTGGGCCTGTCAATCAGGGCACCGCTTAATGACCTCATTCGGAGGTACTAAGGAGATAAATAGCGCACTGGAGGTGGGACACAGGTTTGCTCCCTGGGAGACATTGCAGCTGATAAGACACATGGACCTACTCTAGAGCCCTGAGCTGGAGCAGCCTGTGGAGACCCCTGCCAGTGAGATGCTTCCACTGCCACTGGATTCACAAGACTTTTCACCCACTGGCCTGTGATCTTCCTGCATTCGGTGTCATTGAATGTGTTAAGTGAGCTGGGATGTTTTCTTAATGTACAATTACTCTTAATATAAACCTCTTTCTTATACAAATATGAGTGTTTGTGAATTTATTTCTCTAGTCTACCTGGACTAACACATCAGGAAAGACCAAGCAGTGCCCGGAGAAGGACATCATGCTTGGCAAAGTAGAGGGGCAGCAAAAAATAAAAAGAGGCTCAAGGAGATGGATCGACACAATGGCTGAAACAATGGACTCACGCATATGAACGATTGGGGTGATGGTCAAGACTTGTCAGTGTTTCCTTCTTTTGTGCATAAGGTCACTACGGATTGGAACCCACTGGATTTCACCTAACAACACAACACCTGAAAATACCCTGAGGAGGGAAGATCATAATTCATATGAATAGAAGGATATTTATGTGAAAGTCAGTAAGGCCTAATGGTCAGGAACTATTTTTTATTGGTGTGACATAAAAGAAACGTTTGAAGTTTACAAGGATTTTGTCTTGCTTAAATCCACAATTGATGTTCATGGAAGCACCAGTAAAGAGAGCAAACATTGCATTGCATTGGATAAATCTACTGCACAAGACCTCATTAAAGGATTGAAAAGCAAGGATGTTGCTTTGAGGACTAAGGGGGGCTTGACCCAAACCATGGTATTTTCTGTAACCTGATATGCATGTAAAAGTTAGACATTGAATAAGTAAAACCAAAGAAGAGTGGCTGCATTGGAATTATGGTTCTGGGAGAGAATATTGAAAGTACCATGGATTGCTAAATGAACCAAAAAGACTGTCTTGGAAGTGGAGCCAGAATGCTCCATAGAGACAAAGATGGCAAGACTTCTTCTCACTTACTTGGGGCATGTTTTAAGAGGCCAGTCCTTGGGAAAGGACATCATGCCTATTAAAGTAGAGGGGCAATACAAAAGAGGAAGACCCTTGACAAGAGAGATAGACACAGTGGCTAGAACAATGGTCTCAAAAATAAGAATAACTGTGAGGATGGCACAGGACTGGGTGGTGTTTCATTCTGTTGTACATATTGTAGCTATGAGATGGAACCAACTCAAAGGCACACAACAACAACATATTGGTAAATTTCTTTTCCTGAAGAAAATTGCTTTAAGAAGAGTCTTTGCCTTGGTTCAAATTCTTCAACTGGAAATGGATACATTGGCGATACTAACTCAGAATTGTTGTGAGACTTGAAATAATATATGCAATAGTACCTGGAGTATGGGAAGAGCCATTCATATTAGCTATCAATAGAACTATAAATTATTAGACAAACATTATTTTAATTTTCATGTTTTGATTTGTAGATATAGAAAAGCAAAACTAGAAAAATCAATGGTAGACTATCTCAATGAAGAACAACACTTTTTGTTCAATATAACAAAATAGAATTTCAATTTATTTTCAATAAGACCAAGTTCCATGAGCACATCGAAGTATTGAATGCCAAATTATCTCATTCAGACTCATGCGAATTGTCCCAGGCTTAAGAAAATAAGATAATTAGTTTTTGCTTTTACATGAAATGACTCTTTGCACACATATTGCAGCTTCAGAATTGATGGTGCCTTGCAGGCCAATGGAGCTATAGATGGGATTAGAGATAAGCCACACGCCCCCTTTATAAGCCTCTTTTTCTGTCTCTGACTCATTACATTCCACATCATAATGATACCAAGGGCTTACTGTGTAGAAAGCCAAAAAGCTCAGGCGCACTTGCAGGGTCTCCTCCTGGCTTTGGGGATGCCTCATCTTCTTACTGGAGATAGTGAACACTGAGGAGCAGGAAGAAACATCTCTTTGAATCGAGGGCGATTCTTGACTTTATAGATTCTAATATGTGGGTGTGAAAATTGCTAAGTCACTGACAGCTTCAACCTTCTTTCAGGGGGTAGGAAGAAGCACCAACCTAAGAGGACTCCAACCGAATTTTTAGCTCACTCATTAAACCAGCTCAAACACTTAGACTGAGCCCCTAACTGACAAGTGTTCTCTGCACTGAGGCACGACTCAGATGGTTAGAGACGACCTGCTTCCTATCTATGCATTCATGGTCCTTCAAATGTGGCTCAGGTATAAGATCTCTCATGCTAAAATGAAAATGGACTTTTAAACCATAGCACCTAAATTTCAATTTTTCTCTGCTGACTCAGCTTTGTGTGTACTGATTGTCAAGTTTTATTTAGCAATATGCAGATGACACGACCTTGCTGCTTGAAAGCTAACAAGACTGGAAGCACTTGCTGACGAAGATCAGTGACTACAGCCTTCAGGATGGATTGTAACTCGGTGGCAAAAAAACAATCCTCACAAGTAGACCAATAGGTGGCAGGGTGCAAAGCAGAGAAAAGATGAAATTGGCCAAGGATTTCATTTTGCTTGGATCCCAATCAATGCTCATGGAAGCAACAGTTCAGAGAGCAAATAGCATATTGCATTAGGCAGAAAGATATGGCACATGACCTCTAAGTGTCGAAGAGCAGAGATGACACTTTGTGGTCTAAGGTGTCCCTCACCTAAGTCATGGTATTTTCTTTTTTTTTTTTTTTTAATCATTTATTAGA
>NW_022106189.1:27574879-27590938 GCF_000313985.2 Echinops telfairi
TTCTTCTGGGTGGAGGGGCAGGTGTCCAAGTAGTAGTTGGGATTGAGGTTGGCCCCTCAAGGTCATGGTATTTTCAATGACATTATATGCTAATGAAAGCTGAGCAACAAATAAGGGAGATTGCAGAAGAATGAATGTATTTGAATAGTAGGAATTGTGAAGAACATTGACCATTGACCACCGGAAGAAAAAACCCAAATATTTATTGGTGGGAGTACAACCAAAATGCTTCTTAGAAGCAAGGATTTTGAGAGTTCGTCTCACCTCTTTTGGACATGTCATTAGGAGAGATCAGTACCTACAGAAGGACGTCATCCTTGATAAAATAGAAGATCTGCAAAAAAGAGGAAGACACTTCTACTCCGTCCAATCAAGTGGCTAGGAGTCAGAATATACTTTATAAAAATAGGTCTGGTTTTTGCTTTATAACTATATTCATATCTATATTCATATGTCCCTGGATCAACTAATTATGACCTCAACTATGAACTAAAAGATTGGCAGTTTGGATCCATTCACAGGCATCTTGGAAGACAACCTATCGACTCCCTAAAGGTCACAGCTTTCCAAACCCTACCGTGTAGTTGGACGCTTTGCACGTGGGGTTGCCACTAGTTGAAATTGACTTGAAAAAAACTTGGTTTACTGGTTGGTTTTAGTGCTGGTAAATCTATATTGATGTCCATTTATGTATAGACATAGCTGCAATATTGGATGATCCTGTGGGAAGAATATTGAACAATGCCTGAAGCATTAAATGAAATCAGAAGGAATACACAGAGTCCCTGTAACAAAAATAACTTGTCAACATACAACTGTGTCAAGCAGTAGTGTATGATAAGGAGCCTATGGAACTATAGGAAGAAGTTCAAGCTGCATTGAATTCATTGGCTAAAATCAGGGCCACAATAATTGATGGAATGGCAATTGGAATGTTTTATGAACTATACAAAGGCACTAGACTGTGTGGGTCATGCCAACCTATTGATAACTTTTAGAAGAATGGGGATTTCAGAACACTTAATTGCATTGCTCATATGAAACATGTATGTAGAGCAAGAGGAAGTCTTTCAACTAGAAAAATAAAGAATGTAATTGAAGAAAAACTTGAAATTGGATACGCAGTTGTTGCTCATGGAACCAGCAGTCAAGAAATTAAACCACTTATTGCATTGGACAAATCTATTTTTAACAGATCTCTTTAAAGTGCTGTAGAATAAAGAAGATGCTTGGAGGAATAAGAGGCATCTAACCCAAGTCATCGGATTTTCAATGACCTCATATGCATATGAAGGTTGGATATTCCCTACGGAAGACCAAAGAAGTCGCAATGCATTTACATTACATTGCTGTGGAAAATTATTGAAAGAACCATGGAGGGACAAAAGATCCAACAGATCTGTCCTTGACATACAGCCAGAATGCTCCTGAGAAGCCAGGACGGTGAGGTGGTTTCTCCCATACTTCAGGCATGCTATTAGGAGAGACAAGTCTCTGGAAAAGAGAACCATGCTTGTTAAGTAGATGGGCAGTGAAAAATAGGAAGACCCTCAATGCGATGGATTTCCAAGGTGGCTGCCATGAGGGGGTCAAACATAACAGCAGTTCTGTGGATGGTGCCAGACAGATCAAGATTTCTTTCTGTTGTCCATGGGGTTGCTATGTGTCAGAGTAATACTATGGAACCTAATGCCAACAACAACATAGATGATATCTATATGTACATAGGTATGTGTATATATGTGTGTATATATATAATACACATGCATATATACACACATAAATATATACATATATGCACATATAAATACATACATGCATATATATACACATAAAAATATATAATATATACACATATAAAAACATACATGCATATATTCTGTGAGCTGTCACTTATTTTACATCATTTTATTTCTTTGTGATGATTTCCCTTTATAGACCAGAGTAAAGAAACTTCTAGTTTTCGCCTTTATTAAAGTTGTTCTCAATGGTCTTTCCCTAGACTTGAGTATCTCATATCTGCATTGATATTTCTCATTGCAAAATGCCCCCAATCTTATTTAAAGAATGACCAGCCATTACCCTCCTGACTCTGAAACTTTTTCTGGATGACCGTATATTCAAGAAGTACATTCAACATCCCTGGAATTAAGAGCACCTGACATGGTATGGTCTAAATAAAAAGGAGGAGAAAGTCATACGTACTTTGCTTATCCTCAGCATCACTTAATTTCTTCTACTGTAGGCATAACTGTCCACTTCCTTTCCTGGTGTTGAGGACCAGGATTATGTATCAGCTCAAATACAGCAGCTGTCTCAAATCCCCAGGCACTAAGCCATGACATAGGCTCTCAGTAAGCTGAAGCAAATAAAAACAAGTGAAGGGGTAGTTGAACACTTCCTTGAATGGGAGTCCTCCTCCCACCTAGTCACTGAGCCATACTAGCTGGCTGCGATTACTGTTGAACAGAAGAACCAGATTACCATGCTGGTATTCCCACAGTCTGTGGTCCATTAAAACCCATGCCCAACCCAAGGCCATCGAGTCCACTCATAGTGATCCTGAGTTCTCCTCTGCCCCAAATGGTTTACAGGACTGTAATCTTTAGGTAAGCACACTTTTTCCTGTGCTGGGGGGTTTGAGCTACCAATGTTTGATCAGCAGAAAAACACTTAGCCACTGAGCCATCAGGACTATTGTGCCCATTAGACTGCTTAGACTGCTCTATGAATGCATCTCTGCTTAGTTCCTAACTCTCATAGAGTATCAATTGAATGTCTTTATGTAAAATGTCCTTTCCTCCATCAGTAACTGTGCTGAAAGTCAAATGCATGAAGAGAAAAGGGCAGTGCCAGCGACAACATGAGTTTCGGAGGGAGAGAGGAAATGAAATGTCCACATGTAGGACTGTATGATGAACCCAGGCATAGAGAGGGTTACCCGAACCCCCAAACTCAATGCAGTAGAGTGGCTTGACTCCTACAGAGAGTTGTCTGAGACCACACATCTTTATGGGAGCAGACAGTCTCAACTTTGTCCCAGGGATCGGCAAGGGGGTTTGAAAAACACCCATCTTGTGGTTCACAGCCCAACATCTAACTCACAAGATTCCCAGGGCTCCTTGGGGAGGGACCCACATCGGGTGGAACACAGCAGAACAGCACCAAGTCGGCCTGATGGAATAAAGGAAGGCTGCAGAGGAACCCATCTTGAAGTGAGTCTTACAGAGCTCCTCCATGTGGAAAAGAGAACAATGTCTTTAGGCTCGGAGAAGCTTTTAACCAGTCTTTCCGGCCTGACTGAGCAAACAGTGGGTGGTAGGGGCGAGTGAAGAAGAGATTGGGCATTTTTTTTTTCTGCAAGGGTTAAGAGACGAGACCTCATGCAAAAGGTGATGGGCACAATTCTTCCTTTTTCTAAGCAGGGGAGTAGCAATAGAAAGGATTTCATTGTTAGGCAGGGAGGTGGGTCCTTCTGAGCTATATGAGGATGTCAGAGGGAAACGAACAGGTTGTTCTGGGAAATCCACATCTTGTTCTCACAAGGAATGGATGAAAGAAGTTGGGAAGTTCTCAGCCTGGAGGGAATAAGACCAATGTAGCACCTAGCTGGTGTTGTGAGGAATAGAGAGACACACTGTCATTGTGATCTCTGGGCGATAAGACCACAAGCCATTACTGGTGACATATTTTAGCCCATTATTAAGAAATCAAGAAAAGAAACATCTTTGTATGTCTGGAGCTGTTCCCAGATGGGATGCTCTGTCAATGGCTCTGGATTGCTTACCAGTTGGAGACAGGACATCATCTCAGTGAATTTTGCTTATTATTATTATTTTACTTTTTCACAAACTGAAGGTTTATGGCAGCCCTGCATGGAGCTCATTGATCAGTGCTGTTTTCCCAGCAGCACTTGCTCATTTCACATCTCTGTGCCACATGATAGTCATTCTCGCAGCATTCCAAACTTTTTTTCCCCCCATCCAGCTGTTGCATACTGAATAGACTACTGGAGACCAAGCTAGAATTTCAAACTCAGGGAGCCTACTTTTGATGAAGGCTTTCTCTCTACCCCCTGAGAGAAGAGGGTCCCGGTGTCCTACAACATCTGTGGCTTGAAGTTCTATGTATATTCTTTGGACCAATCTTTCCCTGAGTCTAGGAGGTTCTCAGCACAGGAGTCGGAGGACCCAAGGATGCACTCTGGTCCAGTCACTCTTCTTTCTTGATGGTGCTGAGGGTCCTACCTCTCAGTATGTGCCTTTTATCTTTTTTGCCTCTCACCTCTAGTATGATTAAAAAGTGGCACAGCTCATACCTCAAAGAAGTGCCCCTTCCATTCAATTGGGCCTGTGACTTGAGCCAAGGTGTTTCATCGCACCCTAATGTTGCCTCCTTAACCGAATCTTCAGTAGCAAAGCCTGGTCAGGTTGTGTGAATACATAACACTCATGCGATTAAGTGGAGTCCAACTCATGGCAATCCTGTAGGACAGCATAGAACTGCTCCATAGAGTGTTTGAGAATGTAAATGTATACAGGCATAGACAGCCTCATCTTTCTCCCATGGAGTGACTGGGAGGTTTGAACCACCAGCCTTGTGGCTAGTAGCCAAAAACTTAACTCACTATGTCACTAGGGCTCTTTTTATTTATTTAAATTTGTATTTAAAGATCATTTTATTAGAGGTTTTTATAGCTCTTATAATCTATACATCAATTGGATCAAGCATATCTGTACATATGTTGCCATCATTATTTTCTAAACATTTATTTTCTATTGAGCCCTTGGTATAAACTCCTTTTTTCCCTCCCTCCCCACCCCTTCCCTCATGACTCTTTGATAAATTATAAATTATTATTTTCAAATCTTACACTGACTGCTATTTCCCTTCCCTCATGGTTTCTGATGCTCATCCCCCTGGAGGTGTGTGTATGCTTATGTGTCCATCATCGCCATCGGTTCTCCCTTCTGTTCCCTGCATTCCCCCTACCCTTCTGGTATCACTTCTCCTATTCATGTTCCTAGATTCCATGTGTCATGCGCTCTTATCGCTTAGCTATGCATATGCACATGCTCTGGTCTAGGAGGACTCTTTTTATTAACACATAGAGATCAGGATTTGCAAAACTAAAAAAACAAAACAAAACAAAGAACTCCAAAACCAGAAATCCCCTCACTACCATCTAGTCAATTCTGACTCATAGCAACCCTATAGGACAGGGTAGAACTATTTCTGTAAGTTTCCAAGCCTTGCATGTGTGTATCGGTGTAGAATAACCATTTTTTTCTCCCACAGAGTGGCTGGTTGTTTTGAAATGCTGACCTTGCAGTTAGCAGTCCAACGTGCAGGATACTTACATCAGAACAGAAAATAGAGGATAACCTCACAATACTAGGAATTGCAGTCTGGGCTCGTTGACACATATTCCAGGGGATGCAATTCAAACCATGACAAGAGATATTGGGGCCAGGCAGGTTTAAATTCTTTGTGAAAACTCTGTGTTCTCGTGAATGCCTCTGGCAGCCATAGCCCATCCTGAGAAAGTGTGCTGATGAAACTAACCAGCCAAAGGGCCCCAGTGGAAAACCTTTCTCAAGGGCTGAGATGTGACTTCACATAATGAGAGATCTGTGCAGTCATGGTAGACACAGTCGTGCAATTAGAAGCAAATAATGAAGCAAAGGTCCTTGAGAAGCTGTGGCCTCCATCTTGTCACCAAGGGTCATGACTCCAAGCGTCACTGCACGGGGCCTCCAGGAAAGGGATCTTACATCTCTCTTAGGCCACCTCTTATGATTCATAGAACGCAGACCCAGCTTTATAGGCATATTAGTAAGCATTTTTTCTTTTTTAATCTTTTCAGAAATCTATAAGAAGATATAGTTCTAGAACTAGTACATTTTAATGAAAAGAACATTTTGAACTGGAGAAACACAGAATAGTTGTGTGTGTGCATGTGTGCACAGTAGTATTTCTAGAATACGTATAATATGTGACACATAACCATATTACATATACTCAGTCAATTATGTTACCGCCTATAATATTCCATAAATGGCAAGTCATGAGTGCAAAGGACAGACTATTTAAGATGACTCTTAGCAAAATGAGAAGAAGGGATGATTTTGAATCGGCTCTTCCCTCAGCTTTAGTTTAATATCCATTTCAGTGACAAATGTGGACTAGTTTAGTACCCAGCTGAACAGATTCAGAACCATTTCATATGACATTTCACATGACATTTTGAATTAATTTTCCTTTGCAACAATAAAGCAAGTATACCATCACATATCGTTGATGGGAAATTCCAGCATGGCACTTGGACTCTGTTCGTTGGAGCCATACAAAATTGCAAAGCTTTAAACACCTCTACCCGACAATAGGACCATTTATGTGGCTCTGCATAAGGGGGGCCTCAGGTACATCTTAGCTGGACCACAGAGAGATTTCAGAATCCACCCCCCCCAAGGATTCAACTTTATCAAATTTAATTTACTCTTATCTGCCTAAATTCGGACAGCCTTAGCAACCTGTTAAGGTGTTCTGTGGATAAATGAGATGCTGGGTGAAAGACACTTTGAAAGTGGTGAATTGATTTGGGTTGCATTTAGCATCCTGGGAGCTTGTTGGGTTTATAAGCATTCAGTCCCTTCGGGTCCCACAATGAGGTTTACATGTGTTCGAATGAGGTTTACATGTGTTTGCTATATTCTGAATATAATCTGACTTTTCTTCCATTTTGTGTTTATTCTTGAAATAGTTTTATTCTTTCCTTGGCTTTACTATCCATATCCCTTTGGAATGGGAAGAGTAGTTAGTATCCATTTAATTACCGACACATACTCAGGCTCTATGGTCTGCTCGTCCTGGAAAATGTCTAGTCGCATATCTCTTGTGAGGTTTTCCCTCTATGACTGGGGAACTTAAATGAATTTCCAAGAGCTTTAAGCACTTTTTGTTGTTGTTGTTGGTGGTGGTGGTAAAAGTTAAAGAAGCTGGCCTAAGTATTCTTGTATTATTCATGCTTTTAAAAATTCATTCTTCTTCTTATTAGTCATTCTTTTATTATTATTCAGGTCATTTACATATGGCTCATGCATTGTATAAGCATTGATCAGACAGGATTTTAAGCATGTCCACTCTGCATGGTGGGGAGTCCTTTGTGATACCAGCGATTAAAAGCAAGACTACTAGCAGACGGGTTGGCTGTTCAAATTCATGGAGGTGCCTCGAAAGAGAAACCTGGAGATCTGCTTTGAGCAGGTCATAGCCATTGAAAACCTGACCCAGCACTTCTACTCTGACATGCCTTGGGCTGCCAGGCATCAAAATCGGGTCAATGACTCCATGATAAGTCTGGACCATGGCTGTTGTTAGACTTCAATCTTTGTTGATCAATTCAACCCATGTGCCACTAGGGCACACATTAAAAAGGAAATGAATGAAACAACGCTGAACCCCACTGATACCTCGTCCATTCCCTCCTTGCAGTGACCCCGTAGAACAGAGGAGCACTGCCTCTGTGGGTTTCCAAGTCTGTCAGTCTACATGGGAGCAGAAAGCTTCATCTTTCGCCCGTAAAATAGCCGGTGGGTTTGAACTGCTGACCTTGATGTTAGCAGCTCAACACATAACCCACTAGGCCACCAGGACTCCTCCAGTATGCAAGGCCTTCCCGGAATATGCATTGGCAACAGATTAACTCTGTCTTTTCCCCTGTCTTCTCCTGGATCTAGTTTACTAAGGCTCCCCACCCTCTGAATACACTAGCACTAGCACTCACTTCTCTCTGCCTGCTTGCAGTCCGGTCATCTACCTGCAGTGACATTTCTTGCTTGCTTGCATCTCGGACTAGCAAGATTGTTCTGATCAGACAGCTCCAGTGCCAACCCTCCATGAAGTCATGACCTTCCCAAGGGCAATTAAATAGATGTTACTCCAGGGCTCCCACAGCACTGTACTCATTCTGCTTATCTTCTGACTCCGCCGTCTCTCTCTAGTCTGGGACCTCTCACAAAGCTAAGGCTTCTCTGTACTTATCTTTACTTCCTCGGGGCCTATAAACCCAAAGAACACTTTATAAGAATAAATAAAGGGTACATTTCCCCTGCTTTTATGGGCCCTGCTAGTCCTACCTAGACTGTCCACAATGACAGTTCTGATCTTTCAGGTTGTCCTCTTAAATGGCTTGCACTACCAAAGGGGAAAGCCATCAAAGATGACAAGAGGAAGTGGGAGCTCTGCTACCGCAATCCCTAATCCCGGCAGGGTATGAAGGGGTGTGGCCTGATTTGGTTGCTGGCAGCAGCATCTAGACTTTACAGTGGCCCTTGGTTTAACTGCTACAGCATTCGCAGTTGTTCGACTAATAGCAGCCACAGGACAGCCGATTCAGAAAAAGGGATCGTCTAACTGTGCTTTATCTTTGAGAGAACACATCTGTACTCATCTGTCCATCTCATAAGACTGGATTATAAGAGGGACAATGTTGACTGACAGTTGGAGCATAAATGAGAGACTGAAAGATTGGGGGAGAGGCAAGGTATCCCTAGAATAATGATTAGACACATTTGAATCTCTACATAGAAGTGGAGGATGAACGACACTTTATTTGTTGAAACCTGAGTCCACTGGTAGGAAAAGTTAGCACCAGGAGGAGAAGAGGCTGGGTGCTCCTTGGCTCCAGAGAAGGGGTCGTGATGTACCATGAGGCAGAGACACAGGCTTTGATAGCAAGCTAATAAGCTAAATTGCTGGATGAAAGAGTTTACTCTTTCATCTTATAAGCAGGAAATGGACAGTCATCTTGAGAAGACTTAGAGTGTGCAGAGATTGGATTAAACCAGTGTCTCGCAACTATGATTGTACAGGTGAATTCCCTCAGTGCTTGTTTACCTATCAATTCATATTCCCAAGAACTGTCTGGAGCCTGAGGCTCAGCATTTCTAACCTGTCCCAAAGTGATACTGATGCTGCTGGCCACTGGGCCACACGCTGAGGAAAAATGCCCGTGAACAACTCAAATGTCAGAGCTCAGATAGTATTTCAGAGCTGGCAGCAGCATCCCTTTCAGAATCAGAAAGCTCTGGTTTAGGGTTTCCCATCAGCTCCAATCTTAGAGCATTTGCTCATTCTATCTTTAGCCATCTAAGGGTTGCTTCACATATGTGTAGAATGAAACCACGATTGTTTTCTTCCTATTGTCTTGGTCAGGGATAAAGGAGAAGATGTAAGCAAAATATCCCCTGCAGTGTTCAGGACACGGTTTGCTCATTTATAACGCTAGTGATTCTAATATTGCTTTATTGATATTGTGCTTCCCATGCCTAGAATTTTATGATTCTGGTTTATTTCCATACATATCAGAACTTAAAAAGGAAAGCAACTGCATTGTGAAATTCAATGAGAGTAAATGCTATTGTTCTGACCATGTACCTATTGGATATTACTCTAGCAAAACCTAGTTCAGTACAAAAGTCCCCTTCTGGACTCAACTGAAATATCATCTGCTCTGTTTCCAACCACACCACGGATACGATCATTCACCAGTTTGGACCCTATGCTGTGCTTCCCACAGGCATCTTTACAGCATCCAGCATGGAATTAGACCAGCAACTAGAGATTTCTTCTTCTGTTTTTCTTTTCTTTTAATTCAATGTCAAAGCATTACAACACATTATGTTCCCAATATTTCCATCAAACATCATTCATGGTACAAAGCAAATGCTTTCAAATAATCAATGAGTGAAAATATGGATGGACAGAGGAATGGATTAATAAACTGGGAAAAATCAGCCCCATTTACTGTTCAAGACCTTCCCAGCCTTGGCTGAAAGTCTCTCTTTGTGGCCAACCTGTAGCCTAAGAATTTTTGAGGAGGGTCTCCATTAAAATGTTTTCAACCGAAAGGTATAAAAGTCATCGTCTCTTGGAGGAGGTTGGATTTTAACCACAGCGCATAGGAGATAGATAGACACCTGTGAATCCATATCACTGTGCAAGAAGAAAGGAGGACAGAGGAACGGGAGAGCCATGTGAGGGTATGCAGTCCAATTCAAATGCACTTGGAATGACAGGCAGTTAATTAATTCATAAGGCTATCTCTGCACCAGCTCACGAATATGAAATTCGGAATGAGGAAACGGCTCCAGGGATGCATTTTGCTGTTGATGGGAAGACACGCCTCCTTTGCACTAAATGCAGACATTCCATTTACAGCCACAAGGGAAGCTAAGAGATCATTCTTTGAGCAAATCCAAGTGGTCAAAAAGTTTGAAGTTCCTGTGTCTAAGGAACCCTATGAATAACATTGTCCATCCCTCTGTTCTACAGACAGTGCTGTTGTTGTGTGGTATTGCGGAGTTACACAAACCCAATGCACAATGGAAAGAAACAGTGCTGAGTCGGGCACCAGCCTCGCATTCTTTCCTATGTATGAGCCCCTTGATGCAGGCAGTGGGTCAATCCCTCGCCTTGAGCTTTTTCCTCTTTTTACTGACCATTCTATTTTACCAAGTAAACTCACGGCCATCGAGCCAATGCTGACTCAGCAGCCCACTGTGAGTTTCTGACATGGTCACTGTTTACGGGAGTAGAAATCCCAGTCTTTGTCTTGCAGTTTCTGGTGGTTTCAAACTGCTGACCCTGCAGATCGCAGGCCCACACATAACCACTACACCCCCAGGGCTTCTACTTTAACCAATCTGATCTCCTTTTCCAGGAACCGGTCTCTCTTGGGCATAGTGGTTAAGGGCTCAACAGCTAGCTGAAAGGTCGGCAGCTCTCCAGGAGAAAGATATGGCAATCTGTTCTGGTAAAAAGGAACAGCCTTGGAAATGCTACCCAAACCAACGTCTCACTGCCATCAAGTTGATACCAACTCTTGGCAACCCAATGTAAGTTCCTGAGGCTATAAATCTTCACAGGAACAGACAGCGGCAGCTCTGCCCCCTGGAGCAGCTGGTGGGTTTGAATTAAGTTCCTTAGGCCACTCTCTGGGCCCTTAGAATCAGTCAGTTATGAGTCAGAGTTGACCGTGTGGCGATGAGTTGGGGATTGCTGCATGGTGCAGATGGGTTACTCTCAACTAGTTGGAAGATGGGTGGCCTGAACTTACTCAGTAGTGTCACACATGAAATGCCTGCTGGTCTGCAGCCCTAAAGACCACAGCCAAGGAAATTACAGAACAGGGCCCGGGAACCATGCGTTTGATTTTATTCATTTATTTTGCATTGTGTGTCTTGCTTTTTTATCACTTCTGAGACCCCCCCAAAGCCAAACCCACTCCCACTGAGTCAATTCCAACCCATAGTGGTTTTGTAAGACAGAGTTGCCAATCTTTGAGTTAGCAATCAAGTGCTTTAACCACTGTACCACCAGGGCTCCTTAAACTAGGAGTGGCCGGTGCTATTGTCCCATGTTAGAGAACAGGAAATTCAGATGAAAGAAGTCAAGAATTGTGATCAATGTCAGATTGCTGTGTGGACAAAGACCTGCTCTGCAGCAGGAGCCTCTGAGTCTCCCCACCCCAGAAAAAAAGCCATTCCCATGGACTTGACTTTGACTTGGGATGTCTCCATGTGCATTACTGCAGAACTGGTTTGATAAGGTTTACAGGGCACAGCTTTGCTGCAGGAGATCACTGGACCTTTCTTCTGAAGTATCAGTGGGTGGAACTGAACCTGCAGACATTCAGGCATCAGCCAGGTGCTTAAGCATCTGCACCACCTACAAACTGGGATCTCCAGTTATACAATGGCTGTGTGATTTGCAGAAAAGACAAAGGCTCTTAGAAAGATCCATAAGAGAGAGACTTCCCAGGTAGACGGTTTTCTTTGAATCTTAAAGACTCAGAGCAATGTGTTTCTCATCTCTTAAGCAAATGCTTTAGAGAAAGAATCAGCTGTTTCCCAGCGTGTCTCTCGGAAATCTCCTGGAGCTCTCTCTGTTCCCAGTGCTGGCCACTGAAGGCTTTAAATAGCCCAGCCTGTGCTTCCTGGCTTTGCTGACAAGCCCTCCTCCTGAGGACTGTTGAAGGCCTTGGCTCTGGGAGACCAGAGGCCAGATGTAAAGTTAACTCTGGCATGAGGCCGTCAGTCTATACAGCCCAATGGTCGGGCTTCAAAGAGCATTCCTTCTAGGACCTTCCTTAATTTGGGGCCTGAGTGCCTCATTTATCTCAGCGTCAAGAGATCTCTAACTTATGGATTTCTCTACATTCAGTACAGCTCAGGCACTGAGAGAATCTGCCAGCTCCATGCCCAGGTCTGCAAGTGAAATGGAATGGCCCGACTTCATATTCAATGGATACCTTTTGCTTCATATTTCTCCTTTTAGAAAAATCAATGGAAGGTTTATGCTGTCTTTCAGAGAGATGGAAGGATTAGAAATCAGGCTTGCCATATTATTATGGTAACGAAGCATCCTGGGTTTTCTTAAGGAGATCCAATTTCGAATATCCTCTCCAGCACCTGAAGTGGATATCAGGTCAATGTTTTCTGAGTTTTGATTGGGGAGATACGCTTTCTTCAGAGAGCAGAATAGAGGAGAAAGACTTTTTAGAATACCAATTTATTTTTGGAGCGGGTAGTGAGAATTGGATATATGTGTCTATAAATATATATATATATATATATATATATATATTTATATATATAGAGAGAGAGAGAGACGGCTTCAAAATGTTCAAGGAAAAATTCCATTATATTTTTATTTCGTTTGTCATTGGACTTTTTGACAGTGTGTGTGTTTGTGCGCATTTGCAGATATATAGATATAGTAGTTCTCCTCTCTGGAGGCTTGAAGGTGCTATGGTTAGTGTTGTCCTGCTAAATATAATATTAGCAGATTAAACACAGGAGGGAAAGAAGCTGTCTGCTCACACGAACATTTACAGGCTCGGAAACCGTGTATCAGGCCACTGTGAGTGAGAATGGACTGGATACCAGCAGGTTTTGTTTGGTCTTGGCGGGTTATGCTTCTACAATACATGTGGGGAAATTGAGGCTTAGAACTTTTGGTGACCACCTTGTGCTGAGTACCTGGGTGCGATCCCAAGCTTGCAATTTGACTTTGATGTCTGTGGTCATTTTCTGGGATCGTACTATAGCTTCAAACTCATCTTAGAGATGCAATTCTTTTTTACTTCTTCCTTGTATTTCAATTTCTAAAAAAATGACAATTCGCTAGGGGTCTGAAGCCCTGCTGTGGTTGTTTCTAGGGTTATTCCTGCTAAGGACGTACATAACACAGGCACAGGGGCATTTGGCCCCAGCTGCCAGGTGAGGGAGTAGCTTGCTCAGTCCACAGACCCTCTGTCTATTCTTCCCAGTTTCTGCCCAATCCACCCTCCTGGAACTCCTTCCATTCCAGCTCCTGCAAGATGTGAAATCAAATGCCAGACACCTGAGCTGGCTGGCGTCTGCCTGAAGCAGGGTGATTGACTGCCATGCACTAATTACTGGGCAGGTTTGGGAGTGGGTGCAAGAACAGGGATGATCACAGAACAGTTAAAAAGAGATTTGTTTCTCCTTGTGCTGCTCCCCTGTCATTTGCAAATGCCTGTCGGTTTCTTTTCAGCTTGTTTGTGATTAAGAATCCTGCTGAGATGACACTTGGTGGTTTGAAGAGCCAAGCATTATGCCTGCATTTCTGCAGGTAATTTAGGGGATGGGAAGGGAAGAAGAAGGTCATCTACATCACACAGAAGCCAGCCTCCTCCCTCCCCATCAACTTTTTAAGTTGTTCACAATGAACAGAACAAGCATTCAGGGGGAACTTTCTAGAGGAGAGAGCATTGATGAAACCGTATTTTTTCATTCCTCTGTGCTTCTTGGGTGACCAGGTATTGCTACTGTCCCCTTGCTGCTGCTCTTAGATACAGACCGAAAAACCATCCTCGGCATCCTTCATAAGGGGAAGGAGAAGCATACCTTGCAGGTAATTGATTTGCCAGACATGCCATCAAGTCTCGCCATTGGAACCTTGCTGCATGTCGCTGATGGAGGCGTTGAAAGGAAAGCTTGCACTGAGAGAAATCACGTACACGGGTCTGCAAGATTCAAAATTGTAAGAGTGACCCCTAGTGACTGTGAACAGCTGGAATCTTTACTGAAACGCAGCGCTATGTGCAATGTGACTATAGACAGCAAAACCATTTATGTTCATTCATTTGAGAAAAAAAAGTCCCCAAATTTTCTGAATGCAATATAAATATACCAAAAAGGCCAACAAGAACATTGATTTCTTCCTCTCCAAAAAAAAAAAAAAAAAAGACAGATGCACACATTCATCTTTCAGTTCAACTCAAAGAGCTTGTATTTTGAACCTACTGGGTGCAATTCCCCATGAAGGTCCCCAAAATAAAGAGACAGAGGTCCTCACAGGGCTTTTGCTGTGTTTCCAGGCTCATCAACAAAACTCCCATCTAATGAGACCAAGACAGGGCAATCGGGAGACCGTGACCTGAGTCTGATAAGCATGTGTTCTGGTACTCTGAGAAGGGAAGTGGCCATTCTTGGAAGGGTAGGAAAGAGCTTAACTGATGGAAGAAGAGATCAGCTTCAACAGGCTATAAACATACACGCAATCTAATCCTTATGTTAGGGTAGCAAGTAATTCAGCAGGGTTGAAGCAAGTGGAATTGTCAAGATGAGGTTTAAGAAATAGGGATGCAAAAATAAAAGGAAAACTAAGAGATAGGGATGAGACAGCTCAGAAAATGCCCTGAATGCCCTTCTTGGGCAATGTGATGAAGGTAATGGAGGGATAGGGTTAAGGAAGAGGGTAATGGGCACATGTTTGCATTTCAGAAAAGTATGAGGGGGACCCCCCAAAAAATCAGAAATTTTTTTCAAAGCTATGTATTTACTCTCCATCACACTTAATATATTTGTTAAACCTGTGATTCCTTTCTTTTCTTTGCTTTTTTTGTGATTCCATTCTTGGAAACATTTTTCAAATTCATCTGTTTGGACGGCTTGACAGCACCGCCCTCATTTTTTGTCTTCACCTCTTCTACTTCCTCAAATCACTGTCCTTTCATGTCCCTCCACACTCATGGCAACATAAAGAAGTCACATGGAGTGAGGATACACAGAGTGAGGTCAGGTGAGTAAGGACCTCAGGCCAAGAGAGGCATGTTGGGTTTTTTTTGCAACTGATGCACCGAAATGGCTGCGTGAGCTGGTACCTTGTCGTGGTGGCAAAACCGGTCCCCCATCTGCCACAGATCAGGCCTTCCTTGTCACACACTGTTATGTAATCTTTTCAGAACCGCTAAACAGAAAGCGTGATTAACAGTCTGACCTGATGGAACAAACTCCAAATGCATGATCCCCCTCATATCAAAAGAAATGAGCATTGTTTTGGGGTGGGTACCCCCTCATATATATGATTTCAGAGTAGATCGAAATCTGGAGGCATGCAAGACTAAATGCAAAAAAGACCCAAACATTTAAGCTGTTTCCGGCATTTCTAATATATGGTATATGATGGCTCTTCTCTCTTCATCTGGATTCTAGGTCCTCACATTTGTTCGATCACTGGAAACACCCAGGGATCTGGTGAAAAGGCAGATCCCTGGGCTCCATTTGCAATCTAGTGAATCAAAATCTCTAAGGGGCGGGGCCTAGGGATCTGTAGTTTCACCAGATCCCCAGGTGGTTCCAATGAGCAGCCAAGTTTGGGAGGCTAGGCTCTGGGTTAGCGGTTCTCAACCTGTGGGTCATAGCCCCTTTGAGGGTAGACTAACCCTTTCACAGGGGTCTCCCAATTCATAACAGTAGCAAAATTACAGTGATGAAGTAGAAACAAACTTAATGTTATGGTTGGGGGGTCACCACCACATGAGGAACTGTATGAAAGGGTCTTAGGTTGAGAATCACTGCTCTAGATCATTGCTATCAGGAGCACTGCTTTATTTTTCTTTGAAATGTGCAAACATGAAACCCATTGCCATTAAATAAATTTGGACTCATAGCAACACCAAGAAAATTAACATTGATTTTAATTAGATAATGTCACATCTATATGTAATATGTTCTCATATATTTATAT
>NW_022106189.1:27591038-27593308 GCF_000313985.2 Echinops telfairi
ACTCATAGCAACACCAAGAAAATTAACATTGATTTTAATTAGATAATGTCACATCTATATGTAATATGTTCTCATATATTTATATGTAAATACATGACTAGAAATGATACACATACATGCATACACATATACCCTGTTGATATTTAATCATGAAAAATATAACCATGCCTACACATATATTCTGATGATACTTAATAATGAAAAATATTATCTATTTTGGCAATAGAGACATATAAACATTCACTCATTTATATATAGCTTAAGGTAACTCTAAATTACAACAGACATATTGTTCACTGGGGAATTAACACCATGACATTTATTAGAATCAAATCTTTGAAATTTTCATTACATGCAATGACGATCCTTCAATAACTCAGAATGAAGCTGATGAAACTGTGTTGTCCCTAGATTATCTCAATATCCCATCAGAAATCCAAACCTGGAATCACAGACCTTGTGGTGATGCTCATTATTCATCATTCTTATACATACCTTTAATCCACCTTCTTGCTGCCATAACTTTCTCTGATAAGAAACAAAACAAAACAAAACCATGAGCAAGAACATGATTCTTTCAAATCTACACTTTAAAGAAGGACCTCTTCAAGATCAACCAGAAAAGAACAAACGAAATGTCTTGGTAACCGGGAAAACAAATTGCACTCAAATTGCCCTGTAATGGACACTGTGGTATGGTTCCCAGTGGCCTCCTTCAGATTTGAGGGACTCTTTTCTCCAGTTGGTGGGAGTGTTGTCTGCTGACAGCTTACAGCTGTGACCCTCTCCAGAAATTTCCCACAAACGCGATTTCCTCACTCAATGATAGACCACTCATGTAGCAATTCAAGATTCTAAGGCGTAGCTTCTATTTTTCAATTTTTTTAAAAATTTGATTTTGATTAAAATTTTTGACTCTCTCTTTGTTTAACTTTCCTAGAGCATTTGAGCATGTGTAACTTTACTTCTTTTTTTGTCTCCAAACCATTTAATTAGGAGCTAATCCAGACGTTATACAAGTCATGGTTCAATGACATCAAGCAGTATTGCACAATTGCAACCACAGTTTCAAGACATTTTCTTCCTACTTGAACTCTTTGATATCAGCTCCCCTTCACCCTCATCTAGATTCACCATTCCTAACATAGAAAAATACATAACATTCAAGAGAACTACCCAAAATGACCAAATACAACAGAGATAAACCCCAATATATAAAAAAACAAAATATGAAAAACCAGATCAAGCCCAAAGTGTATCAGAAGGTCGATCAAGTGACAAAATTTTAACCATTCAAATCAGATCTATCATTTTAATCTACTATAAACATCTCTCCAATACTCTCTGATAATCAGGTTATCGCCATCCCTTAATTATAGCTAGAAGGAAGTCAGGGGAGCCTCATTCCCAAGGTGGATCCTGCAAATGTATTTTGGGCTTCCATTGTCCTCCATATCCCTTTGCTCACCAGCATCTCACAAGTTAAGCTCTGATACTATCCCTCCTTCGAATTTGGATGATATAATTTACAATCCTTGGATCATGGATATTGGTGTGCTTCTTCCATGTGGACATTGTTGACGTCTCACTTAGATGGCAGCTTGTTTGGAAAAACGCCTGTAAGATCCCAGAGGCTACTCTATCTGATAGCTGGGCACCATCTGATTTCTTCACCACAGTTTTCTATAGCACCCATATATTCTGTGTTCCCTTCTTGAGGTGAGTGAGGGTCAAGCAGGCGATGTCATAAGAACGAATCGTCCTTAGATTGGAGTTAGGATTAAGTGTGTGCCTCAAATCTATTCCTGAATCTGTGTTTATTTGCTTCTGCTTCACCTTAGAGACAGACTTTTTGATTTATGGTAGAGAATCTGACTGATCATCTCCCTGGAGCATAAGGACCTTCCATTTACAGTGTCACTGATGAACTCAGGAGACTAATTTTTAAAGCACTACTGAGAGAGGGAGATAAACAAATGTAGGCTAACTGCCTATCACAATACCTGGATTATTCACTCATTCAGAACACATCCTTAAAGACTGGACACTATTTGCGCAAAAAATGGGAATTGGTGGTCGGACAAAACTTCTAATAATATATGTGTGACAATGTCAGTCACAAGTTTGCCAGAATAATATCTATCTTCAAACAGAAAGCAGGGAATTGAAGTAGCAAGTAAATATTAGTCCACAAACCGACAGTTGGAACAGCTGATATTGCTGTCTTCTGCTTCTTCACATGCCATGGAAGTTCAGTCTTAACTCTTCAG
>NW_022106189.1:27593408-27609058 GCF_000313985.2 Echinops telfairi
ACAGCTGATATTGCTGTCTTCTGCTTCTTCACATGCCATGGAAGTTCAGTCTTAACTCTTCAGGGCATAGGTATGTTTGTGATCATCTTGTTCACCTAGCAGCCTTTGGAGCATGTTGTATACCTTGAAGCTCCAGAATTCAATGTCCCAGTGTTCTATGGCACATGACCTGGGTGCCCAGGGAGTGTACTGAAACTTAGACCGATGTGGCTTCTTAGGTGCATATTCATGGTGGCCAACTCTGAAAGGCTGCCTGAAGCTCAGTTACTGCCTGAGTCCTTCAATGAAGATTTACTGCAGTTCATTTTCTACTTCTGCCAATCTTACGTCCACACATGTTGCTTCTAAGTTCCCTGCACATCAATATGCAGGGAACCTGTTTTCAACAGGTAGAAATAATGCATTTTTCCCAATTAGTTTTTGTCATACGTTATGTCCCATGTAACAGACACTGGGACAGAGACTGACACGCAGGATTTTATTGGTAAGTGTGCCCATTGGAGCTGTCATAAGATGGGATGAAGTGGATTGATGCTCCTGAATGAACCAGTCATTTGATGCAGGCTGCCCCCAAAGAAGAGGAGATAGTCTTGTCACGACAGTTGTCCTCAGCTTGGCCAATTCTGGAAGAGGTTTGGCAGCTGCGGGCTGTCTGCTGCTCAAATTCCCAACAGCTGAATGGTAAAAGAAGCTCTGGGCAGTGGACACAGGGTCTACCATCAGGGCTTCCAACCAATTTAGTCCAGTTAGAATCCTGCTAAGATTTTGGATTTCTATCTCAGATATACTGAATCAGAGCCTACATTAAAAAAAATCATTTTATTGGGGGCTTATACAACTCATCACAATCTGTACATCAATTGAATCAGGCATGTTTGTACATATGTTGCCTTCATTCTTTTCTAGACATTTACTTTCTATTGAGCCCTTGGTATGAGCTCCTTTCCCCACCTGCCCCCACCAACCCCCTGATAAATTGTACATTGTTATTGTTTTCATCTCTCACACCGACCACTGTCTCCCTTCCCCCATGTTTTCTGTTCTCCCCCCTATTGGAGTGTGTGTGTGTGTGTGTGTGTGTGTGTGTATGGTTGTATGTCAGTCATTGCAATTGTTTCCCTCTTTCTCCCTTCCTCTCTCCCTCTTCCCCCTATCCTTCTGGTATCACTTTTCCCACTCCTGTTCCTGGATTCTGTGTGTTGTGAGCTCCCATCCCTTTCTATACCTGTGTACATGTTCCACTCTAGTCTGTATTGAGAAGCAGCACTGGGGTCATGGTAGTTGGAGGTACGACAGGAACCTCAAGGAACCAGAGGAATATAATGTGTTTCATCGATGTTTTACTACACCCTGGTGACTCATCCCTTCCCTGTGGCCCCTCTGTGGTGGGATTGTTCCACTGTCTACAGATGGGCTTTGGATCTCTGCTCCAGCCCCCCTCATTCTTAACAATATGTTTTTATTTGTTATGTGTCTGCTGATAACTATTACCCAGTCCCTATGACTCCTCATGATCACAGCAGTGGTGTGCTTCTTCCATATGGACTTGTTGCTTCACTGCTGAATGGCAACATGTGTAACTTCAAGTCTCTAAGACCCCAGATGCTATATCTTTTTACTAACTGGGCACTATCCACCTTCTTTACCACATTTGCTTATGCACCTGTTTTGTCTTCAATCATTGTGTCAGAAGGATGAACATCTCAGACTGCCAACTGGTTAGAACAAAGTGTTCTTGTATTGAGGGAGGGTATGATCAGAGGCCCAAATCCATCCCCTACCTCACTGCCTTTATATATATATATATATATAGTTGTGCATTAATGTATTTACATATGTGCACCGCTATGTTTATACCTCTATCCATTGCTTCACTTTGTAGATCCTTCCTGTGTTTCCTTTTACCTTCCTCTTTCCCCACTGTCACTTTCGCCTTATTTCCGCCTCTTGGTACCTCCTCTTAGCTTGTTTTCTGTTTCAGAGTTTACATTTTAAACAAGATCCTCACGTAATTCTTACAGATCCCAGGAGCATTATGTATCTTGTCAAAATATAGATTCTCATTCCGTTTATCTTGGTGGATATACAAATTCTCAGCCAGAAATCAAACCACAGCAAATCAGTTCCAAAGAAGGAAGGAAGCCACTCTCTGGGTTACAGATGTCCAAGGACAATTTATTCTTGCCCTTAAATGTGTATACTTCTCTCACTGTGAGAGAATTAACCAGCCCTTAATCCTGCTCTCACAAAGTCTTCATCACAATCGCCTTCCCTTGCTGCATGTCTGGCTTTTAAATCATTTTAAAGGCCTAAATGTTTTGTTGTGCTGACCAGAACTAAATCAAACCCAACCCACTGCCATTGTGTCAATTGTGACTCACAGGTATCCTGCAGCGTAGGACGGTCCTATTGGGTTTCCTAGGCTGTCATGTCTATGGAAACAGACTGCCACAGCTTTCTCCTGTGTTTCTTGTATTAAAACGCAACAAAAACAAACAAACAAAAAGTCACTGCCCTCGGGTCCAATCTGAGAATCAACTAGGACAGGGTAAAGCTTCCCCTGTGGGATTCTAAGACATAACTCTTTACTAGAGTAGAAAGCCTAATCTGACCCCTGTAGAGTGAATGGTGGTTTCAAACTGTTGTCCTTGTGGTTAGCAGCCCAACAGGGCTCCTTCTTGTACTCAAGGAAGGCGAACTAAGGACTGTATGCATCTGTTCCAACTTACCTTCAAATTCAAGTTAAAACCAATTAGAGACAGATCTTATTCATAACCAAGGGATGCCTGTATTTGGTAAAGTCCAAACTCCTACTCCTATGTCAAGAGCAAATGGATCCTTGTCTGAATCTAGAAAATCTTGTAGTTTGCACAGGTCTTTTGCAAATGGGGTTTGTGTAAATATGTTGAAACTTCAATCTTTTTTCCCCATCTTTTACGATTGGATATAGGGCAGTGTTTTCCAAATTGTTTTGGAAAATAATGCGTGAAAAAGTAATTATTGACAATAAAGACTCTGGAAGCAATACTGTAGGAAACAAATAAAATGCATCACTATGGTTTACTGATGGTACAGATAATGCTCGGCATCCACTTACCAAGTTTAATATGTTCTGGAACTTGGAGCTATTAAAACCCATCAAAACTACCCTGTTAGACATTAAAGTATTAAGGAAATGGAGTTTCAATTATCTAAATTGCAAAAACAAGCCTGCTTCAAATTTGCCTTCAGAGAGGCTTAATAGAGGGGACATCATATGGCATTTTGAAGACATATTTCTGTTGACAGTACACACAACCACATCATATAAACCTACATCTTGGCCATGCATGATATATAATCTAATACAGCCATGCTGAGCTGATTGCTAAGAGCTTCAAGGTGGGGTTTTTTGATCAACTACTTTGGTGGTGAACTTAAATATACTAGCTACACAGAGTGTTCTGCTTCCCGCCCCCACCCCCAATATGATGGGAAGGTCATTGGGGTGAACAAACAGATGAGGGGGTCTGGAGGATGTTGTGGAGTAAACATGACTTAAAATTCCATTTTAATGACAGGAACTTTTGTTGTCTGCTCTGTGAGTGAGCATGTTATATTTGCCTGGATCCCAATAACAGCTGAGGTGATGGTCAGGGACAGAGAGTAGGAACCCATTTAGATCTCTATGCTTCCTTACCTTTCCCTTTGTACTCCACAATACTTTAACACAGTAAATACTGATAACAAAAGAGAGAGTGGGCTGTCAGTACATATATACTACCTCATGTGGCCACCCACTCTGTATGGTAGGCAGCAAGGGCCATGCCATGGTCTTTAAGAATAAAATAGAAATGCAGAAAATTAGGTCGGTTTTCAAAGAGGGCACAGAACTGAGGTTCAAATGTTTGTCCTTTAGTTTTAATATCTCTGGGAAACCTTTGGTCCTCCATGGCTGTTGTCAATCCACTTCTTTCCTTTCATGTAAATGCAGTTTAACCGCATTCAGCTATCACCGATATGCTAGAACTTAGATGCGCTATCACAGATAAAGAGGTATAATCACAAATGACTCCGAAAGGTGCTCTCAGATTTAAAACATTAAGCTCTTTCTCCTGCAGAGCCGCTGATAGTTTTGAACTGCGGACTTTGTGGTTAGCAGCCCAACTCATAACCACAACACTACCAGATCTCCTTTCACCCTCCTCTAATGAATTGTTATTACCATTATTAATAATAATCATGCACTTTTCCTGTCCCTATGGAACTTAAATCAAATGGCAATCACAAAAGTAATGACAAAACATTTATTACGATATGAGGAAAGGTTTCCTATAACACACATACACACAGAAATATACATATATGTATGTAAATAGCTATATATATACATACAGATGTAGATAGATAGAGATTTGAGTTAAGTAAATTTGACTTAGTCTCTTAGAGAAGATGGAGAAGATTTCCCTTAACAGAGACCTTAAACCTTGAATACGATTTAATTGTGTAGATTCTTCCTGAGCAGACACTCCCAAGAAAGCCTTATCATCCCCAATGAGCAGGCCCCTGAAGATCTGAGCAGAGGGGAGAGGTCCTCCTCACTTGGAGATTACGGCCCTCCTCTTCAGTCCAGTTCACTGGAGCTCCTGAGCCCGATGAATCGCCCACGGAACCCCACTACATCCAGAAGAATAGCTGTCTGCACAAGAGAGAAATAAGTCGAACAAACTCCTGGAATTGGATTCTTCCCCCGACGTAAACCCCACCCGCACCCCCCAGCATACACCTCCCATCTGTAATCTACTGCTCCCGATCTAATAAGAGCCTGCTCTATGGCTTTACAGAACCACTGGGCCCATTAATACTGTTTCTTAACATTGATTCTGTGAAACTTTCTGGCATTTAATGGTCTGATCTCGGTCCTTCCTCTCCCTGACTGACCCTGGTGACTTTTGATGATATTTGCCCCGAGTCTCAGATTAGTTCAACTAGAACAAGTCTGGTTTTCACTCAGTTCTCAGCAGATTCCCTCCTGTGAACTGCTGCTGGGTCTGCTGGGTCCCTGCCAAGGACGTTTCCTCACCTGGAATCTTGTTTAGAGTTTCAGGCAGGAAGTTGGCAGCTCAGATGTTTGTAGCCATAGTAACTCCAGGGAAAGATTAGAGACGTGCACATGTGAGTATGTCTGGCCGTGCGAATGTGAATGTGAGGCTGTTTTTCTCAATTCATTCTTCAATCCATTCACTCACTGATTCATCCCCCAAACACTACTCATTGAGAACCCCCAATGTGTCATTCACAGTGTTTGATATTGGAAATGCAGAGCGGAAAATGATCTAGGTGCTTCCATTGAAGAGGCCATTCATCATGTTTTTCCAGGCTGGTGAGTTGATTTCAACTGTGGCAACCCTGCATGCATCAGACTAGAACAGCCCTCCGTAGGGTGTTATCTCTAGGTGCTAGACCCTCACAAAGTCTTTGAAAAGCAGAGAAAAGATGTATAGGACTTGCTGTCTATTCATATAGCATGGAACACTGGAAATACAGTATCTGTACAAGGTTCTCTTTAGGGACAAGATGTAAACACTTGGCTGCCAACTAAAAGGTGTGTCCCTTTGAAATCACCAGTGATGGTGTGACAGAAAAGATCTCGTGGCCTGATCCCATAATGATTAGAGTCCTGTAAATCTTTTAGTTGGACTCTGTAACATCGAGTTCCTAAGAGTTGGAATGGATTCAAAGGCGTACAAGAACATGGTCCATGTAAGAGCTGTTGAGTGGTTAAGCTCTTGAATACTTACTTAAAAGCTGGCAGTTTGGATCCCTCCAGAAACAGTTTGAAAGCAAGGTCTGGTTCAACCTAGGTCTGAAAGCCCAGTCGTTGAAAACCTGTTGGAGTCTAGTTTGATTGAGTCACACTTTCCTGGTTGCCGTGAGTTGGAACTGGTTTGACTGGAACTGGTCTGGTATTTGTGGCTAGCATCTGGTATTTTTTGTTAGAAAAACTGTGACCATCCTCATATCCATAGGTCACAAGGAGCCTTGCTAGCAGAGTGACTTATGCCCTGGGCTGCTAACCAAGGTCAGCAGCCGCTTGAGTGAGAAAGTTGAGGCTTTCTGTTCCGCTGCAGATTTATAGCCGCGGAAACCCAAAGAAGCGTTCTACTCTGTCCTATAAACCGTCTCAATAGCAGTGAGTTTGGTTTGGTTGAGTTTATACATAGTGCTCAGTTCCATACAGATTATTTCTATGCTAGTGGCGGAACTGCTGCTGAGTCAATTCCCATTCACAGCAGCCCTATCGAACAGAGGGACCTGCTACCTTCGGTTTCTGAGACTGTCAGTCTTATGGGAGTAGACACCCTCCTCTTTCTCCAGGAGTAGCTCCCCCAAATACTCACAGTAGGTTGAAACTAGAAGTGGTGAATTTGAACTACTGATCCTGGGATGAGTAGCCCACTGTACCGCCAGGGCTCCTTATCTATTCCAGTGTTGTGAGGGACTGTGGAGTTAGTCCCAACTAATAACGGCCCCATGTAGAACCACAGAAAGCCATGCTGTTTTACACCATCCTCTTATTTGTGGCTGTTTGAAACATTGATGCAGTCAATCCATTTTGTCCATGGTCTTCCTCCTTTTTTGCTAACTCTCGACCAAGCCTGAAGGCCTTTCCTACCCTGTTTCCCTGAAAATAACAGTGTCTTATGTTAGTTTTTACTCCCAACGATGCACTAGGTCTTATTTTCAGGGGATATCTTATTTTTCCATGAAGAAGAATATGGTACACATTTATTGTTGAACAACAAAAAAGGAAATTTATTACCTGTATTTGGTCTGGTAGTAGTTTTCATCACAAACCAGCATAACCAGACAAACTGTGAATCCTGTAGTATCAAGAATTTCTTGTTACTACCATTATTTCCATGTACAATCATCGATGGTACATTTACTCATAATCTATGGTATGTTTACTCGCACTTCCTGTCTGCTCCAGTTGCCCTGCAGCCAACAGTGAGCTGTGCGGTGGCACCTGCCGCTACAGTCCAGAGTCCAGAGTTACGGTAGTTTCGGGGGTCCTTATGTTTGGGAAGGTCTTATTTTTGGGGAATGTCTAATATTTCAGTGAGAGGCAAAACTGTAAGTAGGTCTTATTTTCGGGGGATTTCTTACTTTCGGGAAAACACCGTATCTATATAGTTACAAATGTGAACACCTCCCATGGAATAAGAGAGATGTCGTGTAGCTTGATAGTTGTTCTTAAGCATTTTTCTCCCCAAGGAGTAGTCAGCAATATCTGGAGATATTTATTAACGGGTTCTTATTAGCATTCAGTGGGCAGAGGACAGAAATGTTAATAAACATCGTGCAATACACAAGATAGCCTCCACAAGAACTAATTATTTAGTCTCAAATCCAACCGTTCCTAGGTTGGGAAGCCCTATTCTATAGACATATACCAGAGGCTCTGCAGAAAAAGGAGTGAACAGTCATGAAAAGAGCTAATATCCTTATCTGCCAACCTAAAGGTTAGTGCTTCCAATTCACCCAAAGGTACTCAGAAGAAACCCTAAGGAGCACTATTCTACTAGGACACAGGTGGCTTAATCTTGATTCAGAGTCTGTTTGAAAGAAGTTGTGGATGAGTGGAAAGGAAGATTTGATTCATCATCTTCAGGGAAGAGAAAGGCTGCCCAAGGAAAAGAGAATATCACAAGGCAATTATAGGTTTCACCAAAGCTTAATATGACGATTCAGGTCTCCAAAACATCATAAATGACGTGCTGAGCTTTATTAATTTATTTTTGCTTACTATTATCAAAATGACAATTTTTATAAATCCTTAAATTAATTTTAAATTCTGATCACCTTAAATATTTCTAACAAACCTGCCAAGTATATGTGAGTAGAACAGATACTATGTTTCCTAAGAAGTAAAACCTATCAGAAACTATGTGCTGTTTACATATATGCTTCTTTCCCATGAATTTCCACCATTCGTAAATGACATTGCTTCTCAAACAAAGAAGAGCATGGAGAGTCATCAGAAGTTCTGCACAAACAAAGTAATAATGCTCTCTTTTTCCCACAAAACGTTGCATTTGTGGGACATGTCCGAGCGGTCCTCCCTCACCAGAGTCCGTCCACATTCATAGGACACACTAATTAAATACTACGATGAACACCTTCTTCTTCAAGAAACACCAAAACAACCCACTGCTGTCGAGTTGACTCCAACTCAAAGTGACACTGTTGAAATGAATAAGGCCTATCTAGACCCTAGCAGGTCAGGTGGTGCTGTGGGTTAGGTACTAGGCTGCTAATCACAAAGTCAGTGGATTGAACCCACCAGTTGGTCCTCAGGAGAGAAAGATGCAGCTGACTCTTCTGTAAAGATGTACAGTCTTGGAAAGCATACCTGAAGTCAGTATACATTGGCATTGACTTGATGGCAGTAAATTTGTTTTGTCTTCAGTCTGTCCCTAAAGATTCTGGATAGTGCAGTGGATCAAAAACGAAGTTTCTGGCCAAAAGAATGTGGTTGGAATCTGCCAGCGGCTCAAGAGGAGGAGGATGTGACCCCCTGGTTCTGTGGAGATTACATACTTAGACACCCTGGGGCAAAGGGCTGCTGTGAGCTGCAACTGAGTCAAGGACCATGAGTTTGGGCTATGGTGTTGTTACTAACAACCTTTAACAGGGTATTTATTCTACAGCGCCTCAACCAAGTGTTCCAGGAGGGATAAAAGTGCTCAGAAATAAGGTTACCAAGATATTGGAAATGAGGTGAACTCAATTGGTCCCTAAGAGTTAGCGCTTCAAACTGACTCAGTCCAGTTTGACTCCCTGGTAATAATGTTAATTTCCATCCAGATATGCTGGATCTGAATCTATGAGGGGATGTCAAAAAGTTCCTTGAAAGTTTTCATTCTCTTTTAATTCCACTTATCCAGGTACACTCTGAAACTTCTGTGGGTATTTTAACAAGGCTCAATATGTTCATCTTTATTTTTAATGTAAGAGTTGCCTGGGGATCGAGAAGAATCGCTGGGAATCTTGTTAAAATGCTGATTCTGATTCGGTATATCTGAAATGAAAATGCAAGTGCTCAGCAGAATGTACTGGTTCAAAGCCTTGGTTTTAGTCATTTCTCAAAGAAACTCCCTGTCTGAAGGTCATGCTTGCCTTCATGCGGCAGCTAACTCTTCCCAAAGATTTGACCCCACTTCCTGGTTCAGAACAATTTGGCCTCTTAGACCCCACTCCCGCTCCTTTATTCTCCAATAAATCACCAATTTCGACTTATGCGACTTGATATATATTTGTCTGATCCATTTTTTATCTCTGGCCACCAGTGCACACCTAGTGTAGGTATCACTTGGGGGAAAAAAAGGTTTCTTTATACTCATGTCACATCTATCCTGTTATTCTTAGGGATAACAGAGTTGGTCCTGATTCATTGTGACCGTGTGTACGGCAGAGGGAAACATTGCCTGACCTTGTGTCATCCACACACCATGGCCATGCCAGAGGACATGGTCATGCCACTGAGTCAATCCATCTCCTGGAGGGTCTTCCTCTCTCCCTGACCTTCTGCTTTGCCAACCATGGTGTTGTTTATATGCTACATTTTTCTAAATTCATAAAGGTAGTATGTGTTAGTCCGGGTAGACTAGAGAAACAATTTCATGAACACTGGTATGTGTATTAGAAAGAGGTTTATATACAAGAGTGATTGAATATTGCAAAAACACCCCAGGCCAGTACAGATCAAGTCCTTAAGTCCAATATTAGCCCATATGTCTGATACCAATCTATAAAGTCCTCTTCAGACTCACAAAATACATGCAATGATGCCGAATGCAGGAGGATCACAGGCCAGTGGGTTGGTAGTCTTGTGGATCCAGTGGCGTTGTAAGCACCTCAGCGCTGGCAGGGATCTCTACTTGGCTTTTCTGGCTCTAGAGTCTGGTTGCATCAAGGTAGGTCCATGTGACTTCTCCAGCTCCCAGACAGTATCTCCATGTTTCTTGTCAGTAGAGTATCTCTCCAGAGAGTCAGCATAGAGAGAGTCTCTCCTGCCTCCAAGGAGGAAAAACCAGATTTCCCAGAATTCTCAGGAGAAAGCCATGCCCACACAGAGATTTCATTGGCTATGATCCAATTAACAGACTAGACTCCACCTTTTCACCCTTAATCCTCTCAAGTCCCAAATTGACACCAAAGTATGTGACTACTACGTAGTATATTTACCTTAAAGGGAGTGTTATGCTCCAAGTAGAAAACCAGTCTCCAGGCAGAAAGAGGAAGTGACCTTTAGAGAAAAATACAATGAAAACAAATGGAGCTGTTTATGTCTACCTGGAAGCCATTGCCTAGAGGTGAGCACTGAAGTTCAGAACTGAAATGAATACATTGAGGAGATTTCTTAACAGTCATCAACAACCTGAATCTAATTTGTGCAATCAAAAGGTTTAAACTAACATTGAACATCAAGTCCCACAAGTGGTGTTATTGTAAGCTTAGTTTGGACTCACCCAACCAACCTTATAGAGGTCCCTGGGTGCTACAAAAGGTTAATGTGCTCAGTTGATAACCTGAAGTTTGGAGGTTCAAGTTACCCAGTGTTGTCTCAGAAGAAAGGCCTGGCAGTCTCATTTTGAAATATAAGCCACAGAACCAGTCACTGATCACAGATACACTTTGACACACATGGAGTTGTCATGAGTCAGAATTGACTAGACTCACCCTGACTATGGAAAATATTGGTTCGAGTTTGTTCTTGGCCTGGATCATGGGACTCCCTGTTCCTATTCCTGCAATTCTAGGGCCCATATGACTTTTCAGTCCCACAAGGTCAGATATATCTTTTTAACTCACTCTTCTTACAGTGTATAGCCTGAGTGCCTGCTTCAGTGATTTTCAGTGTTTGACGTGACTCCAAGAAAAGTTGTTTGGTGAAACTAGACTTTATATTTTCTTTAAAGTTTCTGAGATATTCTGAGATATTTCATTGAATTGTATTACTCCAAAACATAGGTCAACTTGGCTAGACCACAATTCTCTGTGGTTTAAAAGTAATATAGTGATATAGTCTAGTAGTTATATAATAATATGATTTGGCAGTTATGTAATATAATCCCCATAATGTAATCTGATGTAATTATCTGCCATTTTGTGGTATATTGTAAATACTGCCCTCTATTAATGCATGTGAAAGTTGGATATTGAATAAAGAAGACCGAAGAAGAATCAATGCTTTGCATTTTGGTGCTGGTGAAGCATACTGAAAATGCCATACAGTACCCAAAGTCTAGACAAATCTGCCTTGGAAGAAGTACAGCCAGAGTGCTTAGAGGTGAGGATGGCGAGACTGTCTTGTGTATCTTGAACATGTGGTCATGAGAGACCAGTCCTTGGAGAAGGCCGTCATACTGGATAATCCAATGGGAAATAGTGGCTGCATCTATTGGCTCATAAAACAAGAACAATTATGAGGATAACATAGGAACAAGCATCTCAGTGCTGGAGGAGCCACTATACATTCTATAAGTTCTGCTGAAATTATAGAAATTGTTCTCACAATATTTTTAGCTCTTTGAACACTTTCATGAATTGCATAACTGACTCAATAATTTGGTGGGAATTTGGGGTATAACACAAAGCTGAAATGACTAAGCCTCTGGTTGGTTGACACTTTTTCTCTTTATGTTTTATGTTCATTTACTGAAGTAACAAATGCAAGGAAATCAAAATGTCATACTTCATCCAAAGTATGACAACTTTCACGAAATGAATAAATAAATAGTACAAGCATCCTCTTTCACTCTGTCATTGCCAGCAGGTCAATGCTGATTCATAGTGACCCTATATTACAAGCATAGTTCTGTCTAATTTTTTATACAAATGGACAGAATAAACATTACCATAGAGGCTCAGAATATGCGGTTGCACAATGAACATTAAAAATGAATAAGGAATGTAAATTTGAATTCCCATATTGGGCGGCTTCCCAACCACACACCTTAGAGATAACCTAGATTACAAATGCCATTTTAACAACTGGTTCACCAAACACAGCAAAAAAACTAGGCATCAGGTTCTACCAAAGCAGTGTAAACAGGCTGAGCCCCACCCCTGACGGCATCTAACAACATACGTTAGTGAGGCAGGATTAGAAACATTTATGTTAATGAGGCATCATACAATCCATAGGTTGTATCTTGAGTCAATCTCTTTTGAGCTATAAAGAGATTGAACAATTAAAAGACCTCAATACATTGCAAAAAAAAAGAATGTGACATATGGACAGTGTCTGACTTCCTCTGGCTTTACAAATAGGACAATCAACTGCCCAAGGCCAGTTTCTATGAGGCTGAGGTCAGACATCCCTTCACCTGCCAACCATCCCTCCTCTCAAGCAAAGTCTGCTTCTCATATGGATTGAATACTTCATTGAAATGGTCACACAGAACTCAAACAATATTCATACTTATGGGATTTCTTAAGAAGAAATAACATTCACTCCCTGCTGATTTATAGTGACCCCCTAGGACAGAGTAGAACTATGTCTGTGGGTTTCCTAGAGTAAATATTTAAAGTAGTTGAAAGCCTCATCTTTTCCTAGTGGAATAGCTGATATTTTCAAACTGTCAACCTTGTGATTAGCAGCACCACAGATAACATATAAGCCACTAGGCCACAAGCACTCAGGCTACAATGATTCAGGCAGGAGAGCCTCTTCTCAGCCACACCTGCAGGCTGTCCTCTCTCTGGTCTTGGGCATCTCAGCCACATAGCCTGGCTTCTGTCTTGCTCATGCAATATTACAAAGCTGTTTTAGGATTGCCAATACATGTTCAAAGAGCAGGCCACTCCACCCGCCTGAAGGTGCTCTGCTCTGGCTCTCCCAATTAAGTGCTCAGAGTCATCTCACTCCACAAGCCAGTCTACTCCCCAGGCATTCAGTTTTACTTGCTCTGTGGGCCGGGTGTCCGACTGCTGTGTCATGAGTTCTAGATCAGATTCTGCTGCCACTGCTGCTGTTCCTCTGCCAATCCTGTGTCTTCATCTTTTCTTTCTTTCTGTCTTTTTAAATGACCTTTCACTTTCATCATGAATAATGTTCTTTAATGTCTTCCCATAGTTCATCAGGTCTTCTGTTATTAGTGTGCAATGCCACAAATATATTCTTGCAGTGTTCTCAAAATTCAGGTGGGGGTGGGATAGACTTAAAGTCATATTTTGGCTCTTGTGAACTTGTTTTAAATTGCTTCAGATTCAACCTGAACTTACATATGAGTGATTCGCTGTCTATCCACAGCCAACCTCTGTCCTTGCATTAAGTGCTGATCTTGAGCTCCTGAATTATCTCTTCCCACATATGTAGTCAAATTAATGTATATGTATTCCATCTGGAGAATTCCACGTGTATAGTTACCATTTGTGTTGTTGACAAAAAGTATTTTTGATGAAGAAGCTGTTGTTCTTACAAAATTGTGTCAACAATCCCTGGCTTTGTGTCTATCACCAAGATGATATTTTTCCAAAAACTGTGCCTTCCTGTTCACTTCTGGACCCCAAAGAATACACTTCCCTCTTAGCTCAGCTTCTTTGCTGGTAGTGAGACCCCCACTTCCTGCTTCTGAGATGACTCATTTTACTCTTCACAGAATGACAATTCCAATTCCTCCTGTCAACAATCACGCCCAACTTCTCTTACCCAGATGAATCAAGATAAGGTCACTCGGTGGGAGTTTCAAAGACTATGGCTAAAGAATCACATTAAACAATCCATCACATGGCAAACATCAAGAAAGAAAAACCAGGAAGAGAGCTTGCCCTTTGATGCATGGGTCCCTGCTTTGACAACTTCCTAAAATCACAGAAAGATGGTTGCCAAGACACATAGAGATCTCCAAGGAACATAAGGATCACAGACCTTGAAAGGGGATAAAACTCTTCTCCCAGACCCTGCCAATGGGGAATGCTTCCCCGGGGAACTGGTGTGATGAACTCAGACTTCTAGCCTCCTGAGTTTTGAGAGAATAAATTTCTGTTTTTCAAAAAGCATTCATTTCTGGTAATTCTGCTGTAGCAGCACTAGATCACTAAGACAGATATGATTCGAATGACCAAACAACAGGTAAAGGAGAAAAATGGAAAAGCATGGATTTAGTTTCCTTTTTATTTTTTTCCTTTGGCAAATAATAATAACTGGCATTTATTATATAAAAGTTACTAGGCGTCAAGAACTATTTTAAATAGCTGAATATAGCACAGAGCACATATCAGAAACTAGGGTAGAGTGAGTTTCAGTATGCTGTTCAGCACTTCACAGAAGTGATGGGAGAGATAGAATTTTACTAGACTAGTGGCATCATTGACACTGTGGGAGGGGTGACACCACAATGACCCAGGATCTGGCAGCCATGTGCAGGCTGGGTCGGAGCCCCAAGGCAGTGAGGTTCTCTGGGGTTGGTGTGTCCCATCACCCAGCGTGGTGACTTGACACCCTCCCCACACACATTAGCTGCCAGTCAGGATGGTGTCCATTGATTGGAGAGGAGGCCAATGGATAGGGGAGGAACAATAGGGAGCCATAGGAATTGCTGCGGACACGAGGGGGTTTTGTTAGCTGGATCTGCCCACGTGGGAGAAGTGGCATCCTGAGTTACAGCCCTGGGTGCCATCGACTCTAGTGCTTTAACCACTTCAAATCAATTTGGCCACCATTAGATTGAATTGTGTCCCCTCTGAAAATACACGTTGAAATCCTAACCCTGAACCTGAGCATTGGACTCTGCTTGTGAATAGGTTTTTCTTTTGAGGACATGATAGAGTAGAAAAACTCAAAAACAAAACCATAAAAAACTCACTGCCATTGAGTCATGCCGACTCATAGTGACTCTTTAGGACAGAGTAGAACTGCCTCTCTAAGACTGTGAGAGTTACCAGAGTAGAGTTGGTTCTAAATCTAATTTCTTCAGAGGGGTGTCATGAAATGAACAAGACAAAGCCTATGCACACTATTGTGAGATACTCCATAAGAAACCAACAATAAGCCAAAGAATGCTGATGGAAACCTCTGGGCTACTGACAAAGAACGCGCCTCCCCTAGAGATAGTGGCCTGATTTGGACATCTACCCTCCAAACAGCATCACTTCTCGGTCCGTTTGCCCTACTGTGGTGGCCTGTGTGTTGCTGTGAGGCTGAATGCTATGTCACTAGTATTTCTAGCATCAGCAGGGTCCCCCAGAATGAACATGTTTCAGCCGAGCTTTCCAATTAAGAACAGACTTTGAAGAAGGAATAGGCTGTCCACTTTAGAGGAATTAGCGGCTGAAAACCTTATGGATAACATCAAAGCATTGTCATACACCGAAGGCCTAAGGAATTGAAGCAAAGCATTGTCAGATGTCATGCCAGATGAGCCCCTCAGGTCAGAAAGCACTTGCAAGCAGAGCTGCTTGGAGGAAAGCCTATGGGAGTCAAGCCTTCAGAACTGTCATTTCCTGAAATGAGAAGAAACAGCTGCAAAAAAAAAACCCAACAAAAAACCCCCCAAAAAACTACTAACAACCAGAGCTTGCAGTGTAGGAAGTATAAATCTAGGAAAATTGAAAGTCATCAAAAATGAAATGGAACACATAAAGATAAATATCCGACGTGT
>NW_022106189.1:27609867-27612208 GCF_000313985.2 Echinops telfairi
CCCGTTAACCCTGCATTCATTTTTTTTCAAGATCTATCTTGAAGTACCATTCAGTCTGTAATAGGATTATTATCTATCCACACACAAGGAAATCCAATCAATAGAACTATTATTCAAAATCATGCACTGACCATTAAAATTAGTCATGAAGAAATTGAAGAATTCCACCAATATCCTCAGACTGTAATTGATCAAACATACAATCAAGATATATTGATAAATTATAAGGATTAGAAAGCAAAAGTTGTAAACAAAGAAGAAGAAACAGTAGTTGGAAAATACGACCTTGTTGACAGAAATGAAGGTGTAGATTGCATGATAGAATTCTGGAGGACTAATGACTTCTTCATTGCTAATACCTTTTTCAAGAATATAAATGATAACTATACATGTGGGCATCTCCAGATGGAATATATATAAATCAAATTGACTACATCTGCTCAATACCAGCACTTAAAACAAGGGCTGGGGTTGACTGCGGAACAAACAACCAATCAGTTACATGCAAGTTCAAGTTGAAGCTGAAGAAATTTGAAACAAGTCCACGAGAGTCAAAATATGACTATGAGTATATCCTACATGGATTTCAAGAACATCTCAAGAGCAGATTTGATGCTTTGAAAAATTGATTTAATGACAGATTACCTGATGAGCTGTGGGAGGACACCAAAAATATCCTTCATGAAGGAAACAAAAGGTCATTGGGTCACTTAAAATACAAGAAGGAAAGAAATGTGTGCAATGTCAGAAGAGACTCTGAAACTTGTTCTTAATCACCGAGTAGCTAAGGTAAATGGAAGAAATAAGGTAAATAGAAGAAATGAAGTCAAAGTATTAAACAGAAATTTCAAATGGAACCTTGAGAAGATAAATTAAAAATATTATAAGGAAATATTCAAAGATTTGGGGTTAGAAAACCACAAAAGAACATACTCAGTGTTTCTTAAATTGAGAAAGCTAAAAAAAAAAAATCAAGCCTCAAAAGCAATAGTGGAAGATTCTATAGGAAAACTACCAAACTCATTTCCATCTAACATTTACAATCAAATCGACCCTGTTCGTGTGTAGTGGTTTGTCTTTGAGCTTGTAACCAAAAGGATAGTCAGCGGTTCAAAGCCACCAGCCACTGTGCAGGAGGAAGATGGGATTTTCTACTCCTGTAAAAATTTACTATATCAGGAACCCACAGAAGCAGCTCTACCCTGTCTGACAGCTTCGCTATGAGTCAGAATCCAGTGAGTTTGTATTGTTTTTATGGGGGGAGGGAGGATGGACAAGATATTGAAAATATCAAAAGAAGATGAAAAGAATACAGTCACTGTACCAAAATGCACGTCTATATTCCACTATTTCAAGAGGTTCATATATGAGCAAGAATAAAAGGTACCGAAGCAAGAAAGTTCAAGCTGCATTAAAAGCATTAGCCAAAAACGAGGTTCCAATAATTGATGGAATAATAATGGAAATGTTTCAACAAGCTAACAAGGCACTGGAAGTACTCAATCCTCTATCCCAGAAAATTTAGAAGACAATCCCTTGGCCAACTGACTAGAAGCTATCTATATTTTAATCATACCAAAGAAAGGTGGCCCAATAGAATGCTCAAACTGTGTAACAATATCCCTGATATCAAATGCAAGTAAAATTTTGCTGAAGATTATCCAACAGTGATTGTAGCAATACATTGACAGGAAGTTACCAGAGGTTGAGTCTGGATTCAGAAGAGGCCTTGGAATGAGGTACATCACTTCTAAGGTCAGATGGATCTTGGCTGAAAGCAGAGACTACAAGCATGATGTCTACGTGTGTTGCATTGACTATGCAAGGGTATTTGACTGTATGGATCATCACAAACTATGGGTAGTTTTGAGACAAATAGGAATTCCAGCACCCTTCATTGTGCACAAGAGACACCTTAACATGGATCAAAAGGCAGTTGTATGAACAGATCAAGGGAATACTTCATGATGTGAAATCAGGAAAGGTGCACATTAGGGTTGTGTTCTCTCACCATGATTATTCAATCTACCACGTGAGCAAAATCATTAGAGACGCTGGACTATATGAAATGGAATGTGACACCAGGATTGGGGGAAAGCTTATTATCAACCTGGGAGATGCAGATGACACCGCCTTATTGCTGAAAGTGAGGAGGACTTGAAACTTTTGCTGATGAAGATTAAGGATTGTAGCCTTCAGGACAGATTTCAGCTCAATGTAAAGAAGACCAAAATCCTCGCAAGAGGTAACAAGAGCTAACATCATGATAAATGGAGAAAAGATTGAAGTTGTCAAGAATATAATCTTACTTGGATCCACAATCGGTGCTCATTGAAGCATC